>NC_083321.1:9427592-9740685 GCF_963455315.2 Globicephala melas
GCTATCATGGGCTTCCTTGGTGGCGCAGTGGTTGAGAGTCCGCCTGCCGATGCAGGGGACGCAGGTTCGTGCCCCGGTCTGGGAAGATCCCACATGCCGCGGAGCGGCTGGGCCCGTGAGCCATGGCCGCTGAGCCTGCGCGTCCAGAGCCTGTGCTCTGCAACGGGAGAGGCCACAACGGTGAGAGGCCCGCGTACCGCAAAAAAAAAAAAAAAAAAAAAAAAAAAAAAAAAAAATGCTATCATATATTCTGTGGTTTTAGCTGTCTTTTATTGTTTAAATACACATTTTTATTGGGAAAAAAAAAGTATGATATGGGCCTGTGAGACTATGTGGTATTCAGGGAAACAGGCTGACTGAGGGGGACTAGGTAAGGCCTGGGTTCCAATGCCCCTCCCTCGATTTGAGGAAAGGGTGTTTGAGATGCCCCGACCTACACTGAGCTGCCCCCCAAGGCTGCCTCCTTTTCTCTCCTCCCCAGCCCCCAGGCCTCAGGCCCCACGGTTTGACCACAAGCCCAGCTCAGCCTTGTCTGTCTCTGTGCATTGGCCGCCTAGATGGCTGGGAGGCACCCAGGAGCTCCAAGCCCTGGCTTGTCCCCCCCGTACCTGTAAATGAAGCGGATGATGTAGTAGCAGATGAGGAAAATGAGGAACTCGCCATAGAGCAGCTTATAGATGCTGCCTCGCCAGCACAGAAGCAGGCGGGAGAAGGAACCTAGACGGGCATTAGCCACTTGGCTCGAGTAGGTGACGGTCATGGCCAGGCACTGAGCTACAGCAGGTGGGCTTGGGTGCTGGTGAACAGACAGAGAGAGATACTGATGGGGGGGGCCAGGAAGGAGTAGGGACCTCTTCAGAATCTGTCCAGGACGCATGAGTGACCTTATCCAGGACCCTTCCCTTCTCTGGGCCTCAGCTCTCCCATCTGGACACTGGGAGGGGGGCGGTGAGGTGACCTCCAAGAATCCAGGAAAGTGAGCTCAGGGACCGTCCATAGCCTTGGCACAGAAGACACAGAGAGGTCTGTGCCCTTAAATTGTACCACAAAGGCAACAACAGAAATGTCCGCATGCTGGGCTCCTTCCTGAGTTATGAGCCCATCATGTTCAGTAGCTCCCCAAGCTCCATCAACCTCCCTCGAGTGAGAACTGGTAAGGGGCGTGGTCAGCCTTGGCCACCACCCTGTTCCCCGTGCCCAGAACAGAGCCTGGCTGGTGGAGATGTTTCCTGAATGGTGGCCCCAGGGCCTTTTCACATGCTGATCCTCCTTCCTGGGGGATGCTCGTCCTAATCTAACTGTATGGCTCACTCCCACTTCAGATCACCTCCTCAGAAAGGATACCCCCAGCCACCCTACCTGGAAATAACATCCTAGTACCACTGGCCCGCTCTTCCCCTCGCCTTGCTCCATTTTTCTACATAGCACTTATCATGTTATAACTGCCATTATATTTTGCATGTTACCTGCTTGTTTACTGCCTATTCCCTCCTGGGAATGGAGCTCCTATTGTGTACTCATAGGTGGTGCTCAATAAAAATTGACTGAAGCAATGTTTGGCACCCCATCCTCCCCCTACCTGCTCTGATGCAGCCACACTGGCTGTCTCTGTGCCTGGCGTTCCCTAAGTTCATTTCTACCTCAGGGCCTTTGCACAGACACACAGGTGCCCGCACACCTGCACGTGTGCTGCCTGTGTGTATCCATCATGTGCACATGTACAGGTTATCTACCCCAAAGGCTCTCAATGTCCCAGCCCAGCCTTCTGGGGTAATCCTTACTCACAGTTGGGGCTCCAGGCTGGTCAGGCGATCCCACAAAAGGTCTGGCCACAGGACTGGTGGGACTCTCTGGGGTCCTCTGGCCAGTGCCCCTGCCCACTTAGGGGTTGGCACTGCCCACGTGTGTGCTAAGTGGTCACTTGACTCCCTAAGCCAGGGCCTCCACAAAGGAACCCTTGTCTTGGCCCCCTTCTCGTAATCTGCCCATAAGCAGCAGGCAGCACAGTCTGGCCTCTAATTCCTTCCGGGGGTGAGGGGCGTTGAGCTGAGACCAGGGCTGAGATGGGGGGCAACCCCCCTCCACCGTGGGCCCTGACTACCCTGCCATTTCCTCTGGGCCCTAGACTCCAGAGACTGAGGGATCTGTTTCTGACCCCTGAGGTCTTGCAGGGAGAGCCGTGGGGAGGAGGGGCCAGGGCCTTGGACCTCACCTCCTGTGCCAGGAGCCATCCAGAGAGGGGAGCCTCCGCCCAGGCCCTGTGGGCTTTGGCAGCACTCTGGGCACCCAAAAGAACATTGGACCACAGGCAGAAGTCCTGGCTTCTAGTCCTGGCTCTGCCATCTGGTGAAGTGACCCTGCGTGGGCCTCTTCTCCTCTCTGTGCGTCAGTGTCCCTCTGTGAAAAGCATGGCGTTGCTTTAGAATTCCATCACCTCATTAAGATGACAGAATTCAGCATATACTCGTGAGGAGCTCTGATTGGCTGCTGGTGACATCATAGGTTATTCGGGCTGTGATTGGCTGGCAGGATCCAGTGAGGTTGGTTTATAGTTATGGAAGGAGAAGGGGGGCAAGGGGGCTGCTGCGTGGGGGCCGGGCTTGGTGTGGGATGACACAGCAGTGTTTCTGCACTTCCCAGCTAGCCTGTGCAATAGGGAAGTATGTGCCCAGGTCCCCAAGGACAGCTGGTTGATATCTCAACAGTGGGTTTCATACATTTTAATACATCAGTCCATATGCGAGAACCCTCCCCTAAGTCGCTAGAAGTGATGGGGGTCTAGGATGTCTCTCCTCTTGTATTAAGTGAAAGCTTGAAGCAGCAGTGGCTCTTGGTCTTCAGTGGCTGTAAGAAGAGCCTGGAATATTTGTTAAGCATGCAGCTTCTCAGGATCTTTCTCCAGAGTCTGATTCTGAGACCTGAGGGATGCTGCATTTCTCACAAGCACTGTGGAGATTATAATGCCAGTGGTCTCTGAGCCACACTTCCGAAGCCCTGATTTACAATGTGACCTTGAGCCTTACCATAAATCCGCTCCTTCCCTCCTCCCTCCCTCTCTCCTTCCCTCTCCCCTTTCCTACCTGTCCCCACACCCCCCACCCCATAACTCTTCATGGTTAACAGTGCTGAGATTGCAGGCGATTTTTGTGCACAGTATTTTGCCTTTATAATTCTCTGTCTGGAAAAAAAGTTATTTGACAACAACCTTGGGTACTTTTCTTATCACAGCAAACAATCACACCATTATTTTTATGAGGGAGTCTCTTCAGAGATCAGGGACCATCTTTTAGGAGTATTTGCTGCATCCCTGCTGCCTGGGCTGTGGGAGACATATTTCCCACAACTGTCCTTAACTGAACTGGGGAAAGGGGCAGGTTCACTTGAGCCTCAGTCTCCTAATCTGTGAAATGGGAGAATAACACCTACCTCAGCAGCTGGGTGAGAATGAAGGATGGGCAACGTTTTAGTCAACTCTCCAAACCAGAGCGTTCTTGTGCCTGTTCACTCTTCCTGGGGAACATCTACAAACCCCTGGTGCCTCTGCCCCACCCTCCAGAGTCAATTGGTCTGGGTGGGGCCCAGTGGTTGGTGTTTTTTCAAGTTCCCCAGGTGAGTCTAGTTGACGGTGTAGGTTGAGGATCGCTGCTGTGAGGGAATTTCTCCCTTCCTTGTATTCCCTCTTCCCCCACCCCACCCCAGCGCATATCAACGCTCAAGAGAGAGCTTTCCATTTACCAGATGATTAATAAGTATATTTTATTTTATTGTATTTTTTTAAAATTTATTTTATTTATTTTTACTTTTTTGGTTGCACTGGGTCTTCGTTGCAGCGCACGGGCTTTCTCTAGTTGCAGCAAGTGGGGTCTACTCTTTGTTGCGGTGCGCAGGTTTCTCATTGCGGTGGCTTCTCCTGTTGCGGAGCACGGGCTCTAGGCGTGCGGGCTCAGTAGTTGTGGCGCACGGGCTTAATTGCTCTGCGGCATGTGGGATCTTCCCAGACCAGGGCTCGAACCCGTGTCCCCTGCATTGGCAGGCGGATTCTTAACCACTGCGCCACCAGGGAAGCCCAATAAGTATACTTTAAAATTAAAATTGAAACATGTGCCCAGCACCAAACCCGGCATGAAGATGTTCAATTAGGTGGAATAAATGAACCACCTGCCTTTGTGGAGTCAGGTTCCTGCCTCCCCTGTGGTGGCCACTGGAGGGCGCCCTTGGCCAGCTGGCTTTGTCCTGGAAAGCCTGGTCCAATGGTCAGGGCCTGGGTGGACGGTGGAACTGGCACTGGATGGCACCTTCATCTCCTTGAGCCTGACAAGCAGCTATAGAGAGGGAGTTGGGAGACACTGGAGTCCTCCCTCCCTTTTCCTGAACCACAGGTTCCTTGGCAATTCCCCCAAATCCCAGCAGGACCAGCTGACTGTGCTACCCTAGCCCCCTTCCCTCCCAGATGCCCCAGGATATCCCCAGAGACACCCCATGAGCAGCTGCTCCTGGCCACACCCCACTGCTAAGACAGGCACACCCCAGGCATGCCACTGTCTTTCCCACTGGGTCTTGGCCGTGAAAATGTCCCCAGCCAGTCAGGCATGGCTCAGGCACACAGAAAGGCCACAGCAAGCACTGATTGACTCAAGCCATCTCGGACAAAGGCCCTAGGTTTGACCCCTGCAAGGATGGGGCCCAACCCCATCAGTGTCGGTCTCTTCTGCTTTCCATTCCGCAAAGTAGTCAGTCAACAAACTATTTCCAGCAACAGAACTGAGCCTAATCTGATTCCTGCCTCCAAGAATTCACGCTTAATGAAGCAAGTCAGACAGAGAAAGACAAATACCATATGATATCACTTATATGTGGAGTCTAAAAAAAAGGCTACAAAGAACTTATGTACAAAACAGAAATAGTGACAGGTGTACAAAACAAACTTATGGCTACCAAGGGGGAAAGGGTGGGGAGGGATAAACTGGGAGATTAGGATTGACATATATATATAACTAGATATAAAATAGATCACTAATAAGAACCTACTGTATAGCACAGGGAACTCTACTCAGTACTCTGTAATGACCTATATGGGAAAAGAATCTAAAAAAGAGTGGATATATGTATATATATATAACTGATTCACTTTGCTGTACAGCAGAAACTAACACAACATTGTAAATCAACTATACTCCAACAAAAATTAATTAAAAATTAAAAAATAGGGCTTCCCTGGCGGCGCAGTGGTTGGGAGTCCGCCTGCCAATGCAGGGGACGCGGGTTCTTGCCCAGTCTGGGAAGATCCCACATGCCGCGTAGCGGCTGGGCCCGTGAGCCATGGCCGCTGAGCCTGCGCGTCCGGAGCCTGTGCTCCGCAACGGGAGAGGCCGCAACAGTGAGAGGCCCGTGTACCGCAAAAAAAAAAATAAATAAAAAATAAAAAAATAAAAGAACTCATGGTTAAGTAAAAACCAGGAAAACACTTAAATAACTAACACAGAGAGGCAAGGCCTAATATCTGTGCCAAGTACACAGAGGTCAGGGAAAGTTTTTCAGAGATGGGAGCATTTAAGTTGGGTCATGAAGCATGAGTAGGAGTTTGAGTTGAGAAGGATGGAAGAGCACTACACATCAGGGGTACAGCCCATGAAAAGTCACAGAGGCATTACTGAGGGACAGTTAAGTATGGCATTATTATCCACATTTTATAGAGGAGGACACTGAAGTTCAAAGCCCACATTTTTTTTTTTTTTTTTTTTGACCTTGGCCGTACGGCTTGTGGGATCTTAGTTCCCGGACAAGGGATCGAACCCCGGGCTTTTGGCAGTAAAAGTGCAGAGTCCCAGCCACTGGACCGCCGGGGAATTCCAAAAGCCCGCCTTGTCCAAGGTAACGCGGTTATAAAGGGCCAGGTTGGAATTGGAATCTGTGTCTTCTGATTTTGAATCTGTGCCTTTTCCACCACCCATCATCGCCTCTCCAGTGGAGGTCAGTTTCTGAGGGGGAGAGTCTTACCAGTTAGGGTAGTGGTCTCTGTTGGGGTTGAAGGGAGGTCCAAGGGATGGGGGATGCCTGGAAGAGACTTTGACTGCAGTAGAGCCCGTGCTCTCAAGCCCCCCAACAGAGAGCCATCTCCGGCGGCAGGCAGAGCAGAGCTGGTCAGATGGGTGGAGGTTCCAGAGGCAGAATGCTATGGCCTTCTTCTCTAGGATAACCATGGCAACAGGAACATCACAGACGGCCTGCCACTGTGCCCTTCCAGGCCCTGTCTCAGCCGGGCAGGAAGGAGGGGACCCAGCTTGGCTGGGGGCAGTGACAGGGGGCCCTGGGGTGGGCCAGCCAGGCCTGGATGCTGCCCAGGCTCTGTGTAGGGCACCTGCCAGCCCACAACCCTCTCTTGGGCCAATTACAGTACAAACAGGACAGAAGCCAAGAAAGAAAAGAAGAGGTCTTGGCACAGCTGGACAGGGGTGGTGAGGGAAACTGCCAGCCTGGGGCCTGGAATCAAGACAGACAACACCTCTACCCTGGGGCCAGGCAGCCCTGATCCCTGAAGGGCCACATAGACTCAACATACAAAGATACGAACACGTGAGCTCTGATTCCTGCAGGAAGACGACAGAGACCAGGAGAGGCAGAGAGAGGCTGGGACACGCCCAGGTCCAGCTCCACCAAGCCCAGTCCTGCCAAAGACAACAGAATAGCCCGAATAGGAATTCTGGGATAGGCCAGAGCTGGCCCAGCTACAGACACAAGGCGAGAGCATTCACCACAGCCTTCGGGAGAACGCTGGGATCTCCAAGCTACCCCGTCCTCATGGACTCTACCCCCCTGAGGCCAGCCAGGTGAGGCACAGACGCCAACCACACCCCCAGCCCACCAGCTCAGGACCGGGGCTAATGGGCAGGGGAGGAAGAAGAGGAGCGTCCCAGGGCAGGGCTCCCCGAGGGTACTGCACTGGGTGCGAGAGCACAGGATGCTGTCATGCATTCACCACAAGTCAGGAGCCTCAGCTTTCCTCATCTGTCCAATGGGCATGTTAGCAGTTTCACATGCTGTAGACAAAGAAAGCAAGGCGTAGAGGCAGAAGTCGACTTGCCTCGAGTCACAGAAATTAGAGTTGGAGCTGGGAGGTATAACACATCATGGTCTAGGTCAGAGCAGTGTGTCTTTTCACTGTTCCGTAGGTTCCTGAGTTTCAGTTCCACAAGCAAGCACTAAATACCAGCTGAGCTGAGTGCTGTGCTGGGTATCGTGGGAGGAAAAGGGAACAAGAAACAATGGCTTCTCCGGTGACTCGAGCACTTATTGGGTGCCAGGCAGTGCACTAAGTGCTTTTTAGAAATGATCTCAGCTCGGGACTTCCCTGGTGGTCCAGTGGCTAAGGCTCCCAATGCAGGGGGCCTGGGTTTGATCACTGGTCAGAGAACTAGATTCCCCAATGCCACAACTAAGAGTTCACATGTCCCAGCACCCTCAGCTAGGACCCAGTGCAGCCAAATAAATAAATATTTAAAAAGAAAAGAAAAAAAAAAAAGAAATGATATCGGCTCATCATCAGAACTGGGGAATAGGAAGTGTTATCTACCTGTGACAGGTGGTTGTCGAGCCCAGAAAGAAAGTAAGTAACGTGCCTAAGTCTCCACTCAAACCCAAGTCTGTGTGGTCCCCAGCCCTAGAGGTAATGACTGTGAAATCTGTCTCCTGGCCCGAGGTTGCTGACCACCGGGCCGCCTGGGGTAAGGCCGCCTGTCAGGGTTGCCCTGGAGGGGGATTCCTGTACCAGGTGGGCGACTGGACCAGGCAGCCTGCTCTGCGTCTGCGTCTTCCAGGGGAGCCTTCCTCAGGAGACGGCCAGACCCAAGGGCAGCGGGGGAGGACAGCACAAGGGCAAGCCGTCGAGGAGTGAACCACGGGGGTGACTGTCTGCTGGGCCAACAGGACGGCCAAGCAAGCGGCCTTGAGTTGTCTTGATGGGCCTCAGACACAGGTTGCCTGGCGTCCGCAGCTCCAACCTCTCTCTACCCCAGGCCAGGGCTCCAGAGTTAGCAAGTAAAACTACAGGACAGTCAGTGACATATGAATTCCAGATAAATAATGAATAACTTTTTAGTGTAAATATGTCCTGCACGACATAAGCTCCCTGGGGAGGCGTCCAGAAGCAATGGTCCTTTCTGTGCTAGCCCTCCTGCAGCTGACTTCTAGAGCCTGGCTGCCTGGGGCGTGGGAGTGGAGGGTTGGGAGGTGTCTGTGGCCCAGTTGCAAAAACATCATTTGGAAGCTTTTTTTTTTTTAAACAAACTTGTTTATTTTTGGTTGCGTTGGGTCTTCGTTGCTGCATGAGGGCTTTCTCTAGTTGCGGCGAGCAGGGGCTGCTCTTCGTTGCAGTGCGCGGGCTTCCCACTGCAGTGGCTTCTCTTGTTGCGGAGCATGGGCTCTAGGCCTGCGGGCTTCAGTAGTTGTGGCTTGCAGGCTCTAGAGCGCAGGCTCAGTAACTGTGGTGCACGGGCTTAGCTGTTCCGCGGCATGTGGGATCTTCCCAGACCGGGGCTCGAACCTGTGTCCCCTGCATTGGCAGGTGGATTCTTAACCACTGCGCCACCAGGGAAGCCCAGAAGCATTTTTAGAAATTAAATAAACTAGACTCCCAGAATCCCAGGCCCCACCCTGGACCTACTCAATTAGAATCTGTATTTTTTTTTTTTTTTTTTTTTTTTTGCGTTACGCGGGCCTCTCACTGCTGTGGCCTCTCCCGTCGCGGAGCACAGGCTCCGGACGCGCAGGCTCAGCGGCCATGGCTCACGGGCCTAGCCGCTCCGCGGCATGTGGGATCTTCCCAGACCGGGACACGAACCCGCGTCCCCTGCATCGGCAGGCGGACTCTCAACCACTGCGCCACCAGGGAAGCCCTAGAATCTGTATTTTAACAAGGTCCCCAGGAGATCTGTGTGGACATGAGAGTTTGAGACGCTAGCTTCAGACGATGACAACAGAGATAAGGGAGATTTATTATTGTACTAAGTGTTTATTGTAAACACTTAGGAAAATATAGAGCAGCAAAAAAACCCCGCAAATCACCAAAGGTATCATTTTGATGTATTTCGTTCCAGTCTTTTTTTTTTAATATTGAGGTAAAATTCACATCCTATAAAATTCACTATTTTAATCATTTTAAGTGAACAATTCAGCGGCTTTTAGTTTATTCAACCATCACCACTATCTAATTCCAGGACATTTCTGTCATCCTGAATGGAAATTCAGTACCCATTACTCAGTCACTTATTCATCCTTCTCTCCAATCCCTAGCAACCATTAATCTGCTTTCTATCTCTATAGATTTGCCTATTCTTGACCTTTTATATAAATGGAATCACACATATTTGCCCTTTTGTGTCCGGTTTCTTTCACTTAGAGTAATGTTTTCAAGATTCATTCATTTCCTAGCATGGATCAGTGCTTCATTCCTTTTTGGGTTGAATAACATTCAGTTGTATGCATGTATCACAATGTATTTATTCATCAGTTGCTGGACATTTGGATTGTTTTCATTCTTTGTCTATTATGTATATTCATGTACAAGTTTTTGTTTTTAAACTTCCATCTTCAATTCTTTTGGGTATGTACCTAGGAGTGGAATTGTTGGGTCATATGGTAATTCCATGGTTAACTTTTCAAAGAACTACCAAACTGTTTTCCACAGTGACTGTATCATTTTACACTCCTACCAGCACTCTATGAGGGTTCCAATTTCTCCACATCCTCTCCAACACTTGTTATTTCCCCTTTTTTTAAAAAAAAATAAAGCCATCCTAGTGGGTGTGCAGTGGTATCTCATTGTGGTTTTGATTTGCACTTCCTTAATGACAAATGATGTTGAGCATCTCATGTGCCTGTCATTTGTATATTTTCATTGGAGAAATGTCTATCCAAGTCCTTTGCCCATTTTTCAATTGGATGATGTTCTCATTGTTGAGCTGTAAGAGTTCTTTGTATATTCTGATTACTAAACCCTTATAGGATGTATATGTATCTCATAAGATTTACAAACATTTTCTCTCATTCCGGGTTGTCTTTTCGTCTTCTTGAGAATGTCCTTTGATGCACAAAGATTTTAACATTTTGATGAAGTCTAGTTTATTTTTTCTTTTGTTGCTTGTGCTTTTGGTGTTGTATCTAAGAAACCATTGCCAAATCCACGGTTCTAAAACTTTACCTATAATAAGTACAAAATATTTATTTAAAAAAACAACAAAATTATCCTTAAGTTTTTTTTGAAGAGTTTCAAAGCATTAGTGCTTACATTTAGGTCTTTGACCTATTTTGAGTTAATTTTTGTATATGGTGTGAGGTAAAGGTCCAACTTCACTCTTTTTTTTTTTTTTTTGCTGTGTTGGGTCTTCGTTTCTGTGCGTGGGCTCTCTCTAGCTGTGGCAAGCGGGGGCCACTCTTCATCGCGGTGCACGGGCCTCTCACCATCGCGGCCTCTCCTGCTGCGTAGCACAGGCTCCAGACGCACGAGCTCAGCAGTTGTGGCTCACGGGCCCAGCCGCTCCACGGCATGTGGGATCCTCCCAGACCAGGGCTCGAACCCGTGTCCCCTGCATTAGCAGGCAGATTCTCAACCACTGCGCCACCAGGGAAGCCCCCAACTTCACTCTTTTGCATGCAGATATCCAGTTATTCAAGCACCATTATTTGAAAAGATTATTCTTGCCCCATTGAATGGTCTTGAAACTCTTGTTGAAAATCAATTGACAGTAGTTGTATAGGCTTATTTCTGGACTCTCAACTCTATTCCTTTAATCTAAAAATTTATCCTTATGTCAGTACCACACTGTTTTTATCGTGTAGCTTTGTAGAAGTTTTAAAATCAGAAAGCGTGAGTCTCCAACTTTGTTTTACCTTTTCAAGAATGTTTTGACTATTCAGGGTCCCTTGAAATTCTGTATAAATTTTCAGATCAACTTGCCTATTTTTGTAAAAAAGGCAGTTGGCATTTTGATAGAGATTGCATTGAATCTGTAGATCACACTGCCTTCTTTTCAATATTGTCTTCCACTCCATGAGCATGGGATGTCTGTTATTAAGATCTTCTTTAATTTCTTTCAACACTGTTTTCAGTGTATTTGTTAAATTTATTTCTAAGTATTGTATTATTTTGATATTATTTTAAATGGAATTGTCAATTTTAAATGGGATTATTGTCTTAATTTTAAGATTGTTCATTGCTAGTATAGAAATATAACTGATTTTTGTATGTTGATCTTATATTGTACAACTTTGCTGAATTCACTTACTAGGTGTAATAGTTTCTGCGTTAGGATTTTTTAAAATAAATTTATTTATTTAATTTATTTACTTTTGGCTGCGTTGGGTCTTGTTGCTGTGCACTGACTCTCTCTAGCTGTGGCGAGCGGGGGCTACCCTTTGTTGCAGTGCCCAGGCTTCTCATTGCAGTGTCTTCTCTTGTTGCGGAGCACAGGCTGTAGGCACACGGGCTTCAGTAGTTGTGGCACGTGGGCTCAGTAGTTGTGGCTCACGGGCTCTAGAGCACAGGCTCTGTAGTTGTGGTGCATGGACTTAGTTACTCCACAGCACTTGGGATCTTCCCAGACTAGGGCTCGAACCTGTGTCCCCTGCATTGACAGGTGGATTCTTAACCACTGTGCCATCAGGGAAGCCCTGAGTTAGGATTTTTTTTTTAATATTTACTTATTTATTTTGGTTGCTTTGGGTCTTAGCTGCGACAGGAGGGCTCCTTAGTTGTGGCATGTGAACTCTTAGTTCTGGCATGCATGTGGGATCTAGTTTCCCGACCAGGGATCGAACCTGGGCCCCCTGCATTGGAGTCTTAATCACTGTACCAACAGGGAAGTCCCAAGGATTTTTTATCTATAAGATCATGCCATCTGTGAATAGAGATAGTTTTACTACTTCCTTTCCAATCTGGATGTCTTTTAATTCTTTTTCTTGCCCTAGTTAAAACTTCCAGTAAAATATTGAATAGAAGTGGCAAAACCAGACATCCTTATATTGTTTCTGATCTTAGGAGGAAAGCTCTCAGTCTTTCACCATTAAGTATGATATTAACTGTGGGTTTTCAAAGATGTCCTTTATCAAGCTGAGGAAGTTCCCTTCTAGTCCTAGTTTTATGAGTGTTTCTATCATGAAAGAGTGTTAGGTGTTTTTTTCCCCACCTTTTTTTATTGTGGTAAAATATCTTTAACATAAAATATACCATCTTAACCATTTCTAAGTGTACAGTTCAGTGGTATTAAATATATTTATAACGTACAACCATCATCACTCTCTATCTCTGAAACACTTTTCTTCTTGTGAAATGGAAACTCTAAACCCATTAAACAATAACTCCCCACTCCCCCAGTCACTGGCAAACACCATTCTACTTTGTCTCTATGATTTTGGCTACACTGAGTATTTCATATAAGTGGAATCATACAGTGTTAGTCTTTTTGTCACTGGCTTATTTCACTCAGCATAATATCCTCCAGGTTCATTCATAAGGGTGTTGGGTTTTATCAAATTATTTTTCTGTATCCGTTGAGATGATCATGTGGTTGTTTTTCTTCATTCCGTTAACACAGTACATCACATTGATTAATTTTTATATGTTGGTCCACCCTTGTAATTCCTGGGATAAATCTCACTTGGCCGTGAAGTATGATTCTTTTAATATGTTGCTGGATTCAATTTTCTAGTATGTTGGGGCATTATAGTGGTGGTGGGGGGGAAAGGGTTATTATGGGATTATATGAAACCATATGTGTGAAACTTTTGAAAATTGTAAAGCACTATAGAATTTAAAGAATCTTTTATTCAATTAAAAAAAAAGGGGCATCCCTGGTGGCGCAGTGGTTGAGAGTCCGCCTGCCGATGCAGGGGACGCGGGTTCGTGCCCTGGTCCGGGAGGATCCCACATGCCGCGGAGCGGCTGGGCCCGTGAGCCATGGCCACTGAGCCTGCGCGTCTGGAGCCTGTGCTCCGCAACGGGAGGGACCACAACAGTGAGAGGCCCGCGTACCGCAAAAAAAAAAAAAAAAAAAAAATTTAGAAGTTTTCAGCTATTATTTCTTCAAATATTCTTTCCCCCCATTTCTCTTTCTCCTCTCTTTCTGAGACTTCCTTTATGCATATGTTAATAACGTATGCTTGGTGGTGTCTCACAGATTAGGCTCTATTCATTTTTTTCATTCTTCTTTTTTCTGCTTCTCAGACTGGGTAATCTCAATTGATTTATCTTCAAGTATGCTGACTCTTTCTCCTACCTGCTCAAATCTGCTGTTGAACTTCACTAGTGAATCTTTCATTTCAATTAGAATTCTTCAACCCTAGAACTTCTATTTGTTTCCTCTTTATAACTTCCGTCTCTTTATTGATATTCTCTATTTAGTGTTATGTTCTCATGGTTTCCTTTAGTTCTTTGTACATGATTTCCTTTAGGTCTTTGAAAATATTTTAAATAGTTGATTTAAAGTCTTTGTTTACTAAATCCAATATCTGTGTTTCCTCAAGGACAGTTTTTTTTCCCCCATATATAGGTCATGCTTTCTTATTTCTTTGCATGCATCATAACTTTGGTTCTAAACTGGACATTTTTAGTATTATAATGTAGCAACTCTGGAAATCAGATTCTTTACCATGCGAGGCCTTGTTCTTGCTGCTTGTAGTAGAAATTGTTTGTTAGTTGATTAACTTTTCTGAACTAATTTTGTAAAGTTTATTTTTTGTTGTCTGTGGCCACCGAAGTCTCTTCCATTAGCTTAGTGGTCAGCTAGTGATCTGACAGAGATTTCCTTAAATGCCTGAAACAACAGCCATGAAAGTCTTTGCAGATGAGCCTGTATGTATGTTGGGACATACCTTTAAATACTCAGCCAGGCAATTTACAACTGCTTCAGCCTTCATTTCCTGCTTGCTCAGAGCCTGAAGATCAGCTAGACATGAGATCTTAGAGCCTTCTCGTGTCTTTTCTGAGCATGCTTCCAGCCCTGGGCAGGCATGTGGACTTCTAGTCCCATGAATAGGTAGGTGCTTTTCAAAGCCCTTATCCCTAGAGCATCTCATTCTCCAGCCTTTCTTCCTAAGCTTTTTGGTTTGTTTCTTGTTTTCTCCAAATGTTACCCAGATGACAGCATCTAATACAATAGACTTTATATATGTTCAATAAATGCTCCCAAGGTAACAGAGAGTTCTGAATTGGGAAAAATAAGGTTAGCCCTTTGAGCCAGACGTCCAGGGAACCACCAGAGAGGTCAAAACAAACAACCACAGTTCTTTCAGTAGAAGGTCCATTCCACTCCCTCTAATGCTAAGAACAGGAACGCAGGCTGTTGTCTTCAAGGCTACCACAGAGCTGGGGAGTGGGGGATGGGCCAGGGTAAGTTAAAATATCATAAAGTTCTCTTACTGAAATTCAGCTACTTATTTCTTGATTAAGTGTTCACCTGGTTGCTGTAAACTTTATTTTGTTTCCAGAATTCTGATAAAGTTGATTCTGACAGTTTTGCAGTTTATTAGCTGCTTTTGTGAAGAGATGAACTCTTGGAGTTCCCTACTCCATTTTCACTGACCTCCTCAGTCTTTTTTTTTAAACACAGAATATTTTTACATAAAAATAATTATTTGGTATTTCAATTTTTTGCATCTTTTTCACTTAATGTTATACCATAAATATTTCTGTTTACCTGTATTATTCTTCATTATTATCCATTTTAGTAGATCATTTAGCAAATAGTTCTTGGGTACCACTTACCTGGTGGTCACTCTATGGAGACTGAGTATACAAAAATGAGTAAAACAAGGCCCTGCTCATATGGAGCTTATATTCTAGAAGGGAGAGAAATAAGAGTCACATAAATATTCATTCTTTTGAATGCTGTATAATATTCCACCATAAGAATATAACTCTGATAGGATGAAAAATGTCCCCCACCCCCGTAATATCAGGTCCTAATCCCAGAAACTTGTAAATGTTACCTTATATGGAAATGGGGTATTTGCAGATATGATTAAGTTCAGGGTCTTGGGATGTGGAGATTGTCAGGATTATCGGAGTGGGCCCTAAATGCAACCACATGTGTCTTTTTAAGAGGGAAGAAGAGGGAAATTTGACACGTACAGAAGGGGAAAAGGCAATGTGACAATAGAGGCAGAGACTGGAGCAAAGCCAACAGATGTCTGCAGCCACCAAAAGTTGGAAGGAGCACGGAACGTATTCTCCCCTAGACCCTCCAGAGGAACACAGACCTAGCAACATCTTGATTTTGGCCTACTCACACTAATTTTGGCCTCCAAAATGGTGACAAATCAATTTCTGTTGCTTGAAGCCACCTAGTTTGTTACAGTTACCATAGAAACTAATACAGAGGTTTGGAACTGAGAGTGGGCTGCTGCTGTAACAGATAGCTAAAACCTGGAGATGGCTTCGCAATTGGGTAATGGGTAGAGGCTGGAAGAATTTTGAGAAGCATGATAGAAAAAGCCTAGATTGCCTCGAACAAACTATTGGTAGAGATATGGATGTTTAAGGCTCTGCCAGTGAGGGCTCAGACCAGAATGAGGAAAATGTTACTGGAAACCGAAGGAGAGGTGATCTCTGTTATACAGTAGAAAAAGTCTAGCTGAATTGTGTCCTACAGTGGTGAAGAGCAGCATTTTAAGTGATGAACTTGGATTTTAGCTGAGGCAATTTTGAAGAAAAATTTTAAAGATGTGACCTGGTTTCTTTTTGCTGATTATACTAAACTGTAGAAAAAAATATATTGAGAAAAGAACTGTTATGCAAAAAGGAACCAGTACTTGATTTTGGAAATTTGCAGCCTATCCAAGTTGCAAAAGATGTTAAATTAGGTGATTTACTGTTAGAAAACTGTGCTCTAGAGAGAAGGCCATGGGTGTGGTTGGACAGCCTTCTGCCAGTGCTGAGGATATTAGGTGTATGACCCGTGGAGCCACTCAACCATCTCAGCAGAAGCCAGGGATAAAAGATGATACTTTCCAGGAAAGATCTGTGGGAGACTCTAATGATGTGAGTCTCTGTGACATACAAAGGAGACCCATAAGGCCTTGGAGAATGTTATACCGGCAGAAATGCTGCCAGCTTGAACTGAAAAGAACAGAGGCAATGAAATGAGGGAAGGCTGTTGGACTCCCAAAATTCTACAGGCAGGAGATGGGTTTATAAAACTACTCAGCTTCAACCATTTGCTTGCCTTTAAGAAAAAGGAAAAATGACTCAAAGGGAAGAGCCTCAGGCCTAGAAATCAGAGTCAAGGATGCAGAGGCTGGAACTGTGAATGACAGATTCACCTAGGCCTTGAAAATACTAATGAAATTTGCCCTTTATCTCTTCCATTTTCTTTCTTTTGGAATAGGAATGTCTATAACTGTTATACTGTGCCTGTCCCACCATTGTATTTTGGGAACAGACAACTTATTTCTAGTGTCACGGTTCCAGAGATGGAGAGGAATTTTTTCCCCAGAATAACTCATACCCAGAGTCTCACTTATTCTCGGTTTAGATAATGAGATTAGGGATTCTGAGCTGATTATAGTTAGATGAGATTTTGGATTTGAGTTGATATTTTGATGGATTAAGACTTTCGAAGATGTTGGGATGGGTTAAATGTATTTTGATTGTGTAAAGGGAGAACGTTTTGGGGTTGGGAGCAGGCTCTAAATGCAATCATGTGTGTAATAAGAGGGAGGCAGAAGACAGACAAAAGAGAAGGCAATGTGAAGATGATGGAGAAATTGTGAGGCTGTGAGACAAGGAATGCCAGCCACCACCATAAGCCAGAAGAAACAAAGAACAGGTTCTCCCCTACAGCCTCCAGAGGAAGCATGGACCTACTGACATCTTGATTTCCGTCCAGTGATACTAATTTTGGACTTCTTGCATCCAGCATGGTGGAGGACGAAATTTCTGTTTTAAGCCTCTGTAACTTTTTAGAGTTGCTATAGGAAGCTAATATGATACCACAATGCATTTATCCAGTCTCTGTTCATTGGACATTTGGATTGCTATTATGAATAGCCTTGTACATGTCTCCTGGTGCAAATGTGCTTGAGTTTTACCAGTTTACACTCCTACCAACGCTATAGTTCCTGTTGATCCACATTTTGTGTATCATTTGATATAATCAGATTTCTTAATTGTTGCGAATCCTAGTGAGTATGAGATAGTGTCTCACTGTGGTTTTATTTGAATTTCCCTGATTACCAGGCTTGAGTATCTCTTCAAATCCTTATTGGCCATTTGTAATGACTCTTCTATGAAATGCATGTTCATGTCTTTGCCTATTTTTCTAATGAATTATTTTATGTATTTTTATTGACTTATAGGAGTTCCTTTTATAGTCTAGATACTAAAATTTTGTTGGTTATGGCTTGTCTTTTTACTAGCTGTTCCTTCTGGGCTTTACACATTTTTATATTGCTAAATAACATGTGTATACTGACAACTTTTTAAAAAATTTATTTATTTTATTTATTTATTATTTTTGGCTGCATTGGGTCTTCATTGCTGCACGCGGGCTTTCTCTAGTTGCGGCGAGCAGGGCTACTGTTCGTTGCAGTGCGCGGGCTTCTCATTGCGGTGGCTTCTCTTGTTGCAGAGCACGGGCTCTAGGCACGCGGGCTTCAGTAGTTGTGGCTGGCGGGCTCTAGAGCGCAGGCTCAGTAGTTGTGGCGCACAGGCTTATTTGCTCCGCGGCTTGCGGGATCTTCCCAGACCAGGGCTTGAACCCGTGTCCCCTGCATGGGCAGGTGGATTATTAACAACTGCGCCACCAGGGAAGCCTGACAACTTGTTATTAATTGTTTAACCTATTGACTTATTTAGTAGATGAGGATTTAATTATCTGATACCACTGCGGGTTAAAAATTAGTGTTTAAGTGAACATTTGGCATTTACATATTTATGCCTACTCAAATATTATTCATAGCTGAGCACTAATATGACTATATTTTGTACTTTTAGTTTTCTCTAAAGTTAGTAACTGTCATTTTTTAAAATTGTTCAGGTTTCTTTGTACCTAGTGCTCATTCTTCCCACACCTTCCAGTATTTTCAATCACATCAGTTAATCTATCCATTCCAATGATTTTTCCTTGGAGACATTATTCCTAGTGACCATGGTTCTCCTCTGTCTAGGCGGGTTACTCTCCATACTGCTACACAGCCATTGTCCTGGGGCTTTGCCATCGTCCTTGGAATAATCTTCCCCATTCACCCGGGTTGGAGTCCTTGTTTCCCTGTATCCTCTTTCTTTCTTATGGTTTTACTCTTCTGTTTTGGTGGAACACACCCTGTAAGAGTTCATGAGTTCAAAATAGTGGTACAGTGGCAGAAGGCATGGTGATGATTGCTCTTAACATACCGACTTCTTGATCTTCTCTCTTCCAGTTTGGTCTGATTGCCGTCGTTGCCTACACAGAATCCTAGCATCTGCTCTCACAATCATCCTGAAGATTCCCTTCCCTTTAGTCCTTTGTTGGCTTTCCAGTCTCCTGACCTATAGGGTTTTTTCCTTGGTTCCCCCCTCATTTTGCTGAAGTGCATCCTTCAGTGGTTCTTGAGAAAGAGTACGTGAAAGTTAAAATTTTCAAGACCTTGCACGTGAACTTGAATGATAGTTTAGTTGGCATAGAGTTCCAGGTTGGAAATAGTTTTCCTTCAGAATCTTGAAGGCATTTTTCTCCATTGTTTTCTTGCTTCTGGTGTTGCTATTGAGAAGCCAAAATCCATTCTGATTCTAGGTCCTTTGTTGTGGTTATTATTGTGTTTCTGGAAGCTTGTAAAATCTTCTTTTTGCCCCCAGTTTCCTGAAAATGTACAATGATGTATCTTAGTGTTTTCATTGACTCTACTAGGCACAGTGTGGGCCTTTTCGGTTTGAAAAATCCTATCCTTCAGTTTGGGGAAGTGATCTCAAATTATTTATTTGATGTTTTTATCTCCATTTTCTTCTGTTCTCTCTTTCTGTAGTCCTTGTAATGCAGATAGTGAGTTTCCTAAATTTCGCCTTGAATTTTCTAATCCTTTTTCTATTTCTTTATTTTTATTTTATTTCTTTATTTTGGGGGGATATTCCCTTAGCCCCTCTTCAGAGCTTTTCTTTTCAGCTGTCATATTTTTTTTAAAAAGGTTAATTTTTTTTTTTTTTTTTTTTTTTTTTGCGGTACACGGGTCTCTCACTGTTGTGGCCTCTCCCGTTGCGGAGCACAGGCTCTGGACGCGCAGGCTCAGCGGCCATGGCTCCACGGCACAGGGGATCTTCCCGGCCCGGGGCACGAACCCACGTCCCCTGCATCGGCAGGCGGACTCTCAACCACTGCACCACCAGGGAAGCCCACCAAGAGTTCTTTTTGTTCTCTCAACTTTCATTGTATAAAATCATGTTCTTATTTCATGAATGCAATACCTCCTTTTGCTCTCTCTGAGGGATATTAATGATAGGGGGGATTTTTTGTTTGTTTTTTGAGGGTTTTTTTCCTTCTCAGAGTCTCTGTTTCCTGCAAGTTGCTTTTTTTCTGCTTACTAGGTTTGACTTCCTTCATGTTAGAGGTTCTCCTTCGTTGTCTTATAGTCTTTGGTTGTCTGCTCATTATTATTATTTTTTAATACTTTCTTTCTTTCTTTCTTTAGGGCTGCGTCAGGTCTTACTTAGTTGCAGCAAGTGGGCTTCTCTCTAGTTGTGGCGTGCGGGGTTTTCTCTTCTCTAGCTGTGGTGCGCAAGCTCCAGAGTGCACGGGCTCTGTAGTTTGCAGCACGTGGGCTCTCCAGTTGAGGCGTGTGAGCTCAGTAGTTGTGGCGCACTGGCTTAGCTGCCCCGCAGCATGTGGGATCTTATTTCCCCGACCAGGGATCGAACCCATGTCCCCTGCATTGGAAGGCAGATTCTTTACCACTGGACCACCAGGGAAGTCCCTGTCCGTTCATTATTAAGAATGGGAGCTTAAAAATTGATGGGAAGCTCTAAGCATGTTGACTTTGACCTTCACAGTATGGTGTTCCGATGGGGCATTTCATGGGTAACACTAATCTTAGGGTCTTTAGTCCTCTCTTCTTGGGCTGGCCTGAGTCCCCAGGGAAGGTTCATCCAACCTGCTGCCTGGAGGGTAAAAATCTGGCTGCCAGTATTCTGACTGCTTGGTAAGGGAAGAGGGTTTAGGGCCAGGGAAGGGGGTGGTGTCTCAGTTTTCAACTTGTATGCAATCACTTAATCCCCTTAGTCAGCTATTGTCCCAAAGACTGTTTTACCGTCTCCAGAGAACAAATTTCCAGTCTTCTGTTAGACTCAGAAAGGGGAAGTTGCTTAGTGGCATGAAGTAGGGGAGAGGATACAGGGATCTAATTTCTTCTCAATCAGCTTTGATCGAGAGCTTCACGTTTTAGCCTTTACTACCAATGC
Source organism: Globicephala melas (assembly GCF_963455315.2). Taxonomy (NCBI): domain Eukaryota; kingdom Metazoa; phylum Chordata; class Mammalia; order Artiodactyla; family Delphinidae; genus Globicephala; species Globicephala melas. The sequence continues at coordinate 9,448,009 of NC_083321.1, forward strand.
TAGAGGTCTCTGTTGCTGCCAGTTTCTGATACTTTGCTTCCTTAAATCTACTCATAATTGAGAGAGATTTGTTGATACCTCACACTGTCATAACAGATTTGTCTAATTTGCCCCTGTAGCTTTAAGGATTTTTGCTTTAAATATTTTTAGACTTTTTTATTTTAGGTGTATACTAATATAGAATTGTTATATCTTTCCTGGTGAATTTCACTTTTATTTTACTTAACATTGTCATCACTTCATCATTACTGCATAGTGACTACCTTTAATAATACTTTTTGTCTTAAAGTTCAGTTATTAATATAGATATATCACCTTTCTTTTGCTCTGTATTTTCTTCATATAACTTTTTTCTTTTTAATAATATGTTTTATTAAAGTATAGTTGATTTACAATGTTGTGTTAATTTCTACTGTACAGAAAAGTGATTCAGTTATACATATGTATACATATGTACATATATACATATATATACATTCTTTTTCATATTCTTTTCAAGTATTGTTTATCACAGGCTATTGCATATAGTTCCTTGTGCTATACAGTAGAACCTTGTTGTTTATTCATATAACTTTTTTCAGTCTCAACCTTTTCATATTCTTATGCTTAAGTGGGTCAGGTGTGTGGGTTTTTTAAACTGCTTTAAGCATTTAAGTGTACAGTTTAGTGACAATAAGTACATTCATATTGTTGTGCAACCATCACCCATCTCCAGAATATTTTCCTCTTCCCAAACTGAAACTCTGAATCCATTAAACAAATGTTGATGTCTATCTGCACTTTACTTTCTTCTTTTTTTTTTTTTAAAGAATCAATTTCATTTATTTTTGGTTGTGTTGGGTCTTCATTGCTGTGCTTGGTCTTTCTCTAGTTGCGGCGAGCAGGGGCTACTCTTCGTTGTGGTGCGTAGGCTTCTCATGCGGTGGCTTCTCTTGTTGTGGAGCACGGGCTCTAGGCACGCGGGCTTCAGTAGTTGTGGCACACGGGCTTAGTTGCTCTGCAGCATGTGGGATCTTCCTGGACCAGGGCTCGAACCTGTGTTCCCTGCATTGGCAGGCAGATTCTTAACCACTGCACCACCAGGAAAGTCCCTGTGCTTTACTTTCTATTCTTGGATTTTATAGACCTCATAAGTCTATGCTCTATATCTCTTTTCAACTTCTTTTTCAAATTTTCCATATCTGTGTGTACTTTTCTGTTACTTTTTGATTATTTATATATATTTTCCAGGACTCTAATTCTCTCTTTGGCTCTGTCTAATCTATTTAACCCATTCTTTTGGAGATATACATCTATATGTATACTTCATTTGGTCATTCAAAAATCTGTTTGGTTCTCTTTAATAATCACTTGTTTATTTATCTTAAGTTCATACATAACCTTTCTATATTGTATATAGGACCTGAGTATCCGGGGTTCTATAGCATCTAAATCTGTTCTATGTTGTTTCTTCTGATTCTCACTCATAGTGGCTAGCCTCCTTCTGTGCTGGCGATCTCTGATTGGGAGCTCATTACTTGGTATTAACCAATGGGAATCTTCTTACCTATATTTGGACACTTCCCTCCAAAGGGGATTTGCCTCTGCTTCTGCCAGGAGCCAGAGGGTGCCACCAGCATGGGACACTTCAGTCCTCCTTGAGGGCCCTGGCTTCGTATAGTTGCCCAAGATCCAGCTTCCCCAGCTCCTCCTGGCCAACCTCCCAGCTTCATTCTAACTTTTCTTTTGGAGGCAGGAAGTGGGTTTTGGAGATCTTGGAAGACAACAAGGCCTCAAGGAATCATGGCCTCTCTTTGCGGGATATTCTTTTTCTGTAGCAAGAAGGTTCCTCACTGCTCTAAGTCCACCAAATGAGAAGAAGCAGAAATTTTCCAATCCAGGGACTTCCCTGGCAGTACAGTGGTTAAGGCTTCGTGCTTCCACTGCAAGGACGCAGGTTCGATCCCTGGTTGAGGAGTTAAGATCCTGTGTGCCGCAAGGCCCAAAAAAAAAAAAAAATTCTCCAATCCATTCCACACACGTCTATAGTAGCCACCTTTTGGACATGCAAATCTGATCACATCACACCCCTGCTTAAACCCTTCAATGACTCCCTTTTGTCCTTAAGTATAAAGTTTGAACTCCTTGGGAATTCCCTGGCGGTCCAGTGCTTAGGACTCGGTGCTTTCATTGCCGGGGCCGGGTTCAATCCTTGGTCGGGGAATTAAGATCCCACGAGCAAAAAAGACAAAGTTTGGGGCTTCCCTGGTGGCACAGTTGTTAAGAATCTGCCTGTCAATGCAAGGGACACAGGTTCGAGCCCTGGTTCGGGAAGATCCCACATGCCACGGAGCAGCTAAGCCCATGAGCCACAACTACTGAGCCTGCACTCTAGAGCCCGCGAGCCACAACTACTGAGCCCACGTGCCACAACTACTGAAGCCCGCGCGCCTAGAGCCCATGCTCGGCAACAAGAGAAGCCATGACAATGAGAAGCCCGCACACCACAATGAAGAGTAGCCCCCGCTCACTGCAACTAGAGGAAGCCCGCGCACAGCAACGAAGATCCAACACAGCCAAAAAATAAATAAATAAGTTTATTTAAAAAAAAAAAAAAAAAGATAAAGTTTGAACTCCTTGCCCAGCTTACAAGGCCCCACCTGATCTGGCCTAGTTGCTCAATGTACTTCCCATCCTTGTACCTGTCACATTGTTACAATTAGATGTCTGAATCCCCCAACACACTCCTCCCCTGAACTGTATACTTCATGAGTGTAGAAACTTTGTCTTGTCCACTAATATCTCCTTGGCACCTGGCACAGGTGCTTATTAAATATTTGTCGAATGAATGAATGAATGAACACATTTACTGGGTGCCCAGTGTTTTTCTTACTGGTTTCTGTGAATTCTTTATCTTAAAGATGTTAACATTTTGCCATTCGTTGGGAATATTTTCCCCAGGCTATCTGGCTTTTAATTTTGGTGACTTTTTGGTGGAGGGAGGAACATAGAACATAGATAAGTTTTACATTGTCATGTAAACAGATCTTCTTCTTTTGAGGGTTCTTCAAACGCTTCTAAGTTCAGAAAGTCTTGCCCTCCCTGGATGTTTGATGTGTCCCTTCTATTTTGTATGCACGCTGCTGTCGATTTCTTCTTCCCAAAGCAGGGCTCCAATCATGCCACTCTCCTGCTTAAAAATGTTTAACTGTCTCCTTGGAGCCTTTGGTATAAACTTCAAACTCTTTAACTTGGCCTCCAAGGCTTTTCATGATTCATCCCGAGGCGGTCCATCTGATCTTTTGTTTACTGTCCCCCAACTTAGCCTGAGCAGAATGAAGGGATCCCTCCCTCTGTACCCTGCTCTCTCCCACCTCCCAGCCTTCGTTCCTGATGCTCCCTCTGCCTAGAATCCCCGTCTATCTATTTAATAATTATTTATTCTATATATTCATAATTATTACATATTAAACTCCTGCTTATTCTTCAAGCCCTATTTTCTCTAAAAAGCCCCCCCTTACCCCTCCTCCTGAGAGGATGAATGATGGAGGGATAAGAACATGAGCTTCTGGAATCAGATAAATCTGGATGAAAATCCTCGCTCCTTCCCTTGTTCACTGTGACCAAACCCTTTAAACTTTCCACATCTCAGTTCCTTCATCTTCGTTTTGTTTGTTTTCTCGTTTTTGGCTGTGCTGCATGGCTTGCAGGATCTTAGTTCCCTGACCAGGGATTGAACCCTGGCTCCCTGCAGCAGAAGCATGGAGCCATAACCACTGGACCACCAGGGCATTCCCCCCTCCTTCATCTTTAAAATGGGAACAGAAAGCAATGAGAGGACCGATGGGTGATTGCCAGGGTGAACGAAGTCTGATATCATGAATGCAAAAATCCTAGCATGGTCCCTACCCCACATTTTGGAAGGGAGTCATCTGCTGCCCTAGGGTCATACTCTCCCCCTCTAATCGTATTTGTCCCTCAAGGGCTGGCTGGTTCTAATCCCATTAGGTGGCTGAGCTTTCCTGCTCTGGACCAGGGAGTGGGCAAACAGGTTCCACCTCAAAGAATCCAGCCCAGGCCCCCAGGCACCTTTGTGGGACACCCACACCCCTCTGGGGCAAAAGGAATCCCCTCCTTCCTTTCTTGTGAGCTCCAGTGGTTTTGTCCCTGGGAAATATTTAAGTCTCCAAAGAGGCCCACCAGCCAGCACTCTCTGCCCCTTGCCATCAGCACCCAGGACGACGATGAGTCAAGTAGAGCAAGAGTAATCCTCCCAGTTTAAAGGTGGGTAAACTGAGGCTCAGGCTATCTTCCAAATAGCTGGGTCTAGAACTTGTGTGGCTTCTCAAGGGGCTCTGGGAGGCCTGGACGGCTGTGGTGGGGAACCTGGGGAGAGCTCTGACCCCAGAGTAGGAGATGGTACAGGAACCCTGGCTCTCATGGCCTCCACCCCTTGTGCTAGATGGGTTAGTGCCACTCTCGGAGGCTGGTGGGGAGCTCAGTGTCTGTGTAAGCTTCGTGAACCTAGAGTACTAGGCTTGAGTAGGTTGTTTTGTCTGTGTTGTCTGGGGAGAGCAAGGATGACAGTTCATTGGCTGGAGCGTGTGTGTGTCTTGGGGGCTGGGGGTGAGGGTGGGGACAACCTGGACAGAGAGGAGACTGAGCTTAGGGTCAGGAGCCCTGGGTTGCAGCTCTACACCCAGCATGCTGTCACCTGGGATGAGCGCCTGCCCCCTCTGGACACCAACTGCCTTATCTGTAAAATGGGGGTGGTGGTAGATGGGCCGATCACTGCCAGGGGATCAGACGGCTGCCCTGGGCCCGGCTCCTCCCTGAGCCCAGACCGTCTTCTGGGCCTGACTTCACCCGATTGGCCCCCACAAATCTCTGACACCATTCTGCTGCCTCTTCCCTCTGTCCTGTCCTTCCCCCAGTGGCCTGGGCCGGACTCTGGCTCCCCACCATGGCGGGGGCGGGGGGAGCTGGGCAGGCAGTGGTGCTGGTCAGGCCTGGGCGGGGGGCCTCCAAGCCCACAGCTGGCCTCTCAAGCCTCTTCCTGGAGCCAGCATCCTCTCCTCCCTCCCTCTTGAAATCTGAGCCCGGGGATCCAGGGAGCTCTCGCCCTGCAAAACATTCCATCCAGTTGTCCAAACACTCTGCACAGCTGGTGGAGGGAGGGGCCCGAGCCTGGCTTTCAGGGAAGCCTTGGGCTGTTGTTTTCATGGAAATGGCTGAGTCCTTACTCAGAGGGCCAGTCTGGGATGCTGGAAGTGGGTTCGCAGGGCTGAGAGGATAAAGAGCCCCCAGCACGCCCTCCTGGGCTTGCCCAAGGCCTCCCTCACCAGGGCCCGGCCGCTGGTGGGAAGGATCCAGGCTGCCTCATGCCGATGCGAGGTGGCAGCCGGGCGCTGGCGGCCTTGTGACCGTCCCCTCGGAACTGGGCTTGGTGCGGTGGCGGGGGAAGGGCAGCAGGAATGGCTGAGAGGTGACTTAGGGCAGCAGCTTTTCCGGGCAAGCAGTCCCAGACCTGGCTGCCTCTTGGTTCTGACCCACCAGTGACCCGGGATGAGTCCACAAGCCTCAGTTTCCTCACCTGCAACAGGAAGGGGTTGGGCTCCTTCTGCCTCTGATTTTCCTAAGTCACAACGAAGGACAAGGTCCTCAGAGCTTCCCGTGCAGTCCCAGCTGTGCCTAAATGTCCAGAAAGTAGCCAGATTTTCTAGACAATCCCCAGAACAACTCTGACTCAGTTTCCCCTCTGAGAGGACAGCTGGGGCTTGGCAGGGAGGAACCATAGCCTGTACACTTTGTCACCAGCCAGGCTCAGCCCCTTCACCTCCCGCCACGTCAGGGTGATGGGGAGACCCCCCCCCCCCGCCCCTTCACACATCCTGTTTTTCATTCATTGTTTCCAGGTGGGCCCAGAGGAAGGTGGAGGCACGGGAGAATCTAGCAGGAGGATCAGTGAGGAGCAAAAACAGGAAGGGGTTGGGAGCAGGCCATGGAAAATTCACTGCCAGGAAACAGAGGCCAGCATCTGGTTTGCATTAGGCTGAGAGAGCTTCGAAGCCCAAAGCTTGAGTGAGAGATATTGTTATCCATGCGCAGGGCAGGCGGGGTATGACTACCCCTCAGGAACTGGCAGCTTCTCCCAGTGGGAACTCAGAGGCTGACAGGAAAAAAGAGGGAAGGCGAGGGAGAAGGGGACAGGAAACTCAGTGTCCACTGTGGCTGCCACCTCATGAATGTTATCTTCTTTGATATTCACAACTTCACAGGGGAGAATTGTTCCCATTTTTATAGTTGTGGGGATTGAGTCCCAGAGAGGTTAAGTGACTTGCCCAAGGTCACACAGCCAAGGGAACGGCAGAACTCCCGATTAGAATGCAGGCCAAATGAGATAGGGTGGAACACTCAAACCATCCCACGGGTGGATTGAGGCTGACTGTGTGCCAGGCAAGGGGCCACTGAGGATTTGGTGATGAGCGCGGGCCAGCCTCTGCCCATGGGGTCACTCAGTTCATGTGGGGGGTGTCTGACAGTGCCATGGGGCACTGTTCATGACACAAGGTGGACCACGTGTCTGAGGGCTCCAGCCCAATGCCTGCAGAGGAGAAAGCAATCCAGAGGGGAAAGCTTCCTGGAGGAGGGGGTATGAGCAAAAGAGAATTTTATCAGAGGGGGTGGGTTGGAGTGGAGGATGCAGAGGGGGGTAGTGTGAGGAATGTGGGAAGAGGGGGGTGTAGGGCATGTCTGGGCAATAGCAGCTGGCCTGATGTGCCTCAGAGGGAGAGGTTCCATTTTATAGTTGGGGAAACTGCAGCATAGAGCCTAATGTGCGCAAGGGTCCACAGTCTGGGCGTGGGGTTGAATCCAACCTCTCTGACTCCATCCAGGTCTGCGTTCCTAACTGCTACACCATCTGGTCCCTTTTTGCTGGTGGTTAATAGTTTTAAGGGGATATTGAGGCCAGGGACCACAGGGCAGCGGGGGCCTTGCCCAAGGCCACACAGCCAACTAGTGACAGGGTCAAAGCTGGACAGGCTCTTTTCAACTTGCCAATCTGAGTGGGAAGAGGACAGGCAGCCCCATCCATGGGCCCGATAAAAACCTGGGGCCTTAGGTATGTAGAGGGAGGCTCTCACTTCCCTTCAAGGTATCTCACCTTCCTTAGGAGAGGGGCCCAGCCTCATATGCTGTCTGCTGAGCCACGGGAGTTAATAATTACTGGGTTTAAGGAGATAGAGGCCTGTCTGGGAGGCGCCTCCCTCACTGGCCACTGCTCCTCAGAGATAGCAAAGGTTAGTGTGAGTCTCAGCCTGGGAGTGGGGAGAAGGCTCCTGCCACCTCCCCGCTTGGCAGTCTCCAGAGACACTCTCGGTCTGGCCCTCCAGCCATGGACCCCGCTAAGGAACGCACTGAGTGCCCTGCCCGAGAAAAATGCCCTGTGTTCCTGGCAATGAGCTCAGGGACCGTCCGCTACGCCCCATCAGGTTTGGGCCTTGCACTCAAGGGCAACTTGGGAGAGCAGCCCTGGGACACAGACAGGTGAGCGGAGGGGATGGTGGAATCTTGCCACTCAGCAGGGGCATTGGGGGAGGGGTGAGAGGCGGGGCTCCAGACAGGGGACTGGCATAGAACTATGAGGAATTTCATGAGCATTCTACAAGGTCGGCACCAGGGGTGGTCCTGATTGTCTTGTCCAACTTGGTGGTTGTACAGATGTAGAATCTGAGGCTCAGAGAGGGCAAGACACTCATTCTTGGTCACACAGTGAACTGAAGTCCAGAATCAGGGCCTGGGTCATCTAGGCTGGCAGTCTTCTGGATGGGTCTGTGGCCAAGGCTGCCAGGCTGGGGATAAGGATGGCAGGGGTGAGGGGGAAGTTTGGGAAGGGCAGTGGCTTGGGGGCAGAGGACACACCTTTTATATTTTCTTCCCCACCTGCCGGTCAGGCACCTAGTAGGCTCCTCTTGTTGCCCGACAGCATGTAGCTGGGGCTGCCAGAGAGCCCCTCTGGTTTCTGGGCTGTCTTTTCAGAAAACCGGTATAAGGGGTCACAGCCCCTCCATCCCTGGCTGTGTGACATTGGGCAGGTTCCTTAACTTCTCTGAGCCATCTTTTTCAAATGAAGAGTTGTGGGAGGAGCTAGTGAGGCCTTGGGAGTCCTAAGCAGCTGCATAGATCATGGGATATTTTTGGCTAGTAATTGGGGTGGTGACAGTGACCCCACACTTGTCCTTCAAAGCCTCCCTCAAGAGTCTCCCCAGCCCACCGGTCCTCCCGGGCTGAGGACCCTTCCTCTGGGGCCATAGCCCTGGACTGACACCCCCTCCACCCCTTATCTCCCACCAGTCCGGGTTACCACGACTTGGACCAGGTCTTATCTCCTGCCTGGGCTTGTGACGACTTGGAGGGTAAGCGCCCTGTTCTGAGCTCCTTTTGTGTCATCCCCTCCCCATTCCCCTAAAGAGTGAACAGAGCAAGGTCCAGGAAGACAGCAGTTGCTCAAGACTATTTGGAGAAGGATTCGTCAACAAACATAATGACATCTGCTTTGGGCCAGACCCTGGGCTGGGCTGCGGTGGGTGGAGAAACACAGCCCCAAGGAGGACCTGGTCCCTGCCCTTGGGAAACCACAGCTGTGGAAACAATTGCCCTGCAGAGTGAAGGAGGTCTGGGCAGAATGAAAAGGACGTCACAGAGGGCTGCCCAGGTTGTTCACTGCACAGGGTACCAGCCAAGGGGGCATGAGAGCCAGACATCAAGTCTGGCTCGCCCTCCACTCACCAAGTCCTGTACCTTGGCATGGGCCATGCCCACCTAGGAAAGGAGTACCGTTCTCTAATTTGAACTAAGACACCATTCACTAGGCAAGGTGTGCCCTGGGCAGGCAGTGGCCCTGGAAGTGGAGGTCCCCACCCCACATCTCTCCACTGCACTGGAGCCCCAGGAGGACAGAGCCTGTGTCTATGCAGTTTCCTTTTGGGTCCCCAGCCCTTGTATGGCCCACAGTTTGTGCTCAGAAGGGGTGGTTGGATGCATGCATTCAAAATACGTGCCCCAGATGAAGACGTGATAAACTCAAGCCTGGGGCCCCAGCTCGGGGTCTGAGGGTAGTGCCCCAAGTTCTAGCAATATCTGGAAGGGAAGTACTTCCTCCCATCCTCCCAGGCCTCCTCTAGACACGGAGGCTGGGAGCCATGGTCCCTGGCAGGAGAGAAGCGGGGTTATGCTCTCACTGGATCAGCCCCAGGCTGAAGTTGAGGCTGATGGTCAGGGCTCAGGAAAGGTGACAGAGGGACAGAGGGGTGGAGGGACAGGCTAGACCAGCGTTCAGGGAATCTGCAGAGGATGTGGGACCTGACAGGGGTGTGTGTGTGTGTGTGTGTGTGTGTGTGTGTGTGTGTGTGTGTGTGTGTGTGTGTGTGTGTGTGTGTGTGTGTGTGTGTGTGTGTGTGTGTGTGTGTGTGTGTGTGCGCGCGCGCGTGCGCAATTCTCCCAGAGAGTAGATGGTGGGCAAAGGTAAGGATGGGCAGTATCTGTTCAGAGCAGGAAGGGAGGCCCCTGGTTGGGGGGGGGGGAGGGGCGGGGTTGGGGTTGAAGACTTGGGCCAAAGGTGGGGCCTCCCTCAGAAAATGCACTCAGTAGGAGTGAGAAAACTAGTTTTGGGGTCAGCCCCACTTCTCACCAGGAGGGAAGTTGCCCAGAGACAGGCGCAGAGCAGGGAGGCCAGGGAAGGAGTGATGGCCGGAGGGCCGCGTGAGGGGGTGGGAGGGTGTCTGCCGGCCTTGAGTGACAGTCCGCTAAGAATCTGGGAGCTGAAAGCCCGGAGCCATGGTAGGCTCTTGAGCAGGGGTGGTCCTGGGAGGGTGCTGCGCTGGGCCGCGCTGGGCGCCGGATGTCTGGAGCAGAGTAAGCTGGGAGCGTCAGTGAGCAGTGCTGGCCGCAGGATGATGGGGACCCGCTCCTCCCCCACTCGGGCCGTCGCACTGTCCGGGGAGGGCGGCCGGAGCGGGGCTGGGCCGGGAGCGCGCGCGAGCTCTGCGCGTCGGCCGCCAGAGGGGCGGGGCAGGGCACGTGTCCTTGGGCCACCCCTCGGCCACGTGACCCGCCGAGGGCAGGGTCGCAGAGGGACTGGGGGCCGGGGCGCGAGCCCGGGCCGCACAGACCCACAGGCAGCGGGCAAGACTGACAGGCGGCGGGGCAGCCTGGCTGGCCCGGGGCGGAGTCGGCTGCGGGCGGGGACGCGGCGGGGGCGGCGCGGGGAGATCTCTGGGCGATCGCGGCGGCGGCGCGGGGAACCGACGCCCGGGCGCCCCGAGTCGCCAGTATGTGGAGCGGGTAGGTCCGCGCGGGGTCGGGCCGCGGCTGCCTCTGGGGGTGGGACGGTGCGGGGGGGGTTCCCTGCAGTGTGTGCACCCCTACCGGGAGGTGCTCTACGCCCCCATCCCTGCCCGTGCTGTAGCCCGAGGACTGGCGAGCCGGTTTGGGGTGGAAGGACATTCGGCATGGAGGGTTCAGGGGGTCTCTCTGGGGGCAGGAATTGTGAAGGGTGGGCTGCTGACCGTCCCGGAGTGACAGCGCCAACTCCTAGCTTGTCCGGAGCGCAAGTGAGATGGGGGCAAGGGGGTGTGCGGCGGAGTGCAAGCCAGAATAAGCCTGGGATAAGCACCTAGAGGAGGGACCCCCAGGCTGAGTGAACCCTTGAAAAGCAGTGCATTTGCGAAAGGGGGGACTGGGTCTCTGCCACATTCGCTTGCAAGTTGGTGAACTTCCATCTGGGGCTCCTGGAACCTGCTGAGCTCAAAGGTGGGTAGGACCTCCCTGCAGCTTGGAGGGGTGCAGCGCAGACTCTGGGCCCTGGACTAGTGGCTCCAGTACCCATATCTGTTCCTTGATTCTTAGGGGTGGTCCCAGTCCCTGGGCAACCAGGTGTGGGACCCTTTCCCTGTATGTGCAGAAAAGCTGTGGCCTTCTCATGGAGTTGGGTAAACACTTCTTCCTCCCCATAGCCTGGAAAGACCAGGTCCTGGCGGAGATGTGGCCAGAGTGGGGGTGGGTTGTACTCCTGGAAAGAACGGGGCCAGATGGGTGGTCCCAGGACAGGGCTCCTCCCAGCCACAGCCGGGGAGTGAGGGAAGCCCCACTGGAGAGGCTGGCAGGCTGGAGAGCTCTGATGCAGGCTAGATCCACTTTACTCCATGGCACCTAGCGAAGTTCGAGCTGAGATGCTAGGGGAGGGCTGAGGAGTCATCCCCAGCAGGGGCTCCTGAGAGAATGGGCTCCTGGTAGGGGTGAGGTGTGGAGACACGTGAGACTCTTAAAGGGAGAGAGTTAAGCAGAGCCTGGATTCTTGTGGAATTGCGCCCTGGGGGAAGGAGACTGAGCTTACGGAGAAGGTGGTTGAGGTGGGTTGGTGACAGCTGGAGAGGTCAGGGCGATCCCACCTGGGCTAAACCGTGCTTGAGGAGCTTCTGGAGGAAGCTCGTGACCCCTTGTGTTGGGTGCGCCCAGGCAAAACACAACCACCGAGTTGCTGTGTGATCTTGAGAGTATGGCCTCACTGCCCTGAGCCTCAAGGTGAAATGTGTGGGTTGTGTGGTGGAGGTAATCCAGGCCCAGAGAGTGTCCTTTCCTGGAGGCGTCCAGGCTGGAGCCAGACAGACAAGTCTGGGAGGTGCCAGTAGACGGATGCTCACTTTAAAGACTGGATCCAAGAGTCCCGGGACCGTTCTGGATGGACCAGGCTGCCAAGCTGACGCCCGCTTGATCCTAAGTGTGGCTTACTTGGATCCCCCAGGGTGTCGCTGGGTGCAGAGCACATAGTAGGTACTTCATAAATGCAGATGGAAAGCATGAGGGGCAGGATGAGGAGCTGGGCATCTGGGGAGTGAGAGGCAGAGTCTTGGGGTTACCTTGAGCTCTGCCTTTTCATGGCCCCCTTACTTGGATGTTGGAGGCAGGGGCCAAGCTGCCAGCACCCGCTGGGGTCCTGGGGTCCTACGAGCTCACGCAGACCCCAGCAGCAGCTGGGAGGCACGCTGCTCAGGTCACACTTGCGCAGGTAACTGACTGAGCTGCTGTGACACCTCTGGGCGAGGGCATCCTTGAGATTCTTCCTTCTAGACTAGGAGGGGTGAGGAGTTGGTGACTCTGGCTAAGCCATTGATGTCTCTGGGGCTTGGTTTCCTTACCTGGAAGACAACAGAGCTACGTCTCTTGGGTGACTGCTCTGTTAATGGCCAGGTCGTAGTGCCAGTTCACCTTCTGGGCCCTGCTCCCCTGGGGTGGGTGGAAGTGGCAGGACTCTACAGGAGCTCAGGTGGACCCTCTTCCTTGGGACTCCTTGAGTGTGGGCCCTGAACTCAGAACCCAGAGGTGGCTCCCCCAAAACAGGACTGCTCCCCTCCCCCTCCCCCACAGTGTCCCCTGTCCATAGTCTTGGGTGCCAAGCTGGCTTCCTGGTGATGGGGTGAGGATGGTGACTGGGGTACTTCTGCTGCTAACACAGTGCTGGGCACTTGAGACTTGGTCATCAGAGCCGAGAGTTTGGGTTCTGGGCTCGTTTTCTGCCACTAAGTGGCCACATGACGTTGGTGTAGCCCCTCAGTCTCAGTTTCCCCATCTGACAGATGGGGCTAATCATACCTCCCTAGAAAGGGAGGGACAGGCTCTGATAGACGCCCAGGAATGAGAAAGACCACCCCAACCTCCCAGGGATGGGAGACTGTGTCTTTGCTGCAGGCAGGATGCTGGGGAGCTGCAGGGCTACAGATGGGCTGTGAGATCTTGAGAAAGTCACCTAACTGTTCTGGGCCTTGGCTATCGTAAGGAGCTTGGATCTGTGAGGTCCTGCCTTTAAGGAGTAAGTCACAGGGAACTCCAGGCTCTGAAATGGCATCTGAAGTATGGCCTAGGGGCTCCAGGGTCAAGAGCAGGAGAAAGGGGTTTTGCGACCTTCACTGTCACCTCCTCCTGGAAGCCCTCCATGATTTAACTACCTCCCACCTCCCCCTCAACAGATGGAAATGTCTTTCCTGCTGTCCCTTAATCAGCACATCTGTCTGTGGCACTCAGTAGAGTCCTGCTTGTCTTAGACTCTCCCCACACGGGATTTGTGCTCAACAGGGTGGGGGAAGGGAAGCAAAATGAATTCAAGTGTGATGAGAAGGGGGTTTGGTGATGTGGCTGCCAGAACCTGTGCACACTGGGTGGGTCTGGGCCGGTGGAGTGCCTGGCACACGATAGGTGCTCGCTGCATATGTGTTGGATGTTTGAGGGCTTGGGGTGTCAGATTCTTCTAGGACCAAACAGGCAGATGTGAGGTGTGTGCCATGTGCCCTGCTCTACCTCAGTAGAGGAGGGATCCCTCCACCCTTTCAGGCCTTGTGCCACCTCCGGTGGAGACACAGGGCTGGATTCCCTCCCTCATCAGGGCTGGGCTGCGCTGGGCTGGGCTGGCAGGCCTGGGGCTATGGCAGGGAGAGGCTTGGCCTGGTCCCCCTGCCTCAGGTGTTCTGACCTCCCTGCTTACCACCCTGAAGCTGTTCCTGACCTCCTCCTCCCTCCTGCTGCCTGTCCTACCAGGCACACACCTGCTTCCCCCTTCCTGGAGCGGTCCAGGCCCACCCTCTCCTATCCTGGGGGTCCCGCTTGGCTCACTTCCCGGCATTCTTCTGGTGCCTCGTATGACCCTGTTCTCCCATTCTTCTGGAATCCTCCCCTCCAGCCCCTCTGATGGCTCGTGTTCAGGTCTCCAGGCGGGCTCTCTGGCCCTCAGCTCCTCTCTCACCCATCCCTCATCCAGGCTCAGGGCTGCAGCTGCTCCCTCTGGGCTGGTGCCTCCCCTCAGCCACCACTTCCCCGATGCCTCAGCCACGCCCCTTACCTTCCCTGAAAGACCCCCTCCCAGTTCCTCAGTCGTGTCGTGGGCACTGCTGTTCTCATTCACCTTGGCCTCCGTTTTTCATTAGATTAATTACTGCAACTTTTGTTCTGTTCCCCTCTCCAGCCCCTGGTCCTCCCCTGATTTCCTCCCCACCCCCGCCCAAGTCTTTTGTCTCTGTGTGTCCCCTCTGTGTGTCCCCTCCCAGCCCAGAGCCTGCCTGGCTAGAACAGCAGCCTTGGGTGGAACCGTACCACCACCACTCAAGCACTATCTCCAACTTCCTCAAACCCCCGTCTGCATCCTGCCTCACTTCTCTGAAACCACCATTCATCCCCTTTCCGCCAGTCCTGACTTTTTTGGGTGACAGTTCACATGATGCACTAGTGCCTGGACTCTGGGTTCAGTTTCCCCACTGCCACTTCCTTGCTGTGTGTTACAGCCAGGTCGCCATCCCTCTCTGAACCTCGGGTGCCTCGTCGTTCAAACTGGGCTGGCGAGAGCATCTCCCTGTGGCAGCATCGCAAGTTGACACACGATGACGTCTGTGGGGATGTGGAGTGGTGGGCTGGCGTGGACGTGAACAGGAGCTTGAGAATCTGATCTGTTTGTGGGTCTGGAGCTGAAGACTTGGCCACTCTGTAGGCTGAGCCTGGCCGGGCTTGCTGGTTGGTTGGGGACCCAACACACGAAACCTTTCCTGGGACCCCCTTGGCCTCGTTACGAGAGTCACTTGCCTGTCAGCCTCAGTGTCCTCAGGGCTTACTGGACCGCCCATAAGTGTATGAGCGTGATTCTGAACTGGGCCCCTGTGCCATGGCTGTTCCTGAGCTGCGCCCTGGGTCAGAATTCCTGCAGACCAGACCAGCTGTAGTCGCCCTGGAACCCGGGCTTGGTGGCCCCAGGCAGAGGGTGAGGGTCGCAGTCTGCCCTCCCAGCCCTCTCCTTCCCCTGGTTTTCAGTGCTTTCTTCACTGGCTTCCCCGCTGCTTGCTTAATGAACCCACTGTGCCTGTTAGCACAGGGGAGGGGTCTTTAACTCAAAGAGGTGACCTGGGCACTGGGGGGCAGAGAAGGGGAGGTTAGGGCAGAAGGACCCCATGGCTGGCTGGTTGGGCTGGGGCTGGGAAAGGGTATCCAGGATGCTACCTGGGTCTGTCTGGCCCCGGGAGTGGGCTCCGTTCAGGCCCTCCTGGCCCAGTGGGGTTGCTGGGTGACTGGGGACCGTAGAATCCAGGGTGGGCCTCATTTCGCCATTTTTTCTGCTTGGGGACAAAAGCCCTGCTGGCCCTCCTAGGGGTGGCCTGGGGGGTGAGGATTGAGGTTACTGCTTTCCCCTGCCTTGTGTGTTTCCTGGGGAAGTCACCCAGTGGGGCCTTTCCTGTATGAGCTGCCCTGGGCTCTAGGCCGCAGGGCTGGCTTCGGGATGGGGGATGTTGGCTACCCCCACCTACCTCTGACCTTGACTCTTAGTATCTCCCACCCCCCTACCCGAGCAGACCCCTTCCTAGCCGGCCCTGCTGTGTGTCCTGGACACTGAACTCTGTGTCTGCAGGGAATGGGGTCCGAGAAGGCTTGTGCACAGGGCCGTGGACCTGGACTGGAAGGGGAGGTGCACGGCAGGAGGACTCCAGTGGTAACCCGTGCTCGCCCAAGGAGCGAGCTCCCCAGCCCCCAGGCACTCACACCCGGATTTTCGGGCCTCTGGTCTAGGAGACTGAAGTGTGTGGGAGATAGCAGATGCTGGCTCGGGTGGACCCGAGGGGCCTGGGCTCCCTCCTTCATCTGAACTTCGAGTCACGGGAGCTGGCCTCATAGCCCAGAAGTGTGAGGGGCAGGGTCTGCAGACTTCAGTACAGGGTGGACCCTCCTTCCCTCCAGCTTCTGCACCCCTGGCCCAGGCATTGGGCATTTGGTGACCACAGGGTGGTCCTGCTGTTCCCACGCCTTCTGCCATGAGGATTTGCTCGTGGGCTTTTCCACCAGGGACAGGGGGAGGGTGTCACACTCTGTCTCAGGCCTCCCTGGACCACTGTTTCCTCTGGCTGCAAAATAGGGCGCCATCCCCCCAGAAGTAGACCAAAGTGAGCCTGTTAGGAAAATGATGGGGGCCGTCTGGACGCACCCCCAGCCCGTGCCCTTGGGACCCACTGGAGAGTCCTCCACTGTGGCCAGAGGCCCAGACCATACTGGTGGACGAAGCTCAGGCCTCGTGGGAGGGGCTGGCGGCCTTGTTCCCCTAGGCAGGCGGTGTTGGCAATGTCAGGGTGGTCCTTGTTGTGGGGCTAGGTGTCTGAGACCTGGGATTCTGCCCTGTGCCCTGTGCTGTCCCTGAGTCAACCCCTGCCCTTGGCCTGTAGTTCCTGCTCATTCTATTGTAGTGGGCAGTCCCGAGATGGGGTCCCCACCAAGCCTGAGTGACTGTGGCCATTCTCTCAACTGAGGAAGTGGGGCTGGGGCCCAGGCCTCCAGGTTCCCACAGTGGGTACATCCCCAGGGCCTGGGGTTTCAGGTGCAGGACACAAGAGCCTGGGCAGGGATGGTGGAGGTGGTGGAGGTACCTGGCAGATAGCCCACTATTTACCTGGCGCTGTAGCCAGTGACTTCCTCATTGGATTCTCAGTGTGTCCCTGCGAGTTTTAACTGCCATCCCACAGGCGGGGAAGCAGGTTGAAAGAATTTCAGCAACTTTCCCAGGGGCTCGCGTGGACCCCAGGTCAGAGGCTGGCATGGACCCGGCCGTGCCCGACTGGCCTGTGCTCTCAGCCACAGCTCCCCCAGTCCTGGCCTCCCTCCTGGGAGGCAGTTTCTCTGCCTGAGCAGAGGCTGAGAAGCCAGTTTGGGCTGGAATTGGGTCAGATTTTCCTGTCACAGCCAGGGAGGAGCCTCCTGGATGCCCCTGGGCCCAGCGGCCCTTGATCCCAAGGCAGATGCAAAATTCTGTAGCCCACACCCCACCTGCCTGTCCGCTGTGGCTGGAGAGCTTTGGACCTGAACTGAAGACCTGGCCGCCTGTCCCACCAGTGCCACCGACTAGCTGTGTGGCCCTGGGCAAGTCCCATTACCTCTCTGAGCATCCGTCCCTCAACTGTAGAATGGGAACAATACCATGAATGCTGCTGAGAATTTTAAATGAGATAACACGGGCAGAGCACCCTCATGAGTCCCCTGGGTGCAGACCCCAGCCTGGGGCTGCCACAGTACTGCCAGAGACCCTTAAGCTTCAGGGACCGCCCCCCTTCCCGACTAGACCCCCCCCCCCAAGCAAAGTATTAGGAAAGATCCCTGTCCGGCATAAACACTGTTGACGGAGTGGTGGGTGTGTGTTCCCACTTTATTCGTCAAAGCCCCACGTCCTAGCAAGGCAGGACCCAGCCCCAGGAACCTTGAGGCCACATTCGGGGCCAGTCCCAGCAGACGGCAGGCTGGGCTGGGCAGCTGGACAGGGCCATGCGGAGGGTCGGGAAATGGGCTCATTGCTGGGGTCCCTGGGTGCCCTCTGTGTTACCTAAGGGCAAACTGAGGCTCCGGGGCCGCTTAGTGACTGTCCCAGGGCCCAGAAGACAGGGAGGTGGGACCGGAGAGACCCTGGCCTTGTGTTACTTCCCCTCCGCGATCCTGAATTTCATGACCCCTTGGCCCTGTCTTTCCTCCCTCCCGTGTGGGCCCCTCTTGGCCCCCTCCCCTCCACTTCCCCACTGCTATCAGCAGCCCAGCCCCCAGCCTCGGCCCAGCCGCTGCAGCTTAGAAGCTGCTGGCTCAGGAGCCGCCAGCTTTTGCTGAGTGAGCGAGTCCAGGGTGCTGTCTTGGCACAAACCGCCACGGCCCAGCCCGCTCCTCCCCTCCCTCCTCAGGGTCTGCTGCGAAGGGGGGGCGCGTGGATGGGAGGTGGGCAGCGGCTGGCGGCCCCCACCCCGCACCGCCTCTAGGGTCTTCAGCTTCAGAGGGAGGAGGGTCCTGAGGCCCAGAGAGAGGGGGTGTTTGCCTGAGGTCACAAGGCAGACCAAGCAGAGAGCTGGGACTGCCCCCCTGCATGGTCCAGAGAGCAGGAAGTGGGGCTGCCTTGCCTAGGCTGTTTGCAGAACCTTCCTGCCTCAGCCGGCCCTGCCTGCCCTGGCTAGGCCCTTCCTCTCTGGTCCACCCTAAATGGCGTCGAATTTGCATAAACTATGCATGAACCATAGCAATGAAGGCAGTTCCCACTTAATCACCTCGTGTGCCAAGGTTTTCTGCACATCGCTGATCCACTCAGTGACCCTTGAGGTCGGGCCATTGGGATTGTCCCCATTTTATACAGGGGGAAACTCGGGCTCTCGACATGCATGCATTTACAACATCTGCTGGGCAAACGAGCACCTGCTGTGTGCTCAGCACCTACGGTGGTCCTGGGCTGGAGGGGATGGTTGACAAAGATGAATGAGGCCTGTCCTTGCCCCCAGGAGACCCTGTGCTTGGTCATTCTGCCCTTGTGACGACCCCCGTGACGGCCTATTTTACAGATGGGGAGACTGAGGCCCAGAGTGGCAGGTGCATTGCCCAAGGCTGGTCCCTGGCCTCAGCTCTCTAGCTCTCCAGGCCTCGGGACACCACCCTGTATCTGCTCTTTGCCTCACAGCCAGCCCCACCCGGACGAGGGCCACCCACCGCCCCCTGAAGCTGTCCCAGTCCCCTGGAAGAGTGCGGGCCCCTGCAAAAGCCACAGGGATTCAGGCCTGGTGGAGACCCCTGCTGGGAAGGAAGCCCAAGGCGAGGAGGACCCTGCGGCCACCCGGCTGGACGTGTCGCGTCTGCGCAGCTCTTCCATGGAGATCCGAGAGAAGGGCTCAGAGTTCCTGAAGGAGGAGCTGCACAAAGCCCAGAAGGTGGGCTCTGAGGGCGGGGGCGGAGTGGGGGGGTGGTGAGGGGCCGGCCTGAGGGGCCGTGGGCTCTCACCCAACGGCCAGAGACGTCACGTTCCTGTCAAGGCCACCTACATGCCAGGCCTGTGCTGGGCAGGAAGGCAGCCCAAACGAAGGAGAAACAGTTTTTCTTGTGACTTTTAAACGACTTTTAGAAGTCATGACATCTCTGAAAACCGTTCCCAGGCTCTAACAAACTGACAGTTGGGGTTCAGCTTCACGCTCTGAGCTAAATGGAAGCACAGAGGAGGCAAGCTCGGGGCCCTGAGGCGCACGTAAGGCGGCCCCGGGAGTGGCGCCAGGCCCGGGGCCGCTGGGGGGCTCACAGCGCCCTCCCTCGTGCCCACGCCCGCCCCGCAGGAGCTGAAGCTGAAGGATGCGGAGTGTGAGCGGCTGTGCAGGGTTCGCGGGCAGCTGGAACGGGAGCTGGAGGAGCTGACGGCCAGCCTGTTCGAGGTGCGGGGCGGGGCGGGGCGGCGGACAGGGGGCGGGGCAGCTGGGCGTCCGTCCGCGCCTGCCCCTCACGTGGAGCCCGCCGTCTTCCCAGGAAGCCCACAAGATGGTCCGAGAAGCCAACATGAAGCAGGCGGCGTCAGAAAAGCAGCTGAAGGAGACGCGGGGCAAGGTGAGGCACGCGCCGGCCCAGACCTCCTGCCCACCTCTGAGCCCTGCGAGCGCCGGCCTCCGCCACCCGATCGGACCCTCGCATGGACTGGGGGGCCAGCAGGGAGGCGCAGAGGCATCCGAGATGGCCCCACTGCAACGTTCCCGCTGGAGTGGGAGCCCAGCTCCCTGGGACTCGAGCTGTGTTTCTGCTGTACCACGGAGACCTTTCTGGGGACCTTTTCAGGGGCTGGGAGGATCCTGTGGCCATTGTAATTTCTTTTCCTCCGTCCCATACCCCCTTTACAAAGCAGAAACCTCAGTCTGGCTGTGTGAGCTTGGGCAAGCAGCTTTATCCCTTGGAGCCCGTGTACCCATCTGTAAAATGGGAGGGCTGGGTTGTTCCTGGCTCCGGTGGGCCCCTCAGTGGGAGACCCAGCCAGCTCCCAGATACGTGCACCTAACAGAGTCCTGGCTCCCAGTATGACCTCAGCCAGGCTGTGTCTCCTCTGAGCCTCAGTTTCCCTATCTTTGGAAAGGGTATCTCAGCCCCCAACCCAGAGGCTGTTCCAAAGATAACGGGTGGAGTTAGGTGCTCAGGGTGGTCTTTCCTGAGCTGGGGTGGCAGGCAGTGGCAGCCGGGGCAGCCTCAGCCCTGGGTTAATATTGACAGCCGTCTCTCCCGGCCAGATCGACATGCTGCAAGCAGAGGTGACAGCCTTGAAGACACTGGTCATCACGTCCACACCAGCCTCTCCTAACCGCGAGCTCCACCCACAGCTGCTCGGCCCCACCAAGGCCGGACCCCGCAAGGGCCACTTGCGTCATAATAGCACCAGCAGCGCCCTCTGCCCCGCCGTGTGCCCCGCGGTAGGACACGCCCCCAGCCTGGACAAGGAGGGCAAAGAGGTGAGGGGCAGCGGGCAGGCAGTGGTCACGGGAAAGGGAAGCAGTGCCCACTGTCAGCCAGGCAGCGGTGCCCAGTGGGGACCCGCCTGGACCCCGCTGTGTGACAGGGAGCGTGTCCTACCCTCTCTGGGCCTCTGTGTCCTCTGGCTGTGAGGGCTGCCTGAATTCCCTGTGATAGGAGGTGTTGGGCCCTCAGTAGGGTAAGTGGGGCACCTGGTCCAGGCGGGACAGTGGCTGTGATGTCCTTGGCCACGGGTCTTTGGGCAAGTGAAGCCGCCTGTCAGCATGTCAGTCTCCTCGCGTAAATGGGGTTTCCTGGGGCCACAGGACGTGGGTGTCAGGAGCTCAGCTCAGGGCTGCACCCAGCGGACGCCCCTGAAGGCTGTAGTGGGATTCAGCTTCCTGGAGTCTCTGATGCCAAGGTGGCCCCAGCTCTGCCCTGCCCCAGGCCTCCCGAGCACCCAGGGAGGAGGTGCGGGCCAGGCCTCTCCATCCCCTCCTGAGCTCTAAGCTTCCGGCTGGACTCTAATAATCTCCTTCCTCTGTCTGTCTCTGTGCACCTGTCTGTCTGTCTGTCCTGCCGGCCCAGCCCGGGCTGCCCCCTCTCCTCTCCCTGCTCCTCTGCGTGATCCCCAGCAAGGCAGTTCACCTCACCTACGAGCCGGCCTGGCAGCTCCCACCTGGGGAGCTGCCTGTGGGCCCCACCTCTGCTACCTCTCTCTCCTTTTCCCGACAGGTAAAGACTCCGGAGAGGGGCCGCTCCCTCTGCCCCCTCCCAGCCTCTCCCTCTGCATGTGCCCCAGGGCAGCCAGCGAGTTGTGTGTGTTCCTTTCCGTGTGCACATGCCTGCGTGTGCCGTGCGTCCCGTCAGGTCCCTGTGTGTACCTGCGGGTACCTGCAGCGTCACTCTTCAACTTACCCTCCTCAAGGAGGCAGCGAGGGTCTTCAGAATGAGACCCTGGACCCAAGTCTAATTCTCTAGGCCAAGAAACTGGCAACACACCTCCAACACACTTGGAAGTGAAACTTTTGAGTTCCGAATCAATCCTTCTGTGCAAGGGGAAGAGAAGAGTTCTTCTTTGGGACTCGGGTCCCCTGCATGGCTACAGGGGACAGGCCCGCTGGGGCCTGCCCTGCATCCTCCCTGGCTCCCCACCTCCTGGGGCTCTGCCTGTCTCTGCCATGCTGGCCCCCCAGTGCCCTGCCCCCCACCACCAGCTCACCTTCCCCCACAGGTGGACACGACCCTGTTTGCAGAGTTCCAAGCCTGGAGGGAATCGCCCACCCTGGACAAGACCTCCCCCTTCCTGGAAAGGGTGTACCGGGAGGACGTGGGCCCCTGCCTGGACTTCACCATGCAGGAGGTGAGGCAGACAGAGGGCGGCCCGCCGGGGGACCCGGCCCTGCAGCCGGCGGCCAGCCCCTCACCACCTCCCACTCCTCCCTGCTCTACCGCAGCTCTCAGCCCTGGTACGGGCCGCCGTGGAGGACAACACGCTCACCATCGAACCCGTGGCTTCGCAAACACTGCCCGCGGTGAAGGTGGCCGCTGTCGAGTGTGGCCGTACCAAGTAAGCTTAGCACCCTGCCCCCTGGGAAAGGCCCACATAGCCTTGGGCTGCACCAAGGGGGTGGCCAGGGAGGACTGAGCCTCAGGCCTGCCTGCTGGGTCCTGCAGTGGGACCTGGGGGTGGGCAGGGGCACCTGACCGGAGAGGGACAGTGGCTGCCTCCGCGCAAGGCAAGGAGGCATCTTTGGCAGACATGCTGCCTCTAGTCATGGAGCCGGGGTCTCCTCCTTCCTGGCTGGCCTGACGTGCATCTCTCTCCTACCCCCTCTCTCCCACAGTGGGTTCCGGGCCCCGATTGACACGTAAGTGACGTCATTTTTCACTCCACCTCCTGACAATGACCCGATGGCCCCGGCATCTTGTCCTCCCTGCTTCTCAGCTGGCATTGGGCAGGGCCAGCAGCAGAGCAAAGCTGCCAGCATGGAGCAAGGGCAGGGACTGGGGCCTGCGAGGGAGGCCCCTGGGTGGGAGCCTTGTCACAGAGGGGAACATTTGAGCCGGGTTTTGAAAGATGAATAGCAGTTTGCTGAGCAGGGAAGGACCTTTCAGGCAGAGGCAACAGCATGAGTGGAGGTATGAGAAGCTGGAATATTAATGGAAACACCACTGGATCGGTGGGCGGAGCAGTGGGGTGGGTGGGCATGGGGTTGGGGCTGAGGCCACAGAGGGTGTTTGGGGCCAGAGTGTGAAGGCCTCAAATGAGGTTTGGGCTTTAACCCACCGAGGCCAGCATTTCACAAATCATCGATTAACGTTCCCTGAAAAGAGGGTTCCCTGGTCCAATCAGAGTCACAGTGAACCTGGAGGCAGCAAAGGCTCTGATAAGTCCTGCAACCAAGGAGCCTATTTAACCTTCCTTTACTCGGGATTCTCCATAACTATTTCCTGGGCAGTGGGGAAGCAGCAGGGAAAGATAATGGGCTAGATGTGGGTTTTTGGAGTAGCCCCTGGCTGTAACATGGAGAAGAAAAGCAGAGATGAGGCAGAAGTCTGGTTGGAAGGAACTGAGGGCATCTGGGCAAAAGGTCCTATTGGCAGAACCTAGCCTGGGGACTTGGTGACCTAAGTGGAGGAGAGAGAAGACTCCTGCTTAGGAGGAAGGGATGACTGGGTCTGAGGGCCCTAGTAAAGTAGGGGGCAGCATTTTTAGGGGCGGCAGAGGGTGGAGCTTTTGTACACCTGGCCTGAGGTTGACCAAGCTCTCCTGCCCAGCAGGGGTGAGGTGAGGGGTTGAGGGATGGGGTCCAGCTTGGTTTAAAGGTCTCCCCCAGGGACTTCTGAGACTGCCCTCCTCCTTGGCCTGCCTCCAGGCTCCTTGGGAAGCTGGGACCAGGGGAAAGGATGCCAGGCCCCACCCTGATGTGTGTTTGCCTCCCCCTCCCTCTGTGCCTTCTCCGGCTGCTGCGTCCTCCCTGGATGAGCTGGGTGGGCAAGCCCCAGCCGTCCCCATGGTCCTGAGGTCTGCTTTTCCCTAGTACATGTGCCCTGAGTGGCCTGGCCTGTGCCTGTCGTCACCGAATCCGGCTTGGGGACTCCGAGAGCCACTACTACATCTCACCGTCCTCCCGGGCCAGAGTGAGTCATCCAATGGGAGTGTTACCTGGCTCCTTAGAGGCTCCCTGGGCTGGGACTCTGAGCCCCAGGCTGCACAACCTACAATCTACAGAGCAGGGCACAGGCTCAGAGAGGTACGAGAATGACTTGGGCCACACAGCCAAGCCGGTGTATTTGTTTGCTGTTGCTGTGTGACAAGTTACCATAAACTTAGTGGTAAACTTCGATTTAGTATCTCACAGACTCCCTGGGTAGGAGTCTGGGCACAGCTTAGCTGGGTCCTCTGCTCAGGGCCTCATGGACTGCAGTCACAGTATCAGCGGCTGCATCCTTTCTGGAGCTCAGGGTCCTCTTCTGAGCTCACATGTTGTTGGCAGAAGTCAGTTCCTTGTGGTTGAAGGACTGAGGTAGCCATTTTCTTGCTTGCCGAAAAGTAATCATGGGAGTGACACCCATCAGCTCCGTCGTTTAATATAACCTAATCAAGGGAGTGACACTAGAGTTCCAGGCTCCTGACTCCTGGCTCCGGCCCCAGGCTTTGGAGAAGGTTCTGAGGCTTGTCTGTCACACAAGGCTGACAGTCAGCTGTGGGCTCTGAGGGGCCTCCAGGGATCCCAGCTTCTGCCCTCACCTGCCGAGTGACCCAGGTGAGGGTCAGTGGATCAAGGGGCCTCACTGAGCTGGGATGAGGGTGGGGTGGACCCCTTTCCTCTGTCCCTTCAAAGACAGTGAAGAAGATTGGAAAGAACAAAAGTTTGGAAAACTCTGAAGCTTGGTGCAAAGGCGACGTGGTGTGGAAGGTCCTCTTAGAGGAACCGTCTCCTCCCCTTGACCTACTAGAGGTGCCTGATGGGACTAAAGTGGGCAAATGGCCTCATCATCAGGCAGTAGACTGACCAGCACAGTCAGCTTGTCGGGTCCTGACAGCCTCTGCAGGGCAGCCCAGCATGTTGTTTTGGCAAATCCCCCAGCAGCGAGCTGAGCTCCCATTAGAGAGGGAGTCTGAGCCTTAGAAAGGAAAGGGGTGCACCCCAGGCCGCTCAGCCTAGACCGGAGGTCTCCCCATCCTGGATCCAGTCTCTTAACTGCTGCAGTTTCCACCCCCTGCATCTGTGCCCAGAGCCTTGTTCGGTGGCCATGGGTCACCTCTGTGTTTTTCTGATCCCAACCAGGGGATCTGTGCCAGACGCTCCCATGCCTAGAAAATTACATCTAGAACGTTGTTCTGCCAGGCCTACGTGTCTGCTGTCCTGGGCAGAGCTGGGAAGGCAGAGGGGAAGGGTGTGAAGTTCTCGGATGTGGTCCCCACCCTGATGAGACCAAGGAGTGTGGAATCCATAGTGAGAAGAAAGTTCTGTCCCCAAAGCGCAGCCCTGGGGAGAGAGCCCCACTGCTCCCCACCATTCCCTAGTCACGGGCCTCTGGTAGGGCCTACTGGCCACTGAGCAATGCCAGGGCCTGGGACCCAAGCTTCTCCTGCCCGTCCCATCCGGCCCTACGCAGCCCCTCCTCAGCCCTCCCAGGCGGCACCTTTGCCACACTGGGTTAGTCCCCTCACCTGGCCTCTCTCACACCTCCCTGCCTTTGCCAGGGCCACCAACCCCCTGCACCGAATTTTGTCCTCCTGGCAAGGGCTCCTGTGTGTTTGAGGGCCCAGCAGGAGCATCGCCCCTCCCTCAGCTTTCTCCACTGCCCAACCTGTGGCCCCCACACACTTGCTGTCCCTCCCCCAAAGTGCTGGGTATTCAGCATGGGCAGTTGTGGGCACAGCTGCCAGCTGCCTTCCACCCTGCTTTAGGTTGGGTACCCTAGAAGCAGAGCCTAAGATGGAGATGGTGTGCAATTCTCAGGAGGCAGAATGGGGGTGGGGGGAAGGACAGGCAAAGGTGAGGCTTCAGCTGGAGTCTGGCTTCAGTCTGATCCACAGGGGCTCTGGAGCCCAGAGTGGGTTCCACCCTGAGGCACGGGCGTGGCCTTTTATACCCAAGATGCCTGTCAGTCATTGGCTAAAGTCTGTGAGGGTATGGGGTGCAGAGGGGCACCAGCAGCCAACATTCTCAGCAGTGGGGAGATGGGGCCCCAGCCTGGGGAAGGGGCCTGGGAAGGGCACTAACAGCGCCCTCTCAAAGGTATGAGAGTCTTCGTGACAGAGCTCAGGTCTGAGCCAGCTCGGGGTCCCCAGTGCCTGGCGCAGGGCCTGGCTGGGAGCAGGCCTCAGGTCAGACTGGGGGCTTCAGGTGGGGATCCAGGGCAGCCAGGTGAGCAGCTTCTGATCCCCTCACCTTTCCTGGCATTACGAATAGCACCTGGCAAGGCCTGGCCGGCCGGGGCCTCCAGTAGCCAGAGCGAGCAGGCCCCTCCGGGGAGTGTGGGTTCTAGGCAGCCTGCCCGGTTTCATCTTTGCAGCTCAGCCACTTAATAAGTGGAGGCTCTGTGGCCTCCGCAGGCGTTGTGGGGTCGTTCTCGGAGCCTCAGCGCTCCCCACGTGTAGACTGGGAATGATAGGCACGTCCGGCGCACCGGGTACGCGTACTTGATTACGCTTAGTTGTCGCTATCGTTTTTATTAGGAGCACTAGTGCTGCTGTTGACTGTAACGTTAGAGCCCAGAATTATCTGAGTCTCACAGGACGTGGGTCTTCCCGCTCTGGTCTGCGATACACCCTGGCTTTTTTGGGGGGGGAGGGGGCAAGTGTGAGGGCCGGGGGGTCACACCCTGCCCCCTCTGCCCACAGATCACGGCCGTGTGCAACTTCTTCACCTACATCCGCTACATCCAGCAAGGCTTGGTGCGGCAGGACGGTGAGCGCCCCCTGGTGGCCGCTGGGGGTGGCGCCCGGGAGGGGAAGGGCGGGGCGGGGCGGGGCGGGGCGGCCGGGCCAACCCCAGGGCTTTGCTGCACCCCGTCGGAGGAGGACTCTGCGAGAGAGAGAAGGTCGTAGATTAGCAAAGCGGTCCGGAAGCTCCTGTTGCTGAGCCCTGTGGAGAGAGGAAGAGCGGAAGGAGCCTCCTGGGCTCTGCCTTACCGGGAAAACCAGCCTGGTGCCCCCACATACCTGGATCCAGCTGCTTTTTCCCGTTCAGAAACCTCTCCAGCCCCCCGGGCCTGTAGTGACGGCATTCCTGTTACTGGCCTGGCCTACACGATGGGGCCTCCCCTGTGAATCTCCTCCCCTCTCCCGCCGCGTGGACCTCCAAGTGGTGGCTGGACACGGCTCGCCCACCTCCCCCTGTAGACACTCCCCGCCCTTGCCCAACAGGTCCTCTGTCCATCCGTTGTCCCCCTGCCCCCATTCTGCCAGGCCAGGGACGGGCCCTGTGCGGGGTCGCTGGAGAGCCCCGGGAGCAGGGGTTGGAGAGCATTTGCAGTCTGTCCAAGTGCGTGGCAGTGTATACATGGGTGTGCGTGTCAGGCTGTGGAGGTGACCGTCACCTCCATGCCTCCCGGGCTGTAAGCCCCCAGAGTGGAACCTCAAAGAGGTCCGGCTACGCACTGAGATCTGTCCTCAGGGACTGGGGAGTCCTAGGGTGCCCACCAGCTGCCCTGCCCAAAGCCGGGGGAGAGGCCAGGCCATCTGCCTGAGGCGACCCTGAGTGGGCACTGAGCTGTCCACCCTCTGTCTGCCTGCAGCGGAGCCCATGTTCTGGGAGATCACAAGGCTGAGGAAGGAGATGTCGCTGGCCAAGCTTGGCTTCTTCCCCCAGGAGGCCTAGGTCATGGCCCAGGCCTGGAGGGGGTCTCTGAGCTGGAGCCAACACCTGCCCCAGGAGAGACAGACAGACAGACGGGGTCCTAGAGCCAGCCCTGAGCCAGAAGCTGACCAGAGGGACAAATGGCCAGGCCGTGGAGGCAGCACTGAGCCGGCAGCAAATGTCCATCCCAGGACAGGACCTCGGGAGGTGACCTCTCCCCCCCTCGTAGTACTACAGCCACCAGGAGACTTTCGAGAAAGCACCAAAGACCAAGGAGCTGGGAGCCGTACAAAGGGGCTCAGCCCTTGGGAGGGCACCCCTGGGACAGCCAGCACCCCCTCCCCAGTCCTAGGAGCTGCTGCCTGCAGGTGCCTCACTGGCGAGATCTCCAGGGTATCTCCGCACCCCCCCTTTCCTAAGCCCTGGGCACCAGCACCCCCTTGTGGCCATCCCTCACCTCGTTCCCAGGTGGGCCTGCTGTGCCCAAGGGCCAGAGAGCTAGGAGGAGCGGACGGGGGCGGACGGGGGCCTCG
Source organism: Globicephala melas (assembly GCF_963455315.2). Lineage (NCBI taxonomy): Eukaryota > Metazoa > Chordata > Mammalia > Artiodactyla > Delphinidae > Globicephala > Globicephala melas. The sequence goes on from NC_083321.1 coordinate 9,475,634, forward strand.
CTGGCTGTCTTCCACTCCATCCTGTATCTGCCTGACAATGACCCCAAAACATCCTTAAGATGTATCAGGGGCCCTCCTCCCACCCGCCCGCTCGACCTTCCTCCTTCCCGCCAGCTGAGCCCGATGCTGCAAGGAGCCTTCGCCCCCACCACTGCTGGGAGGATTGGGGCACTTTCCTCCCAAAGTAAAACACAGACAGGCCTCAGGATGCCCGGGCCTGTTTTCAGCTGTGGATGGCCGTTCCGACGACGGAGGCTGAGATCGCCCAGCCCGGTACACAGGACTGGGGTGGGGCAGGCAGGACCCGGGCCCCTCCTCCCCCCTCGCAGGCTACTCAGTACCGGGGTCCAACCTGGACACATCCCTCACCACGTCCGATTTCCTCCTCTGAATGGAATGTAACGCGATCTCTATTTAATAAAGGACGGCTTTGTTGGTAGAGGCCAGGCAGCCACGCGCCTTCACTCCTGCGCCCTGGGGCTTGGGCCAAGGCTTGGGCATCTGAAGGAATGAAACAAAATCCTTTCCTTGCCCGCCCTCGTGCTTGGGATTAAACCCAAATCCTGAAGGGATTGCTGGAGGGAGCACCAACTGAGTCTTCCCCAGTGTTCCTGGGGCAGTAGGTTATTGGGGGATGAGCCCAGCTCCCTCTCCTGAGAAGTGGTTTGCTGTCAGGAGAACGGGGGCTCTGTCGCTGCCTCACAGGGGATCTTGGGCAGATCCCCTTGCCATCTCCCTGCCAAGTGTCACGAAAGCCTGGAGCTCAGAGTCAGAGCATCAAGGCTGCCTGGTGCCTGCAGGGCAAGGCAGGATTGATTGGTGATGTCTGCCAGCAGCACAGCAAGGCCTGTGGTAGCTGTGGTTTTCCCCGCCCTGGTCAAGGGACAGTAGTCAGAGGTGGAAGAAGGTGGAGTCGCCCGGTCCTCTGAGAACCCAGGGCAGGCCTTGGGAGGTGCCTTGTGGGGCCTGATCCCCTCCCCACAAGTAGGGATGTGGGCCCAGGCCAGTTGGTGTCCTTCCTTGTGGGGGTGGGGCGTAGCAGCTTCTGGGTCAGTATTTACTGGGGCTGGTGATCCCTCGAGGGGACTTCTCTGTTGGCCTGAGACCTTGGGGCCACTCAGCTGGTAGGTCGAGGCCCTCCCACCCTATCACTCTCTCCAGCCAGTAGCCTTTTCCCTCTCGCTCTCCCGCCTCCAAGACTCTCCCTCTCTTCCCAGCCCTCCCCACTACTCCACTAGTGATTTGAATCCCTTCTGTCTCCCCAGCCCCCTCGGATGTTCACCGGTTAGGCCTCCTGTCACAGATGTTCATTCATTCACTCAACAAACGCTGGGCAACTCATATGCCAGACACTTTTCCTGGTACCGGGGGTACCTCGCTTGAGCTGAGACGCTCACGGGGAGACTGGCAATAAAAACAATGCACGGGTGACATCCATGGTGTCAGATGGAGGAAGGAAAACAAGGAAGGCGATGGAGGATGTCAGGGAAGGGTGTATCCTGCCGCATTATATGGGGTCACCTATGTCCTCTCCTGCATACCAGTCTCTTTCTGTCCTGGGTCAACCCTGGGTCAGCCAGGGGACAAGGGAGGATGAAGGTCTGGGCCCTGGAGCTGCCCGTTCCTGCCCTGAGCTTCTGTGCTCCCGGTCCAGCCACACCCAGCGCCAAGGAGACACCAGGCAACAGTTCAGGCAACCTGGCAGAGAATCCCCACGGCCAGATGTGCTCAGCCTGACCCTGCCAGGTGAGCAAACAGTAGCTGAGATGCCTGGGGGGTGCCTGTGACCCTTACACTCTGGCGTCAGCGTCTCCCAACAATATATAATAGCTGAGCACTTACTGTGTCCCGGGGCTTGTTCCAGACCCTTTAAGTGAACAATTCACTTAATCCTCAGGACAACCCTATGAGGTACTGTTTTCCTCATTTTGCAGATGAATCGACTGAGGCACCACGAGGTCATACGGGAAATGGTAGCCCCAGAATAGGAATAGATGAGCCCAGCTCCAGAGCCCACGGTGTGAGCCAGCTTCCTAGACGCTTCATACTCACCACCTGCCGCGTCCCGGATGCTGCGTTAGGTCCTTCCCTGTTTTTCAGGGATGTAGAAACAGGCTGAGGCAGTGGCGGAGCAGAATTTGAATCTAGGTTTGTTTCTCACCTTTACCCCGTGAGGGGTGCCCTCACCCCTGCTCTGCAGGCTTCTGGGGGTGGGTATGGGGGGAGCTCAGGGCTTTGGCTTTTGGAGTTGGGGGGCGGGGAAGGTTAGCTCACATCAGCCACACAGGAGTTGTTCCTCTTAAGTGAATTTTCTAGATAACCCACTCAGGTCTCTCTAAGTAGTGCCGCACAGGTGGCCACCTCTTACAAGCCAGCACCAACCACAGTCTCCAAGCCTGAGCCCGGCCCCACCCTGGCCTCACACGTTGCGCTGCTGTGTCACATTTTACCATCTGCCAAGCCTGTACCGATTTGGTCCTGCCAGGGTTGTGTACCCGGGCAAGTCACTCCTCTCTGGGCTTCAGTTTTCTCATCTTTGACTTGGGAATATCAGACTAAATGACCTTTGCAGCCCCACTCTTTCCCTTTTTTTTTTTCCATTTATTTTATTGTGGTGAAAACCCACACAGTTGACCATCTTAGCAATTTTTCATCGTATAGTTCAGTAATGTTAAGTATATTTGCATTGTTGTGAAACAGATCTCCAGCACTATTTTTTTCTTTTTTTTTTTAGCGGTACGCGGGCCTCTCACTGTTATGGCCTCTCCCGTTGTGGAGCACAGGCTCCTGACACGCAGGCTCGGTGGCCACAGCTCACGGGCCCAGCCGCTCCGCGGCATGTGGGATCTTCCCAGACCCGGGCACGAACCCACGTCCCGTGCATCGGCAGGCGGACTCTCAATCACTGCGCCACCAGCACTATTTTATCTTGCAAATCTGAAACTGTGTACCCATTAAACAAATCCCCTCCCCCATCCCTGGCCACCACCATTCTATAACTACTTTAGAGATTTTATATAAGTGAAGTCATGCAGTATTTGTCTTTTTATGACTGGCTTCTTTTATTTAGCATAATGTCCTCAAGGTTCATCTGTTTTGTAGCCTGAGACAGGATTTCCTTCCTTTTTAACGCTGAATAATATTCCATTGTATTCATAGACCACGTTTTGTTTATCCACCCTCTGTTGATGGACATTTGGGTTGCTTCTACCTCTTGGCTATTGTGAATAATGCTGCTATGAACATGGAAGTACAGACATCTGTTTGAGACACTGCTTTCACTTCTTTTGGATATTTAGAGGTGGGATTCCTGGATGATATATATAGTAGCTCTTTTTTTAAAAAAAATTTATTTATTTATTTGTGGCTGCATTGGGTCTTGCTCTACGTGGGCTTTTCTCTAGTTGCGGTGAGCGGCGGCTACCCTTCGTTGCGGTGTGCGGGCTTATTGCGGTGGCTTCTCTTGTTGTGGAGCACGGGCTCTAGGCGCGCGGGCTTCAGTAGTTGTGGCTCGCGGGCTCTAGAGCGCAGGCTTAGTAGTTGTGGCGCACAGGCTTAGTTGCTCCGTGGCATGTGGGATCTTCCCTGACCAGGGCTTGAACCTGTGTCCCCTGCGTTGGCAGGCGGATTTTTAACCACTGCACCAGCAGGGAAGCCCCCATGTGGTAGTTCTATTTTTAATTTTCTGAGGAAACTTCATACTGTCTTCCGTAGCAGATGCACCATTTTACAATGCCACCAATAGTGTACAAGGGTTCCAATATCCTTGCTAACACTTGTTTCACTGGTGTTTTTTGATAATAGCCATCCTAATGGCTGTGTGATATCTTATTGGTTTTTTTTAATTGACGTATAGTTGAATTCCAATGTTGCATTAATTACTGCTGTACAGCAAAGTGACTCATTTATACATATATACACATTCTTGTTCATATTCTTTTCCATTATGGTTTATTACAGGATATGCAATATATTCAATAGTTCTCTGTGCTATACAGTAGGACCTTATCCTACTGTTGTTTATGCGTTCTATATATACCAGTTTGCATCTACTAATCCCATACTTTTCCACTCCTACCCTCTCCCACCCCTCGGCAACCACCAATCTATTCTCTATGTCCCTGACTTTGTTTCTGTTTTGTAGGTGGGTTCATTTGTGTCATATTTTAGATTCTGCATATAAGTGATATCATATGGTATTTGTCTTTGTCTTTCTTACTTCATTTAGCATGATAATTGCAAGTTGCATCCATGTTGCTGCAAATGGCAGTATTTCATTCTTTTTTATGGCTGAGTAGTATTCCATTGTATATATGTACCACATCTTCTTTATCCATTCATCTGCCAATGGACATTTAGGTTGTTTCCATGTCTTAGCTATTGTGAATAGTGCTGCTATGAACATAGAGGTACATGTATCTTTTTTTTTCTTTTGTATAAAACACAGTCCCTACCATTTATTTATTTATTTTTATAAATTTACTTATTTTATTTTATTTATTTTTGGCTACTTTGGGTCTTTGTTGCTGCGTGCGGGCTTTCTCTAGTTGCAGTGAGAGGGGGCTACTCTTCATTGTGGTACACGGGCTTCTTATTGCAGTGGCTTCCCTTGTTGCAGAGCACAGGCTCTAGGCACGTGGGCTTCAGTAGTTGTGGCTCGCGGGCTCTAGAGCACAGGGTTAGTAGTTGTGGCACACAGGCTTCGTTGCTCCACTGCATGTGGGATCTTCCCGGACCAGGGATCAAACCCGTGTCCCCTGCATTGGCAGGCGGATTCTTAACCACTGCACCACCAAGGAAGTCCCACATGTATCTTTTTAAATTATAGTTTTGTCTGGATATATGCCCAGGAGTGGGATTGCTGGATCATATGGTAATTCTATTTTTAGTTTTCTGAGGAATCTCCATACTGTTTTCCACAGTGGCTGCACCAACTTAAATTCCCACCAACAGTGTAGGGGTGTTCCCTTTTCTCCACACCCTCTCCAGCGTTCGTTATTTGTAGACTTTTTTTTTGTAGACTTTTTAATGATGGCCATTCTGACTGGTATGAGGTGGTACCTCATTGTAGTTTTTTGCTTTGTTTTGTTTTTTAAATTAATTAATTTATTTTTGGCTGTGTTGGGTCTTTGTTGCTGCGCGCGGGCTTTCTCTAGTTGCGGCGAGTGGGGGGCTACTCTTCTTGCGGTGCACAGACTTCTCATTGCGGTGGCTTCTCTTGTTGTGCAGCACGGGCTCTAGGCACACGGGCCTCAGTAGTTGCGGCATGTGGGCTCAGTAGTTGTGGCTCGGGGGCTCTAGAGCACAGACTCAGTAGTTGTGGCGCACGGGCTTAGTTGCTCCATGGCATGTGGGATCCTCCCAGACCAGGGCTCGAACCCGTGTCCCCTGCATTGACAGGCGGATTCTTAACCACTGCGCCACCGGGGAAGCCCCCTTCACTGTAGTTTTGATTTGCATTTCTCTGAGATTAGTGATGTTGAGCATCTTTTCATATGCCAATTGGCCATTTGTACACAGCCTCTTTTTTTTTTACTACGGGGTATTCTAAGGAGCTCTACTGTTCCATCATAGTGATGCCTCCAGGGAGAGTCTTTCATGGCTGCTAGGGCTCTTGAATAATGAATAATAACTCTTCACTGAGTAGTTGTGTCTAGGGCCTAATAACCAAGCTCGAAAAGTGGTGAGCTTTAACTCAAAGCCAAATCGCAAAGCTCTGACTTGGGTCCCCTTTGCGTGTCTGCTGGAGAACAAACGCCTGGGCTTTGTGACTGCTCTTTTTGGTAGGCGCAGAGTTTTTCGGAAATTTGCCCGACTGGGCCACCGTCGCCCCTACGCGGCCTACACAAACATCATTTGACCCCAGGACAGTGGCTGGTGGCACCGTAGGGGTGTGGAGACTTCAGTGTGTCCAAGAGGCTGTGTAGCAGCTCGTGGAGAAGCCCAGCAGGGGCTGGGACAGGGGCTCTCTTCAAACCTCATGTGCCCCCCCAAAAAAATGCTCCAGCTGGCCAGACCCTCCCTTGCCTTTTGTATACTTCCCCCTCCCCCTACCTAAACCCTGACAGTGGCCCCTTGGCAGCTCAGGAATGTCAAGTAGTCCCTCTCTCTTTCCAAGTAGCCTGAGGGGCCTCGCTGCCCTGATGGGGGTTTGGAGACAATGGAATCCCAAGTTTCCCCAGGGCCCCTGACTCCAGGAAAGTTGCCAGCTCCACTGGTTTGAAGCCCAGAGAGGCTATGGAAGTCCCTAAGGCCTGCAGAGAAATGTGGGAAGCTGCTGGTTGGGCTCTGGGGAGGAGACATAGTTCCGGCTTTTAGCCACTCAACTCCAGGTGGCAGGAGGGTTCAGCCATCTCTCTCCCCCTGTTGGGATGAAGTAGCTGGAGGCAATGGCCTGGCCCTGAGCCCTGTCCTTGCTTTACCTTCAAGGGGATCCTATGAGGGCCTTCATCTGCCTCATCTCTCTGGGGGCAGCTGGGGCAAGTGAAGGTTCTAACCCACTTAATTCCCCGCTACCTCACATGAGCTGACACCAGGCTCGGGCCCAGGGAACGGGTCAGGTGTCAGCAACTGACCACTGATGGCTGCTGAAGACAGGGTGAGGGCCACGCCTCCTCCATCCTTGTGCCCATGTGTGAACGTGGTGGGGGCAGGGGCATCTGCCGTCACCTCCAGCCTTAGCTGCCAACCACATTCCTCTATCCCCACACATGCTCAGGGACGGGGCTCGAGGATGCCTCAGTGGAGAGGGCTCAGGCCGCCTATGGCTGTGCTGGCGACAAGGCCTTCCTGGTTGTCCTGGCAACAGAATACAGGTGCTCCTGGTACCAAGGAGAGCCCACACGACCCCTCAAGCCCTTCTTTGGATCCTGCCCAACCTGTCCCACAAACGTTAGTGACAATGATTTCCTACAAAGTGTTAAACGAAAATAAAATTTTAGCACATCAGAGAACTGTACTTAGGGTTCTCAAAGTGTGTTCCCCCAACCAGGACATCCGCATCACCACATCAGCATCACCTGGGAACTTGTTAAAGCACGATTCTCTGCCCCCAAAGCAGACCTGCTGAGTCCCACTCCGGGGATGAGCCCAGCAGTCAGTGTCTTGACAGGCCCTCTGATGATTCTGACGTGCACTCAAGTTTGACACTTCCTGCCCTGTAGCATAACCTTAGCCTGATTTCATTCGCTGTTAGGTGTGAATTCTTAACTTTTAGGAACACGTACCTTTGTCTCAAAAAAAACTACAGACCGTAGGGGAGCAACCTACACTCTCAGAAGGAATTTAAGTAAAAAGTAGGCAAGGGTACCGTACCGAGCAAGCCAGCCAGTAGAGCAACCACATCCGGTGAATGACAGCACCCCACTCCCCACTCTGGCGCCCCTGCTCCCCTTCTGCCCCAATGGCCATCCCAAGGCATCACCGACCCTGCAGCTCCAAAGGCAGGAAGCCCACCGACTTCCATAGATGGGCGGGGCGGGGGGAGGGCGGTCAGGCCAGTAACCTCAGCCCCGATAGAGGGGCCTCGCTGAGCCGATTCTGGGGACCCATGGTTTGAGAGCTGTTTATGGTCACCCCTAGGTAGTGTCCCCACCTCTGAGCGCTCAGGGTTTAACGTTCTAGGACGCGCGGCGGGATGCCCATTCTTCGCAGACTCTTGTTCTGGGCCCCACTGGGCGCGGACCGGACCCCCGAGGGCGCGGCGGACGCCGGCTGTGGGCTTTCCGTCCCTCCGGCCCCGCCCCGCCCCCGCACTGCGGAGCGCAAAGCCCGGCTGCGGACGGTGCCCCCCGCAGGCCAGGGTGTTGTGGCCGCGGAGCCTCGCGGGCGGGGCGCGCCAGCCTCGACACGGCCCTCCCCGCCAGCCCCGCCAGAGCGCGGCGCAGCCAATGGGGGCCAAGGCGCTGCGCCGGGATTGGGGCGGGTACGGGGCGGCGGCAGGGGCCGGGGTGCGGGGAGGGCGAGGCGAGCGCTGTCAGCGCGATTATAAGGGAGTGAAAAGTTGCCGGCAGACAGCCCGGCGCACGCTCGTACGGCGGCCGCAGCGGCAGGGCGGGGCCGCGGAGCAGCGGGTGGTGGCGGAGGAGGTCTTTGAACGCGGCCTCGCTCCTCAAGAGGTCTCGTTCGGCGAGGTCCCGGCTTCGCGAGGACTTTTGCACGCAGCCATGGGCGGCGTCGGGGAGCCCGGAGGGGGACCTGCGCAGCTGGGGGCGACGCTGCCCACCTTCCGCTGGGAGCAGATCCGCCCGCACAACCTGCCAGGCGACAAGTGGCTGGTCATCGAGCGTCGCGTCTACGACATCAGCCGCTGGGCACAGCGGCACCCGGGGGGCAGCCGCCTCATCGGCCACCACGGCGCCGAGGACGCCACGGTAAGGCCACCCACCGCTGGCGGGGTAGAGCCCAGCGCTCGCTGGGGCCTGCTCGTGGGCACCGTGCCCTGCTCCACCGGCGGGGCCTTAGCATCCTTCTTACTCTCGCTGACCTTTGACCTCCCGGCCGGGGACCCAGAGTTGGGATCTACTAGCCGGGGCCTGATGTGGAGTAGGGAGACCACATCAGCATGGAGGACCCATACCCCCGGCAGTGGACCAGGGCTGGTCTGGAGCAGATCTGTGCGGGGAGGAAGGGGCTCTCAGAGGTGGGTGTGTCATGGCAGAAAGCACTGGCCCTTGGTGAGGGGGCTCCCTGATGCTCTGAGGTTCCTCCTCTCAGTGCTGGCTCTCCCAGACCAGGCTCTTCATGCCGAGCGCTTGCTGGATGCCAGAGGTAGGGCGGGTTCCCCAGGGGCTGGCAAGGATGTGCCTGCCATCAGAGGCTGGAGGCTGGGCAGCAAAGCTTGAGTGAGGCCTAGAGGTCTGTGGCTCCCCAGAGCTGCTGTAAATGGCTCTGAGGAGCCGTGACTCACCTCTCGTGGGCTAACAGCTGCATGGGGGAGAATTTCGCTAGTCAGGCTGGGTGGGCCTCTTTGGGAAGCACATTCACCCCAGGAACAGGCTGGCCCCTGTGGACCCCAGCTTCCCCTTTGCAGCCATGTTCAGACATGTTCTGGTCAAGGAGGAATGTGGCCTGTCCAGTGGGACCATCTGGCAGAGCAGCATCAGGATGAGAGTCCTCACCAGCCCCTTTTCCCACAGTCCCCCAGCTGGACAATAGGACCTGGGGCCGTGACGCTCTGTCCTTGACCATCCAGAATTCTAGGCTGGTCCCACTGGGTACCAGGAAGGTCTTCAAGATTCCAGGGGATGAATCCCTGACTGGCGGAACTTCAGATAACAAAAGCGATTGTGTCCCGTCGCAGGAGGGTCAGTGCCCCTGTTGCCAGAAACATCTGCTCTCTGCCCACTGCCTTCTCCCGTGGCTTGCGCAACCTTCCTGGGACTCTTTTAGGGGGAAACGTGTCTCTTCCTCACTTCCCCAGGAAACTGAGAGGTTAGGGTCAGAAACCTCCTGAAACCCTAGAAGCTGACCGGGAAAGCCTTGTGGGTAGTGCCGGACGGCCCGGCGGTGGCCACGGCGTTGGAGCTGACTGTGGGCCAGGGAGTGCGTGACCGTGTTAGGCCTGTCCACGTGCGAACGAGGCATGTGTTTGTGCGCGTGGTTATACATGTGTGTGTCGCTGCCAGGGCGTGGGGGGCGTGAGGTGCCACAGCCCCTCCCCCCTCAGCCTGGCTGAGCCCTGGCCACCCCTCCAGGATGCTGGGGGCAGCTACTCTGGCCTTTTTTCAACCTCTGACCTGTCGGACGGGATGGAGGTTGGCAAGAGGAAGACGATGGAGAATATTTACGAATCGTTTTTTCCCGCTTGGTGCCCAGGTCTGTGCTGGGGGCCCTCCCGTGTGGGAACCCCATTTAGCTCTAGACCCTGAGACCGGCCCCCCCGTGACAGGTTTCTCACTGATTCATCACCAGTAAGGTCTGTTTTCCCATTTCCATTAAAACACTCTGTCCGTTCCCTGGGGCCAGGTCCCGGCTCTGCCATTGGAGGCTCTGAGGGACCTGGAGCCAGGCATATCATTCCTCTGAACCTCAGTTTCCTCATCTGTAAAGTGGGGACAGCTGGGCCAGACAGTGAGCCGGCGGAGGGCGGGACTGTGCCTTCTCAGCTCCGTGGCCCCAGAGCTGCTATATAGTTGTTCCTGGTCAGTTTACGCTGCCAGCTGAGAAGGGGGAGTGTGCCCTGCAGACTGTAGAGTGCAGTGGACAGCCACGGCATAGCCACGTCTTTGCTGGGTGACCTTGTCTGGTTCGTTCATGGCTGTAACAGGACATGATGTTAGGCCATCTCTTAGCTTCCCCGAGGCCCCAAACCCTGGGCTGGAGTTGCCAGAAATGCCTGGTCTGTTCAGGCCAAAGGGGTTGTGAGGAGGCTGGGGTGGGGGGACCCCAGTCTTTGTCTGTGGTGGGCCCACAGGGCAGAGCAGGGATCAGATCACCCCAGTGCCCTGTGTGGTCCAGCCCAGACCCCAGGCACGCCATCCCCGGCCCTGGAACACAGGTGGGGGTGGGGCAGCCATCTTGCCGGGCTCTGTTCCCGCAGCCACCTTTTAGCAGCCCCTGCTGCCCATCAGCTGTTCTCCTGTTCACGCCACAAAAGCCTTCCTGCCAGGAAATGCCCAGAGTTCCTGCGCCGTGAAGTCAGTCTGTGGCCATCCTGGGATACAAAGCCGGGTACCCTGGGGAGAGTGCTCTGGGCCTTGGGCCAGGTTTGTCTAAGAGTCACAGGCGGCCTGAGACTAGTGGAGCCAGCCATGGAGGGGTGAGGCCCAGCCGCTGCTGATCGTGAGTTTACCAGGCCTGGGTGCCGAGCACCTACTGTGTGCCGGGCTCTGAATTCAGTGCTTGATTTATAGATACTCCCTCTCTGAATCCTCATGATACCTCTATGGGACAGTTACTGTTACTGCTATTTCCATTTTAAAGATGAGAAAACAGACTCAGAGAGGCAAAGTGACTTGAAATTAAATGATGGGTCTGGGATTTGAATCCACAGGCCATGCTCTTAACCACCCGCTTCACTGCCACTTAGCTGTTTATTTCATTCATTCATTCATTCTTCAATTATCAAATCATTAAATCCAACAGCAGATATGCAACGAGCATATCCTATGTGCCAAACCCTGTTCTAACCTCTGAAGATACAGCTGTGAACAAAAAAATGTGCTAGGAGGGACTTCCCTGGGAGTCCAGTGGTTAGGACTCCGCTTTTCCGCTGCAGGGGTCACGGGTTTGATCCCTGGTCGGGGAACTAAGAACCCACGTGCTGCGCAAAAAAAAAAAAAAAAAAATCTGCTAGGAGGATGTTCCTTGGCAGAGGGACCAGCTAGGGCAAAGGCTCGGAGGTGGGACTCCGTGCATTTAAGGAACAGCAAGGCTATCAGCTCTCAGCGTGGCTGGAGCACAGCAGTGAGCAGAAGTGCAGGCAGTGTGGTCCAGAGGTAGCAGGGGAAGCAGGACTTTTGTTTTATTCTAAGGAGAGCTTGAAGGGCAGAGCAGGGAAGCCAGGGGAATCTGATATACATTTAAACAGATCCCTAATGAGGAGGGGGAAGGCAGAGCCTCCTAGGAGAAGGGGGAGGCATTAAGAGAAGAGATGGTGGGGACCTGCCCTCCCCAGGGGAGGCCGCTTGGAAGAGGTGGCCATTCACCTGGGCCCTGGCGTGCAGGTACGTCCAGGGCAGGGGGCAGGTGATGCTGTGGGCTCAGGCACACCAACAGGAACCATTAGGATTTAGCTCAGTGTGGTCTCGAGAAAACAAGCTTCAGAGGTAGTCCTAGCGTTAGCCCACTTTGCAGATGAGGAGACTGAGGTTGAATATGGGTGATTTGAAGGGACCTTCTTGGAACCCTCAAAGGGCAGGGCCTTTGTCCATGGGCTTGGAGGGTGGGGTTTGTATCTGGGAGATCTGGGCAGATCTGAGGCTGTGGAGCGAGGGTGGGGCCGGAGACAGGGGCTGGCCAGGAGCTCAGACAACCTGGCTCCAGAGCTGAGGAAGCCATACTCTGCTTCCTCTTACCACGCCAGCGGCCTCGAGAGCTGCCTAAGGGCCACTCCCCGTGAAGTGTGACCTCTCTGGGCTCTGTGGGTGTTTTCTGCAATGTCCCCACCCACCCAGGCCCCTGGTGGGGCAAGAGGGGGATGGCAGTGCCCTGGGGGAGGCGTCGGATCATATGGTGCTGGGCAGGAACTTGGGGAGCAGGGGTGGGGATGCTAGTATCCTAAGCACGCCGGCAGTCCTTCTGCATTTCCTCCCAAGGATGCCCAAGTGGCAGCCATGGGTTTCTCAGGAAACAGCAGCGGGAAAGAGCCAGAGCTCAGTGGTGGAGAGAGGACCCGGGGCCAGAGGGCCTGGCCACTTCAGGCCACCGCGGGGTCAGTGACACCTGTGAGGCCAAGGGTACTGGATGGAGGAACCCCACCACCACCACCACACCTGTCACCAGGGACACCAGGGGTGCTGGGGGGACAGGGGCAACTTCCTGAGGACATCCGTCCTTGAGCTGGGCTCTGCTGCTCCAGCGGGAGTTGATGCTCATGTTCAGGGCTGTGTGCCCTTTGGCCTCAGTTTCCTCATCTATAAGATGGGGATACTGATAGTGCCTCCCCATTGGCCTCCTGTGAGGAGACCCAGGGAGAGGATGGGAGGGAGCATCTGACCTGGGCGTGAGATCCTGCTTTATCTTCCCACCCAGGAGAGGGAGGGAGGAAGAAATTCCTGGGTGTGTCCACTCTCCCATCCTCACAACCCCCTGCTGCCTCCTGAGCTGAGGTTAAGAGGAGCAGACCCAGACCACCTGAGCCCCCAGCAGCCCTGCTTCCTTCCCTGCTCTACCCCCTTCCTGATCTGGAACATTCCAGATTCTTTGGAGAAGTCACCAGAAATGCTCCCCGCCCCTACCTTATCTCTGGGGTGGAAGGAGGCTGCCAGCCCCTCCTGTTTCCTAGCCCCAGGCTGGCCAGGACAGTGACCAGCAGGGCGCACCTCCACCCTCCTGCCTCAGGCCTGCGGGCCTGAATCTCACGGGACACCAGGCCCCTTCTAAGTGCTCTGCCTGCACTGACTCAGTCCTCCCAGCAGCTCCACGAGATGGGTATTTGTGGTTCCTGATTTACTGAAAAAATATAGGATGGAGAGGGGGTGCGACCTTGTCTGTGGCTCCAGGGCTCAGCTCCTAAGTGGCAGCTCAGATTCCATCCCCTGCAGGCTGGCTCCTGAGTCTCCCCACTCCCACCCTTAACCAGCTGCTACCTGGAGTTCAAGGCGGGGCTGGGGGCAGGGCAGGAGCCACTCTGAGGCTTCCAGGGACTGAAGCAAGGCTGGGTGGGAGCTCTGTCCTGGGAGAGCAGGGACGTCACAGAAGATAGAGCTGGATTCGAATCCCAGCTCTGCCACTACAAACTCTGACCTGGGCAGGCCAGAGCCTCTGTTCCCTCACGGGCAGAATGGTTCAGATGCCTGGCTTGTGAGCTCCTTGCCCACTTACGCACACCTGCCATCCTGCCCCAGCTCCGTGCAGGGCTCTGAGGCCACCCCTGTGAACAAGGGCCTGTCCCTGTCAACCGCAGCTTATGTTTAGAGACATCGTTTGAATTCTAAAAGTTTCACCCAACTCTGTTCCAAGAACCCGTGAGAGGCCTCAGTTGCCATCCCCGTGGGGGAGGGTCACAAAGTTTGCACCTATGTCCCTGGGAGGACGTTTCCAGGTGCATCAGGGGTGGGGCCTCCTGCAGTACACTGAAACTTGGTCAGTGCAGCCCCAGAAGCACCAGGACCACCGTCCCGACCCCCACAGCCCGGTCTCCGAGCAGCCAGCTCCTTGGCTCCCCGGGATGGTGACCAGCCTCGTGACGAGGGCCCCTTCCCTCCACCTAGGAGACCCACTGCCTCCCCTCTGACCAGGAGTGGCCACCCTGGGGCTACTGCCGAGTGGCCACAAGCACAGTTTTACGGTCAGACCAAGTTCTGGTCCAACCTCCATCAAATGGAGCTGTGTGACCTTGGGTAAGTGGCTCAACCTCTCTGAGTCTTCTGCCCAGCTCCTGAATCCTTAAACAGAGGCCAAAGAGGACTGAGTCACATGGCCCCAGCCAATGTTCCAGGAAAAGCTGTTTGCTGAGGTTTTGGTCTGCGGCCAGGGACCCACCTTGTTGGTACTCAGACTGCAAGAAGCGTAGGCTCAGCAGTGCCCACCCAGCCCCAGGAGCCCGAGCTGCTATCCGAGGACCTGGCACAGCCCCGCGCTTTCCCACCCACCAGCGGAAGGCTTGTCCACCAGCTCTGGGATGTCCCTGCCCGGACCTGAGGGGGCGCACAACTTCCCTCCTCAGTGCAAAGGACGTGCCTGGCTGGGGGTCCCTCGGGCAAGCCTGGCTCTGTCCTCCTTCAGGGCATTTCCAGGCCTGGCTTGGGTGAATCAGGACCAAGGGAAAGGAGTTGGGGAGGGAGAGCTGCTCCCGCAGCTCCTCAGCATGGCCCTGGAGCATCTGAGGTCGGCCGGGCGCTGGGGCGGCCCCAGAACAGACACAGAGGTCGTGAGAGCGCGGGGCTGGGAGAGAGGGAAGCCTGGGGCCGGGGCCACCGCACACACATCTGCTCTGTGAGTCTGTGTGCGTGCCAGGCCGTGTCTGTCTGGGTGTTCTTGTGGCCTTGCCTGTGCGCGTATTCCCAAGCGTGTCTGGGAGCCTTAGCGGGTCGGTGGTGGTGTCTGCATGCGTGGAGGCGCACCCTTAAGGCACTGCACTTCCGTGACACGTGTGCACCTCTGGTGTCACGCTCTTTGTAGCATGCCGTGTGCCTCTGTGTGCCACCAGGGCGGTTTCAAAGAAAACGAGAGGTAATCAGAGTCAGCGCTCGCTCAGCCTTAAAAAGGAAGGAAATTCTGACATGCCACACATGGATGAACCTTGAAGACGTGATGCTAAGTGACAGGTCCGTCACAAAAGGACAAATACTGTATGATTCCTCTTCTACGAGTCAATTCTTCTTTTTTCGGCTGCACCTCGAAGCAGGTGGGATCTTAGTTCCCTGACCAGGGGTGGAACCCGTGCCCGCTGCAGTGGAAGCGCGGAGTCTTAACCACTGGACCGCCAGGGAAGTTTCTGTGAGTCAATTCGTAGAGACAGAAAGCAGCACGGTGGTTTCCAGAGGCCGGGGGGAGGTGGAAATGGTGAGCTAGGGTCTCATGGGGACAGAGTTTCAACTGGGGAAGATGAAAAAGGTTTGGAGATGCATGGCGGTGATGGTTGCCCAACAGTGTGAGTACACTTAATGCCACTGAACTGTACACTTCAAAATGGTGACGATGGTCAATTTTATGTGTGTTTGACTATAAAGAAAAAGAAAAAAACCTTAGTGCTCTATAGTCCAGAGCCCGAAAGGCCCTGGGGGCGCGCCCCTTTGATGTTCCCCTGGATTTGCCTAGTTCCAGGCAGGAGAACAGACTCGCTCAAGGTCACAGTAAGCGGGGTCAACCAACCACAAGAGCAATCTTCCTCTTAGCTCCCCAGCCAGTGCCGCTCCTGCGGCTCCCCAGTAGGCCAGCGCCCGGGCAGCTTCCTGTGGGGCCAGCTTCCCCTCCCCCCCCCCCCAGGGGCGCTGCCCCATCAAGGCTCTTCCGTTGTGAGGGTGAGGTCTGTACCTATACAACCCCTTCCCCTATTATGAGCTCCGCGGAGGGGCCCCAAGTCAGCCTTCCCAAGGGCCTAGGTTATCCCAGAAGCTACATCCTCTGAGCCCCCAGGTCCTCAGACTGCCCTGCGCCAGTAAGAGAGCAGGCAGCAAGAAAGGGGACCCCTCGGGTGAATCCTGCAGGGGTGGCCTTCAGGTGGGAGCTGGAGGGGCCTGAGGTGCTTCTGTCCCCGGGGATGGGACGGTGTGGGATGTCCTGAAGTGAGTACAGGGGCCCTGCTGTTTTAACACCCACCAGGCACTGCTAGGCTCACTAGCAGCCAGCAGTCACCTTCCCCGGCCCAAGGGGACCCGCCACTACTCCAGGTGTTGCTTCCACAGTTCAGGCTGCTGGCCGGCTGGGGGTTGGCTCTCTCAGAGAGAGTCTCCGAAAGTGCAAAGATAAAAATGGGTTGAAGAGCTGTGAACAGCAATGAGCCAGTGACACCAGGGCTAGATCAGGAAGACTGAGTGAGTCCCAAGCGTGAAGTTCAAGTTTACTCACACTTCAGAACTGCCCGGTGCTAGAGGTCGGGGTCACTTCCTGACCGGTCCCTTTCCACAGCCCTTTATCTTTCCTGGGGTCGCTCTCTTCCTCCAACCCCTTCTCCCGCTCTGCACCCTGCCCCCATGACAGAGAATCACAGGAATGTTAGATTGTTTATTTAACTTACTGTTTAAAAAACTTATATTTTCCACTCCTGCTTTTAAAATCAAGCGAGTTTAACTGTTTGAGCATCTTCGGGCTGTGTGGTCCTCGACTGATTTTTTTTTTTCTCCCGGTGGCCCAGTGGTCGTCAATTGCAAGTTCCCTCACCCACGTTTTACCCACTGCTTGTGTGTGTGAAAGGTGATTAATCTGATGTTTGTGACCCAGTAGAAAAGCATATGATTTCAAGAAAGCTTTCCAGTGATCTTTTTGGAAAAGTCAAACCCTTTCAGGAAAGGAATCAGAGTCTTCCAGGGAGAACTTTCTGTAAATCCTGATTTATTTTTTTAAATTAATTAATTAATTTATTTATTTTTGGCTGCATTGGGTCTTCATTGCTGCGCCCGGGCTTTCTCTAGTCGCGGCGAGCGGGGGCTACTCTTCGTTGCGGTGCGCGGGCTTCTCATCGCCGTGGCTCCTCTTGTGGCGGAGCACAGGCTCTAGGCATGCGGGCTTCAGTAGTTGTGGCGCACGGGCTTAGTTGCTCCGTGGCACGTGGGGTCTTCCCGGACAAGGGCTCGAACCTGTGTCCCCTGCATTGGCAGGCGGATTCTTAACCACTGCGCCACCAGGGAAGTCCCAATCCAGACTTTTAAAAAATACATTTATTTATTTATTTATTATTGTGGCCGCGCCGGGTCTTAGTTGCAGCACGCGGGCTCTTAGTTGCGCCATGCGTGTGGGATATAGTTCCTCCAACCAGGGATCGATCCCGGGCCCCCTGCATTGGGAGCACAGAGTCTTACCCACTGGACCACCAGGGAAGTCCCCTGTTAGTCCAGATTTTAAAATACCCGACCAAATTTGGGGAAGGGCCCCATGGCGGCGTGAAACAGCTGGATCCTGGCAGGCGAGGGGTGTCTGTTGGGGCACCCAAGGTCTGGGGAGGACCAGGGAGGGCTCACAGGCAAGGCTGACCCGTGTGGTCCTATTTCTGTGACGGCTGAAACACCAGGGGACTGCCTGCCTGCCTGCCTGTCCGTCTGTCTGCTCTGCCCTTGCATCAACAGCCCTTCCACTTTGTCTCTGCCTGCTGCCTCTGGGTGCTACTCCAGCCGTCTGTCTGTCCACCTGACTGTCTGCTCTCCTTCAGGATGCCTTCCACGCCTTCCACCAGGACCTCAATTTTGTGCGCAAGTTCCTGCAGCCCCTGCTGATTGGAGAGCTGGCCCCGGAGGAGCCCAGCCAGGATGGACCCCAGAATGTGAGAAGGGCCCTGGTGGAGGCTAAGCCCCCAGTGGGGGGGCTGGAGGGGATGGAAGGCGTTGCCAGTGGCAGCTTCATTGGAAATATCCCAAGGGGCCCTGGGGCCAAGGCTGTCTCTGCCATCCCTTCCTGGGCAGACAGTTGTAGGCAGAGCTGTAGGGACACCCGCACCAGCGTTTGCCGGGCGACCCCAGGCAAGCCCCTTCCCTGCTCTGGGCTCTGCAGCCCCATCTACGATGAGGATTTTGATGAGCTGCACTCTCGGGGTTTTCCCTGCTTCTCAGGTACCCCACACCTTTTGTGGGTGGCGGAGGAGCCTTTGCCGCCAGCCAGCAACCCAGCTCACACCCCAGGCTGGGCACTCTGGTCCCTCCGTCCCCTTCGGCCACAGACCCACGGGTCCTGACACTGGGAGGAGTGGCTGTTGGGGGGGTTCCGGGGACGCCTGGGGCCTCCCTCGCTTCCTCGGCTGACCAGCCGTGCCGCCGTGGCAGGCCCAGCTGATCGAGGATTTCCGAGCCCTGCGCCAGGCGGTCGAGGACATGAAGCTGTTTGAGGCCAAGCCCACGTTCTTCGCTTTCCTGCTGGGCCACATCCTGGCCATGGAGATGCTCGCCTGGCTCGTCATCTACCTCCTTGGCCCCGGCTGGGTGCCCAGCACCCTGGCCGCCCTCATCCTGGCCGTCTCCCAGGTGACCCCAGCACTGTCTTGCAGACACCTAAACTGACCAACAGACACAGGGCCTGGCACACACGGACACTCGGGACATACTTGCTGAATGAATGAATGAATGAATGCCCAGTCCCATAAGTGTGTATCTGTGGGTCAAGCTACAGTTTCAATATGTGAAGGAAGCTCTTTACTTAATAAGCCCAGAGGGAGCCCACGGCTGGGAGCTGGACGGCTGCCGCCCACAGCTCCATGACACACCCGCAGCCCCTGGACCTCCCGAGGAAACTGGCCTACTAGGCTCTAGAGTGGAGTGCCAGCTTTGGGGGTGCCCTGCGAGCTGGGAGGGCTGGCCGGGGCCCAGGCGGCTCCCTGCCTCGGCTCCTGACCCTGCATCTCCCCAGGCCCAGAGCTGGTGTCTGCAGCACGATCTGGGCCACACCTCCATCTTCAGGAAGTCCCGGTGGAACCACGTGGCCCAGCAGTTTGTGATGGGGCAGCTGAAGGTGAGGCTGGGGGCAGGTGGTGGGCAGCCAGGGGCTTAGTGGGGGGGCCACACTGGGTCTGCGCAAGTGTGTGGTTGCCATGGAGAGGGGGGCGCGGCCTGGCCCCACTCCTGAGAGCCCCCTCCCCTGCAGGGCTTCTCTGCCCACTGGTGGAACTTCCGCCACTTCCAGCACCACGCCAAGCCCAACATCTTCCACAAGGACCCGGATGTGACCGTGGCGCCCGTCTTCCTTCTGGGGGAGTCGTCTGTCGAGGTGCATGGGGGACACGCTCGGGCTGGGCCTGCAGCAGAGGGGAACTGGTAGTCCCTGAACCCCCTGCTGTGGCCCAGCCCCTGACCCAGCCCCCGACTGTAGCTCCAGGCTGAGCCCCTGCTCTGGTGGTACCCCTTCCCCCTTTCCCAGTTGGCTAGAATCCAAAGTTGCCTTGGCCCCTGGGCCCCAGCCGGCCCCCTGACCCTGCCTGGGACAAGGAGGGCCTGGAGAGCCACCCTCCCCAACGGCTGCCTGTCCCCACAGTACGGCAAGAAGAAGCGCAGATACTTACCCTACAACCACCAGCACCTGTACTTCTTCCTGAGTGAGTGTCCGCTTGTCCCCCTGGGGGTGGGAGCCATGCCGGGGCCTGCACGGTCCACCTGACGCTTCCAGCCCCCTCAGCACGGCACCTCCAGGTCTCTCCCGGCCTCTCTCTGGTCGCCCTAGCCTGCAGCCCATGCCGACTTCCATCGCCAGGCCTTTGCCCCAGCCCTTCCCTCTGCCCGGGGTACCTTCCGGCAGAAGGGAGCAACCACAGTCTTGCCTGGAGCTTTCAGAGTTCTTTCCTACCCTCACCACAGGGCGAGCCAGAGCTCTAGGGCAATCGTTGGGGCAACAAGGTGAGGATTAAAGGGCGCGGATGTATAAGGCTGGGGCCGACCTGCTGAAGAGGCACAGGAGGTGGCGGGGCGAGGACCAGCCTGGAGAGGCTCAGACACGGAGGGAATGAGTGAGGACCGGGCCTTGTGGGTGACGCGGGCTCGTCCCAGCAGGATGGGACCAGCGCCAAGTGCCGCTGGCCTTCCTGGGGGAGCAGAGCCCCGCCCCCAGCCCTGTGCCCCGCCCCACCCCTGAGCCCTCTCACGCCCCTCCTTGCAGTCGGCCCGCCGCTGCTCACCCTGGTGAACTTCGAGGTGGAAAACCTGGCGTACATGCTGGTGTGCATGCAGTGGATGGTGAGTGGGGGCCCCGCTCGGGTCCCCTGGGCGTACAGCTGTGGTGGCAGGAGGTGGGGCGTCAGGGGGCAGCCCCTCTCAACCAGCGCAAACAGGTGTGCCTGTGATGGTGCGGTAGGCGTGTGCACCCGCGCAGGGGGCGTGAGTGTGTGCCTGTGTGTGGTTGCAGGGGGAGAGGGGCGTGTGCACGGGGCGTGCTGTGGGTCTCTCACGGTGGGGTGTCCTCCCTGGGGCTAGGGATCCACTGGGCCCCTTCTGCCAGGCATTTGTCTTCCCGGGCAAGGCTTCCCTCAGCCCGCACCCCTGCACAGCACCTTCACCTCCGTGGTCAGCCCCCTGAGGCTGGCAGGGCAGGGATCCTACCCACTTACCTGGCTGAGACACCCAGGCCCAGAGAGGGGCGGTGACGTGCCGTCCAGGGTGACCCAGCTCCCCTTCCCGGCTGCCTCGAGGCCTCTGCCCTCCTCCTCCCTCCTCTACAGGACTTGCTCTGGGCCGCCAGCTTCTACGCCCGCTTCCTCTTTTCCTACATTCCCTTCTACGGTGTTCCTGGGGCGCTGTTCCTCTTTGTGGCTGTCAGGTATGGCCAGGTTTGGCATGGCGGGGTGTGGGGAGCTCACACACGGGCGGCAGGGGCCCCTGACCTCAGCCCTCCACGTCGCCATCTGCAGAACGGGGACAGTACTGTCTCCCTGGGCTGTCGAGTGGCAAGATCCTGGGGGTGGCAGGCCTCAGGGAAGCGGCCACGGGGGTGTCCCCCGTCTTGAGTAGGGCAACTCTGGCAGCCTGGCAATGGCCCCTGCACCACTCAGCTGCTTTAAACACTAGCGGGGAGGGCTTGCCGCAATCCCGTAGCACAGATGGGGAAGCCGAGGCCCAGGTCTGCGTGGTCAGCTGGACGCGGGGTAGCGCCTGGGCCTCCCCTGACAGGGTCCTGGAGAGCCACTGGTTCGTGTGGATCACCCAGATGAACCATATCCCCAAGGAGATCGGCCACGAGAAGCACCGGGACTGGGCCAGCTCTCAGGTGGGCAGCAGAGGCGGGGTCCCAGCGGAGAGGCAGGGGGGCGCTGACGGGGCTGCCACGGGGTCGGGCTCCGTGCCAGCCCCCTCACGTGTGCCCCGCCCGCTCCTGGCAGCTGGCGGCCACCTGCAACGTGGAGCCCTCTGTCTTCCTTGACTGGTTCAGCGGACACCTCAACTTCCAGATTGAGCACCAGTGAGCGCGGGCCCCGGGGGCCCACGGGGGTGGGAGTGAGGCCTGAGCCTCTCTGTCCAGTCTTCCCCCAGGGAGGCCGAGACGTGAGCCCTGGATTTCCTGGAGGGCCTGGGAGAGGTGGTGAGCGGGGCCCGGGGGGCGATGGGTGGGTGGGGGTGCCAGCACACGCTCTCCCCGCCCCCAGCCTCTTCCCCACGATGCCGAGGCACAACTACCGCAGGGTGGCCCCGCTGGTCAAGGCCCTGTGCGCCAAGCATGGCCTCAGCTACGAGGTGAAGCCCTTCCTCACCGCCCTGGTGGACATCATCGGGTAAGGGTTCTTTGCTCACGGTGGCTCCCTGGGGGCCCCTGCCCACCCTGGGCCTGGTCAGCCCCGTCCTGAGCACCCACCTGGCTCTCTGAGCTCACGTGGGCTCCTTTGTAGAAGCTGGCATCCAAGGCCTTTCCGATCAGCCTTTCTGCCCTCAGCCCGTGACCTCCCTTCCCAGTGTCCGCCCACGTAGCCAGGGTTTAGGGAGCACTTCCCATAGGCCCAGGCCCTGTCCTTGGTGCTACAGACACATCAGTGAGCAAAACAGGCTGACATCCCTGCCTTCCTGGAGCTGACATCTGAGCGGGGGAAACAGAAAAAAGGCAGTTAAAATAAGTAAATTACAGAAAATGTGAGAAGGGGAGAAGTGCTTCGGCAAAAAACAAAACAAAAGCACAAAACCTGAGGGTGGGGGCAGGAGAGGGACTGGGTGGTGCAGGCAGGGTTGCAATTTTTAGTGGGGTGGCACGGTGGGTGGTATTAAGAAGGCAATGTGTGAGCAAGACAGGGAGGAGGGGAGAGGGCTGGCCATGGAGAAATCTAGGGGAAGCAGATTTGGGGCAAAGGAATAGCCGTGCAAAGGCCCTGAGGCAGGAGTGTGCTAGGTGAGTGGGAGAGTCGCTGAGTGGAGGAGGGGCACGATTTTGGAAAGATGCTCTGGCTGTGGGAAGGTACTGATGGGGCAGAAAGAACAGAGTGGGGGTTCCTGCAGCTGTCCAGGGATGACATGGCTTGGCCCTGATGGTAGCCTTGGCCGTGGGGAACAGAGGCCGGATTCTCAGCCAGAGCTCTTCCACCTCTGTGCCTTAGCACATGCTGTTCCCTCTACTTGGATGCCCTTCCTTCTATACTGGTGTTGGAACACCTACTTCTCCTTTTTTTCTTTTTTTTTAATTAATTAATTAATTTTTGGCTGTGTTGGGTCTTCGTTGCTGCGTGTGGGCTTCCTGTAGTTGCGGCGAGCGGGGGCTACTCTTCGTTGCAGTGCGCGGGCTTCTCACTGTGGTGGCTTCTATTGTTGCGATCACGGGCTCTAGGTGCGCGGTCTTTAGTAGTCATGGCTTGCGGGCTCTGGAGTGCCGGCTCAGTAGCTATGGCGCGCTGGCTTAGTTGCTCGCGGCACGTGGGATCTTCCTGGACCAGGGCTCAAACGCGTGTCTCCTGCACTGGCAGGTGGATTCTTAACCGCTGCGCCACCAGACCCGCCTACTTCTTCATGGCCCTTCCCAGCCCAATCCTTGGGGCCACTGCCACTTGGCATGGCCCCTTTAGGACACCTGGCATAGGGTTTCCTAGCAAGTTCTTGATGTTTCTGGTTCCTCTGCCTGATGTCAGGCTCCTGGTGGGCAGATCCCAAGCCTTAGTGGGGCTCAGCAGGAGGAAGCAACAGAGAGAGCTGGGTGAAGGAGAGACAGGCCCACCCTGGTTCCTGCCTGGACTTGGCCTTGGCTGCCCCCCTCCCGACTCAAGGTCTAGGTCCCGCTCCAGTTAATGAGCATGTAGCCTCCTCTCCCAATCCTCCCCTCCAGCCCCACCCAGCTGCCTGCCCCAGGGGACAGGGACTCACCGGGGAACGGGGACATCTCTACTCACACTCCTCATCGTGGGGGGAAGGGGTTAATATTTGCACTTGAGTCCCTTACCTCTTCCTGCCCCCCGCCTTCCAGGTCCCTGAAGAAGTCTGGCAACATGTGGCTGGAAGCCTACCTCCACCAGTGAAGGCAGCGGCACCCAGGGCCCCAGCGCCACCCAGCCACCCAGCCGGGCTCCCCCACCTGCCCCCACCTTGCCCTGCCTCAGCCTGAGGACCCTGCCCGCCGTCCTGGGCCCCCTCCCCGCCTGCTCCACGCCCCTCAGGCCATGGCTCTAGACCCCACGGGACCAGGGCTGGGGGCACGGTATATAAAACCACACGGTGAGCATGGCATGTTTTCCTAGCGCAAAAATTTAGGGAAAAAGGTTATTTTTATATAAAAACAAACCCAGATATATTACGGAGTAGAGTATTGAATTCGCATGAATTTTGGAGCTGGAGTTCAGATCCTTCAGCCATCAGGGTCTTGGTGGGGCGAGGGGGTAGTGGTGGGTGGTGGCTTTCCGAGTTGCGCTCCGCTCTGGGTCAGGGAGCTGGCATCTGCCTTGGGCTCAGGTCACCTGAGGGCCTGGTTCCTTCCTGTTCTTCACCCACTCACCAGCAACCTTGGCAGATCACGCTGGGCTCCCCTCACTTTACTCCTTTGCACAGTGGGACAGGGGCTGGCAGCAGATGGGGCCTCAGGGCTGAGCGCCATGTCTGCAGGCGCCCCTGGGGGGCGCAAGAGGCACCCCTGTCCTGGATCTGCACTGGTTTCTTGCAGCCTCAGCCTCAGCGCTGAGGGGCCTCAGAGGACCACGGGCAGTGGGTCCCCTGCTGATCTCCAACCCACACTTGGCATCACACCTGTGGAGGTGCAGCTGACCATGCTCAGTGACCTCAGGAGGTGATCCCGGATCCCCCCAGTGCCTGCCTGGGGCCAGGTGCTTGCCTGCAGTGAACCATTCAGGCGGGACCCCTGGGAAGGGGCTGTTTCCGTCCCTAGAGTCTGAGAGCACAGCGCTGTCCTTCACTAATAAGCCTTGGGCTCCTCATCTGGAAGATGGGTGTGGTTGGCCTGGGCCTGTGGTGTTTGGACACTTCTGGGGAGGGATTTGAGTTGCCTCTTGGGGCTTCCTGAAGGTGGGAAGAAGGGCTTCCTCCGCTCCCAGTACACACACACTTCGGCAGCTCCAAGCTGAGCAGAAGGTTTCATTTGAAGAAATGTCAGCAGCTTAAAAAACAAAAAAATTGAAATGCTGAGCTAGAATTTCTCTGAGGGACTTTCTGGAGTGGGAGCCGCCATCTCCCCACCAGCTGCAGGATTGCTCCCCACTCTGTCTGGGCTCCCATGGCCCCAGACTGGGTTCCCTACAGGAGGTGGAAGAGGTGCAGGTACCGCAATTCTTGTCCAGTCTTTCCAGGGACCACCCAGCCCCACCCTGACCCCCTCCACGCAGCTTCCACCCCCTCTTCTCTGGAATCAGGCAGCCAAGGGAAAGACCTGCCTCTGCCTGGACTCTGGGCTGTGACCTTGGGGAAGTTATGCAATCTCTTTGAGTAATAGCATGACCTCCTAGGGTGATGGAAGATCAAAGGGATGCTTTGGAAAAAAAAAAAAGGGATGCTATGTAGGGCTCTTTGCTTAGGGGCTCCAGCAATAGGGCTTAGACTTTATTTTTAAAATGTTCTGCACAGAGTCCATGGCCCTGGGGCCATCACCTGCTCTCACCTGAGAAAAGCACTTGGCTGCCTGTTTTGTCCTTGAAAGGTACTTCCTGCCCTCAGAGCAAATCCTTGTGTGTAGGGCAAGTCCCACTTCCAGGGCCCCTGCACAGGCTGTTCTCTTTGTGGGAGTCCCTCTTCCTGTGGTCACCTGCTGACTCCTGGTGCCTTGTGGGCCCTGGGATGGCAATCCCCCTGGGCAGATGGTCAGTGCCTTTCCTGCAGTGACTCTGATGCCCTTATCAGGGAAATGCTAACACACTAGACTCAGGGACAGCGGGTGCCCACCCAGCGGGAACGCTGAGCCTGCAACGCCCCCCAGAGGTACCTGGAGTATCTGCACCAATGTGGGGCAGGCCGAGCTCCGTGCTGCCCCTGGTGGTGGCTGAGGGCAGTGGGCCCTCACAACTGCAAATGGGTAGTTGCCTAGTAACTTGCTGAAAAGACCATTGGGAAGGCCCTCTGGCCTCAGTTAGCCACCCCACTCCCTATTGCCTGAAATCCTTCACTGGGGGGTCATCTTTGCCCTTGTCCCTCTCTGTCCCCCATGCTGGAACCCCTGAGGACAAGTCAACCACCCCTCTCCCTAGTTGAGTTCCCCCTTCTATGTCTATAGGTTTCTTATGCAGTCACGGGGCCTGGGCTGGGTCTGTACAAGGAGGGAGGGAAGGGCCTTGGCGGAAACTCTAAGAAAGGCCGTGGCCCTGCTTTACAGTCTGCAGTCTTGGGCCCAGAGAAGCAAAACTCCTTAGGGAAGCCATGCCTTTTGCCCCCTTCAATCAACCAGCATTTAACCAGAGTCTTCTGTGAGTTGGCCTGGGCAGATGGGGGAAAAGGAGATTCACAAGACCCAGCCCCTGCCTGTAACGTTGGGAGCAGCTGGTAGGTTATGTGACTGGACAGGTGGTGGGTCTTTCCCGCCCCACCCCTCCCCCACACACGTCCCGGAGCACCTGGCTGCCTCCATCTCCTTGGCCCTTTCCAAGCCCCTGGTACCTGTCACTAGTCCTCCTGGATACTTGCTCTTAAACCAGATAATTTGGAAGAAAGACCCAAATGCCTTCAAAACTCAAAGAAATGTATTTATAATAGCAGAGGACAGTAGAGACATGATCTTTAAGTCCTAGCCTGCTAGGTGTTCTCTTGTTCTGTTTATGCACGGGCTAGTAGTTCCAGACCTGCCTGGGCCCTGCCTTCCCCCTCCAGGCCTCGGTTTCTTCATAGATGGTGTAGGTACCCTACTGGATCCACAGCTAATCATTTCCATCTCAGACTCAGACCAGGGGTGAGCAGCTGCGTTCTGTCCAGAGGGGCACACCTCTCCAGGGACGGCGTGGCTGGGACAGCTGAGGAGTCCCCGAGGCACTGTGTCACACAAGCAGTAGCCTGTCACTCCTGAGGGCCGTCTGTGCCCAGTCTAGGTGGCTGCCACCTCCGCCCTGCCCCTCCCACCAAAGGCCTCCTCTCTCCTCCCAGTGGGCCAAGAGGGTCTGAGTGTCCCACTGGACGCCTGAGGAACTTGTCAAGCCAGTGACCACCTCTGGGGCTCCAGGTCCACAGGCTGCTCTGCCAGCCCCTCCTCTGGGCCCGGTGCCCAGCACATGTCCACGCCACCCACAAAGCTGATAGCCTTATCAGGGTAGCCACCTGCCATGGGTGAGCTCTTATCCCCTCCACAGGGACTAACTCCCTGCGTGTCTCCACCCCGTCCACCCAGCCGCTGGGCCTCTCAGGAGCAGTCTGACGTTTGGCCTGATGGGATGGGAAGAGCCCATGGTCTGGGAAATGGCCCTTCCCTGGCGGCGGTGAAGGACACGCCAGGCGGAGTGCAGGGTGAAGAGCCGGGCTTCAGCTGCTGCGCCGAGTGCCCTCAAGCCAGTCCTTTCCCTCTGGCCTCAGCCTCACCTGTGAATGGAGGTTTGGTCCTGTGACCACTCAGGGCCTTGCACGTTAGGGTGTCATGACTTTGGCAAGGGGTGGGGATCAGAAACCCACGATTCTGGGCTGGGCAAGAGCCTCAGCAGGGTCTGGGGACAGGAGGGGCGCTTGGACAGAGAGCAGGTATGGGTGTCCCCAGTTTCTTACCCCAAAGGTAATATATCAGGGCAAGGTGGGGAGTTGGAGGGGGGGAGAAGTCACAGAAGATCCAGGTGCCCATCAACCTGGGCCAAGTGCCCATCGACCTGGTGCCCATCGACCTGATGCCCTCAGAGCCACCACTCTCCTCCCCCTCCTGGGATCCTGGTTGTCACTGGTGAGGGATGCTGGACTCACAGCTGGCAGGGGTACAGAGGTGTGTGTGTACTCTACCATCCTGCGAGCCAGGGTGCGAGGCCCAGCCCAGGTAGGAGGCAGAACACAGGCACAGGTAAGAAGGATGAAAGGTCTGTTCCCCAGTGTCTCCCAGATTTGAAGGCTTCTAGTGGGTGTCCAGGCAGGGCGAGGCCAAGGGCTCAGTGTTGGGAGATGACAGCATCCTTGGAGCTCTGTAGCCCACTGCCTTCTCTGTACAAATGGGGAGACTTCAGCCTTGAAGGCTGGGGCGGGCAAAGGACTCACCCAAGGCCACTCAGTGAGCCAGGGCTGGGTCTTTGCCTCTTGGCTCGAGGCTTCTGGAATCCTAGGTCCTACTCCACAGTCTGTGCCCACTGGGGAATCACACACACACCCGACCTGGATCAGCTGGCTGTCCCTGCCGGCTATACTGAGGTCATAGGCTAAGCAAGAGGGAGGGCAAGTGTCTGCTGTGGAGCCTCCCCAGCCCTGCTGGGAGGAGGCGCAAGGCCAGGTGGGGAGCCCCTGGGATTCTGGCCCCCGTGAACCTCTTGGTTCTTCCCTGGCACAGCCAGCTTGACCTGCCAGCTGAGCCAGCCCAGAGCAGGGTCATCAGAGAGCAGTGTGGGAGCCACTGGGAGGTAAAAACTGTACGAGTGCTCCTGGCGCGTTCCTGTGGACTCTTTCCGGGCTTGGGGACTGAATGAGCCACTGCACGGGCACAGCGGCCATAAGACATCTGATCCCCAGGGCTTTCCTCAGCCCCTTGAGACTCTCTGGCCCCAGCGCTCGGTACGGTGACCAGAAACGGGTAGAGGGGAATCCAGCAGAAGCCAGCTGATGTGGGCCTGTGGGCAGACAACTGGTCCCTAAAGGAGGAGGGGGATGGGAATGAGGATGTCAGGAGGTGGCCTGTGCCAGCCCCCTGCTGCCCCCCGGAGACCTTCCGGAAAGCCTCACTCCGGTGGTGGTGGTTTTGTGGGAGATGCGGAGAGTCCCCAGCCCCCAGGAAGAGGAAGGAGGGCTCATTTATTTGGGCCATTTGTCCAAAATTCCTGGCCTGGAGTGCACTGCGGGGCAGGGGAGAGGAAGTCCTCTCCCAAGAAAAGGCGTGGCGGGGGGAGGGGGCTGGGGAGGGGTGGACAGAGGGAAAGGGCTCCCAGTGCAACATGGGCCCCCTCCTCCACCCTCCACCGACATCCCGCCCGGCATCAGCATGCAGGACGCGGCCAGCGCTGATCACGGAAGTGAGAATAAAATCACTTCATTTATTTCCAAAAATGTAGGGGTGGGGAAGCAACATGATAAAAATTAAGATCAGTTCCCTATGGATCCATTCTGCCCCAGGGGAGGGACAGCGGCTCTTCTGGCCAGTGTGTTCTCAGTGGGAGGGCCTCAGGCGGACCCTCGTTGCCATGGCAACCTGAAGGTCCATCACCAGCCAGGGCGGGTCCCTCTTGGCTGGCCAGTGGCTGGTTCCTGTCCCGCCCTCCCCTGGAGCTACATAATGGTTAGTGGGTTAATTTCCAAATGCAGCAGCTCTGGATCCTCCCAGGGGCACCAAGCTCCCCACCCTCCCCTCTCACTTTCCTGTCCCCTCAGCTGTCTGGCCTCCAGCCCCAACCCCTCCTTGTCCCACTAGGTCCCCCCCAAACCCCCGGCTCCTCAGGGTCACCTCCTCCGGGACTCCTTCCTTCTCTGCCTCCCGACACTCAGGGCCACCGTGGCCTCAGTGAGTGAGCCCAGCTCAACCCACTGTGGGGCCTGGGGAGGCTGCGAGGGGCGGCTGGTAACAGGCAGATTGTCACATGGCCCAGTCCCGTTGCCACCCCCGTCAGAATGCATCCTGTAGCAAAAGGTTAAAAAACCAGGAAAAGACACGACAGCATAGAAGATGGTGAAAGAGAGTGTCCACGCGGGCAGCCCCAACCTGGGGAGGGGCTGGGATGAGCCCCCGGGCTCCAGTGCCCGCTTGCAGCCTGTGGGACCCAAGTCTGCACGGGCCAAGCAGCCAGGGACTGGCTGGCACTGCCCGGTAGGTAACGGAGCACTCTGGGGAAGGGTCTGATTGTTCCGGAATTTTAGGCCTCTCAACCAGGACAAACATCTGAACAGGGATGGGGGGACAGGGCTGAGCCTACAGGCTGGCTGACCCGTGACCTGGCCATTGCTTCTGCTAAGCCCATCTGTGGCACTGCCCCCTTGGACCCAAAGTCCCAGGCTCTGGAGCTGGGAGGCAGCAGGGTGGAACTGCTCGGGCCCTGGGCCAGAGGGCTCCAGTGGGGCCAGGAGGACATTTCCCTGGGCCCCGAGGCCTGAGCTGGCTGCGCTACAGGCACCGGGAGCCTGGCGTCAGGGCCCAGGGGCTGAAGACATCTGAAGAGAAAGTGGGGCCTGCAGGGACGCCCCAAGTACCGATCCTGGCGGTGGGAAGGAGACCCAGGCACAAAGCACGCCACCCCACGTAGGGGCAGACGGTGGGCGGCCATCAGAGAGGGTGGAGCCAGGCTTGCAGGCTCAGGGAGCCGTCCTGCTGGCTAGGACCCAGCCCCGCAGACCTCAAGAGCATCGGAGGGAGAACAGAAGGCGGTGTGAGGCCTGGAGGCCAGGTGCAAGGGGGTGGGGGCCACAGGCTGCACCTGTGCACCTCTGGTCTGCAGATGCTTAGGGGCAGAGGGTAGTGGCCAGGCTGCAGCCACCTGGCTCTGCTCCTAGGTGGGGAGAGCCGGGCTGACCGGGCAGGCCCCAGGAGGGAGGGTGCTGGGGGGAGGCGCAAAGGCAGCGAAACCAGAGAGCAAAACAGGAAAGACCGAACCCAGAGTCTGTGAGCCAGCAGGTACCACAGCCTCATGACACCCCCCTGAACCAAGTCCCACCCTTCCCTTTGGCCACCATCCCCACCTGGTCCCCCTTCCCCATGGGCACCCGGAGGGCTGCAGCTTCATTTGTGGAGGTAGGCGTCCAGCCACAGCTGCCCAGACTGCCTCAGGGACCTGGGAAGAGAGAGGGATAGGGACAGTCAGGGACCAGGGAGCCTCAGGAAGCGGGGGGCTGGGAGCATGGGTGCCTCCTCTCAGCTCTCAGCCAGGGGCCTGTGGGCCTGCTAGCTCAGGGCTCCCCGGGAGACCCCGTGGAAGGACCAAGGGAAGATCCTCATCCAACCCACACAGAAGCCAGGCAATTCCTAGCGACAGAGGGGCCGGCGGGGGGCACCAGTGCCAGCAGGGCCTCGGCTCCTCTCGTCACCCCGTCTTCAACATGGGTGGTCCCAGCTACATGCCTCTCAGTCTCCCCCCTGTGCCCCACGGACCTCCAGGGGCGCCAGCACCCGTGCCCGCCAGCCCTTACCTGATGATGTCCTGCAGGGCCTGCAGCAGCGGCTTCTGCTGGTACTCAATGCCATGCTTGGCGCACAGGGACCTCACCAGCGGGGCGACCTTGTGCAGGTTGTGCCGGGGCATGGTGGGGAAGAGGCTGGGGAGAGTGCGGGGGGCCGGGTGTGAGGAAGCACCCACCTCCTCTCACAGCCCACTTGGAGGCTGGCTGGGCCCAGGGGACCCCGTCCATCTCTCCCTATGTGCCCACAGGGGCGGCTGGCATGTGGAGGGGGAGGGCTGGGCCTCGGGTTCCCTGGCAATAAAGGGACCAATCACCTGCCCTGCTAGGCTCACGGGACCAAGGAAGATGCCAAGCCACACGTGCAGGGGTGGGCGCCGCTATACCATGTGGCCCAGGGCAGGAGAACCCCTCTCCAGGCTTCGGGGGGCGCTGGGGTGGAGATACGCTCTAGGGTCGGTGGGGGGACCTCACTGGGGAAGAGAGAGGTAGTCCCCAACTGCTGCCCTCTGCCGGGGAGGCTGGTGGCTACTTCCCTCCACTGTACGGCCTCCACCCTCCACCCACCCCCACCTCCCCACCCGCGCCTGCGCTCACTGGTGCTCGATCTGGAAGTTGAGGTGGCCGCTGAACCAGTCATTGAAGAAGGACTGCTCCACGTTGCAGGTGGCTACCAGCTATCCGGGAGAAGGGGGATGAGTGGCCAAGAGCCAAAGCACAGAGGGCCCCGTCTCCTTCCCACGAGGCCCAGCCTTACCCAGGGGTCTCACCGCCCTGTCCAGATTCCCCACTGGTCCCTCCAAAAGCTCCCCGCCACTCTCTCTTGCCCAGCCCTGTTCCTCCCAGCGGAAGGACACAGGCAGCCCCAGGAAGCGCAGGACGGCGCCGGGCCCACTGGGCAGCCACGTTCCCGGGAACCAAGGACATGGACCTCGGGTCCAGGCTCCGCAGGGCCCCGGTGGCCAGCTCTGGCCACCCTCACCTGGCTGCTGAACCAGTCACGGTAGGGCTCCTGGTCAATCTCCATGACGATGTGGTTCATCTGCGTGACCCACACAAACCAGTGGCTCTCCAGGAACCTGGAAGCGAGCTCGGCTCAGCACTGGAGCCCGGCGTGCTCGGTCTCCACGGGGCCCGGGGAATCGGTGGGAACAGAGCCTCCCTCCCGACCCCGCACAGCCCAGGGCGGGTGGGGGGTGAAGCGAGTGCAGCCCCTGATGAGGGGCCGGGGCAGGAAGTGGGGACCTCTGAGCCTTTCCTCTTGGGGGCCTCGCATCAAAGCCCCCATCAGTGCCAGTGCTCGAGGGGCCCAGGGATTATTAACCAGCAAAGCGCAGGCACCTGATGAAGTTGAGGAAAATGATGGCCCCCAGGACACCATAAAAAGGGATGTAGGTGATGAAGAAACGGGCATAGTAGCTGATGGCCCAGGCCAGGTCCTGCGGAGAGAAACAGGTAGATGTGGGAGTGTCCCGCCCGCCCCCCGGCACGGCTTCCCAACCACAGGTGTGTGTACACAGCACCTCCCTCTCACTGCTGGGCCAAGGAAGCTCAACAGGCCTCCGTGAAACTGGGCACCAGGCCCACTGAGGACGCGACGCCTGCCAGTGCAGGGTGTGCACGACTGTCTTTATATGTCTAGGGAAATGCTGAGTGTTTTAGCAACAGGAAGGGAGCTGCAAGCTCTGCATTTAGGGAAGTAAACAGGGATGGGGACCAGCAGATGCCAGCCATGGGGAGGGGCCGGGGGTCAGCAGCTCTTTCATGGTCCCGAGGATTCTGAAGGTGCATTACCATCTGCACGCACCCCTGACACCTGCAGGTTCACAAACTGCTCATCAGCACCTGGGTCTCCTTCCCGGACATTCACTCCAGCACAACAAAGGCCAGAGACACCATCCATCGCCCGCCTCTGGGCCCTCCCAGCAACCTCTGACACTACTGGCCCTCTTCCCACACCTGATTCTCCCCCTGGCCCCTCTTCCTCTCGGCTCTCCTCCCTTCCTGGGCAAGCACCTCCCCCAGCTGCCCCAATGGCTCCGTAACCATGGCAACCAGAGCGACCATCTTAGCTCCAAGCAGACTCTATCTTTCCCTAAGCCCTCCCATCCCACCCAGATCAGCCCACAGGGATTGGGGACCACTGTCTTCTCAGCCACCCTGACCCAGCCTGTTCCCACCTCAGGGCCTTTGCACTGACTGTTTCCTCTCCCTCATCACTTCTCCCAGACACTCGGCAGGGTAGTGATGAGAGCAGAGGCTCCGGGTCAGGCTGCTGGCTGTTAATTATAGCTCCACCCTACTCTGTGTAGCTGTAAGTAATTTTCTGAGCTGTGCCTCAGTTCCTCCATCTGCAGGATGGGAAGAGAACACCCCCACACCCCCTGAGATTCTACATGGCTTGAAGGTGTTGCAACAATAAGCACAGTCCACAAGTCTGAGCTCTAAAGACTCCAATCTGGTCTCTGCACCACTTTGCGACCATAGAGACTTTCCTAACATGCAAGCTGGACCACGCCACTGCGATCCTCAAAGCCATCATGGGCCTCCTTCCCCGCCGGGGGATAAAGGGTAAAATCCAGCCCCTTAGTAGCTGCACGGCCCTCGCATGCCTGCCCACCCACCTGGCCTCATCCGCAGCCCATCTCCCACAGCCAGGCTGCGCTGCAGCGTCTGCGTCTCGCTGCATCCACCTGGAAGCTCCTCCCCTTATCTGCTCAGCAAACTCACCCTTCAAACGAGCTCTGTTCAGTTAAGCTCCACAAACACTCAGTAAATGCCTTCTCTGTGTCAGGGACCGAGTTAGGTGCTGGGGGCAAAAGGAAGTCCTTCAGAGCCCCTCGTCTGGAAGGACAGACTTATACAGAGATCCCTTCAATATCATATGCAAGGGGACACACAGTTACAGGGGTGATGGGAGTGTGGCGTGACGTCCCGACCCGATCCTGATTTAGGAAAGGCCTCCATCAGGAGGTGGTGCCTGTGCTGGGCTGGGAAACGCGGGACGTCAGCTAAGCAAAGAACAGTAGGATGGATGTTTGCAGAATGATGACAATACGAAGAAAAGCCCAGAGAAAAGACCGGGCAAGGGCTGTGTTTGCATACAGATTATATGCTCCATATACCCCAGCCCAAGCGCTCGAGGTGGAGGCGGGACACCAAGGCCAGGTCACGTCCGCCTGGGGGGACTGGCCTCTACCTTGCCGGCAATGAAGACCCACTGAGAGCTTTAAACAAGAACATGGTCCCTTCTGGACCTTAAACTGGATCCCGGCCAACTGAAGGTGGGGAGATTCGGTTATTCCAGTAGCTCAGGAATGAAATGACAGAGGCCCAAACCAGGACCCACGGCACTGAGGAGGAGATAACAGATTCCAGAAATATTTAAGAGGCAGGGACAGCTCCACCTGGGGACTGCTTGGTCATGAGGAATCTGGGCTGGTCCCTGGCGTGGGTACCATCAGCTGGGGTAGGAAGGGGTTGGGGGGAGCGGCTGCGGAGGGGAGTCGAAGGGCCAGCGGTGGGCGGAGGGCAAGACCTCAGGACCGAGGCGGTCTAAACATTCATTTTAATTCCGTGTTTGTGCGTAAGCAGTGCAGTAGTATGTACGTATATATTAACGGAGGTGCGTTCTTAGGTATTGTTGTGCGGAGCGATACGTGACTGTGGGACCACTGGTTTCACAGGTAGGGGATGGAGGAGATGCAGGGAAACAGAGGTGGAGGAGAACCAGCAGAGGCGGCACTTGGAAGCTGACACGGAGAATTTTAAGAAGGAGCAGTAAGTGGCATCGGATACAGCGGACCTCCAGGAAGTTGAGGCCTGGGAAACATCCCCAGGATGTAACCACTGGCAACGCTGGCTGGCATTTGGGGCTGGATAATTCTCAGCTCTGGGGGGCTGTCGTGGGCACGGTAGGATGCCCACTAGAGGCCAACAGCTCTCCACCCCCCCTGAGTTGTGACAATCAGAAATGTCTCCCAGGACTTCCCTGGTGGTCCAGTGGTTAAGACTCTGAGCTTCCACTACAGGGGGCACGGGTTCGATCCCTGGTCAGGGAGCTAAGATCCCGCATGCCGCGGCCAAAAAAAAAAAAAAGTCTCCCAGATGTTGCCAAGTGGCTCAGTAGAATTGTGCCTGTTGAGGACCACTGCCCCAGGTCACAGCCACACGTGGCACCCAAGCTCACTGTTACCATGAATCAGAAAACCACAGCGCAGGGCATGCCTCTGCCCATGTGGGCCCCTGAGGGGAGCGCTGGGTCTGGCGCCATGCCTGGCTGCAGTCAGCTACAGTTTTGTACTAGAAACCCAAGCTTGAACCCTACTCCCCAGCGGGAGAGCTCTGCCCTGAGGGGCCCGATCAAATGTCCCTGGCGGGGCCACCTGAGCCGGTTCAGGTACAAAGTCTGATTCCCTTTCCCGCTGTCCCTATGTAATGCTTTGTTCCTGAGGGAACAAACACAGTTTAAAAAATAAAAAAAGGATTAAATATTCATGTCAGGAGTCATTTGCCATGAAAGCAGATTCAAGTACCCCCGGCAGCAGCAGCATCGCGGTCCCTTTCTGCTGTGACCCCTTCCAGGGCCCAGGTGAGCTCAGGTGCAGGAGACCTGGATTCCAATTTCCACCACTTAACTGATCCAGAAACTCCTTCCCTCTGGCCTGTGCCTGCCTTGCTGGCAAAACAGGGTTAGATGACACGACGTAGGGGGCAGTGCTTAACCGTTCCCGGAACACAGTGGGTACGGATAAAAGAGCGTGTCTTAGAAGAGTGTAGTACAGGTTTTACCAGCACGGGGCTGGCAGAGACCTCAGACTCCCACCTCCTCCCCAAACAGCCCCACCTGCTCCCGAGTCCCAGGCCTGGCCCTCTTAGCAGAATCAGCAGGCACCTTTGTCAATAACGCCAAGGAGAGAACATAAGACAAAGTACTTTGAAGCGCTTCCATTGCTGTACAAACATGGACAGTGGTGGTTGGGGTGTGGGGACAGGATCCAGGCCGTGGCATCGGGAGGTCTGGGTTCTAGTGCCTGACCCACCCCTCGGTGTCACCTTGGGCAAGTCCCAAACTCTTAGAGTTTCAATATCTTCATTTATGAAACTAGGTTTTTAAAAAAAGACCAGCAATACTGACTCAGTGGCTCTCCGCTTGGTCCCGAGGGCAGGGGCCCTGTCCCCGCCCCAGGGAATCCTGCTCTGCCCAAAGCAGTCTCTGCCGAGGGTCACTGCTCCACCCAGGGCATCCCACCACGGGCACATCGTCCTCTTCCACAGAACCACGCCTGCACATCTACATCAAGCCAAGGACCTCTGTGCACCACGCCACACGGCCCTCTCCAGGGTCCCTTTCTCTCTCTGGAGTTACGGGCTGGATCACGGCCCCTAAAATGAGTATGTTGAGGTCTTAACCCCCAGGACCTCACAGCGGGACCTTATTGGGACATAGCGTCCTTGCAGATGTAATTAGTGGAAATGAGGTCATTAGGGCGGGCCCTAATCCACTAGGATTAGTGTCCTTATACAAAGGGGAAGACCTGACACAGATACAGACACACACAGAGGAAAGGTGAGGGACACAGGGACGAGATGATGGTCATTCACAAGTCAGGGAGAGAGGCCTGGACTAGATCCTTCCTCAGAGACCTCAGAAGGACCAACCCTGCAGACACCTTGATCTCGGGCTCTAGCCTCCAGAGCTGCGAGACATGCGATGCTGTCGTTTAACAGAAACGCCACTCAGTTTGTGGCACTCTCTCATGCAGCTGCAGCAAACTAAGTGCCCGGCGGCTCTCCATTTACCAACCAGAGTGCAGTGTGGCCCGGTCCACCGGGTCTTAGGGGCCGCACGGGGACACAGGAGGGCGATGGCTGGAGCAGAGCCTTGGATGGGCGGGCTCATACGTTGCCTTCAGGAACTTTCTGAGGAGCTCTGCCAAGGCCGTGGCTCTCCCAGTGGGTGCCCTGTGTGGGGGGATCTTTAGGGTTGGGGTGCTATGGCCTCCCTGGCTCCTGGCAGCCTCAGAGCTAGTCCCTTCCTGAGGGTGGCAAGGCAGCCACCCCAGGAGGAGATGCCAGGGGCCCTGCAGGCCCCCAGGTCCACTCGCCTCCGTCGCCCTCCTCCCCACACTCCCGGGCCCCCTGGACTCACCACCCAGTCTCTGTGAACGATCATGGACATGATGATCTGGTACTGGAAGTATAGGGGGATGAGCAGCGGTGGCCCAACTGCAGGAGAGAGAGGAGAGGCACTTAGAGGGCCTGCCTCACCCGGGTGGGCCTGGAAGACGGGAGGGAGCTGGGGGCAGAAGCCGGAATGTGGTGTCAGCTCTGCAGCTCCCGGGCAGAGGCGGCCGGGGCCCCGGTACCCGAGGAGGGGGCTGGGAGCAGACAGCACCTGCTGGCACCCCGCCCAGCGATCATGAGTGTGGGACCCTGGGCAGGTGTCTGGGCCCACGTCCCTTCTGCATCATGGGCCACGTGGGGTTTGCCTGGGATGGCTGCTGTGGTCCCTTCTCCTCTCCCAGGTCTGGTGTCACTTTCTGGGTCTGGAAGGTTGTCAGGTGGGAGGGGAGACAGAGGGCCGCACTGGGGTGACAAGGGGGTCCGGGTGTGGTGGCGGGGTGCCCCAGCACTCACTCAGGAAGAAGTACTCGTGCTGGTGGTTGTAAGGCAGGTATTTCAGCTTCTTCTTGCCGTACTGAGGAGAGAGCAGAGACCGTGAGCCCCCGGCACCCCTCAGGCTCCAGCCTCCCGTGCTCTCCTCCACCTGCTCTGCAGCACCGTTCCTTCCTCCTGCCCAGGGGGCTTCTGCCCTCTGCACCCTGGGCTCCCAGGGCTGGGCCCCTGTGGGCCCCCGGCCCCTCCGGCCAACACTTCCTCAGCCCTCGCAGGGCGTGCCGATGCCAAGCTGCACCCCATGCTGGCCTCGGCTCATGCGCTCCTCTACGAGCGGTGCTTCCAATGCTGAAGCTCTGGGTCAAATCACTGCCCAAGGCCACAGGGCCGGCTGGGATCTGGACCCAAGAAAGTGGACACAGAGCCCATGCGACAGGCACTAAATAAATGCTGAGTGAATGCACAACTCAACAGTGCACGTGGGGGGCACAGACACCCAGAGGGAGCTCCTTGGCCAGTTTCCACCCCTTTGGGAGACAGAAAAGCTCCTGGGTCCCCCTGAGAAGCTCCCTGGAGCCCGCAATGGGCAGGAGAACTCAGGTAAGGGCCTGGGGAATCGTTAACAGTCACCAGGCCAGACGCATCTACCTTCTCGGAGCCTCCTGCAATTCCCAGGCCGAGACTTTTCACTTGAGGATGCCGGCGGGCCAGAAGAGGTCACCACGAGGACCACGTGGACTCTTCAGGCCACACCTGGTCACCTGGTCCTACCCAGGGCACCCTGACACCCAGACATTCAAGTGAGATGGGCTGGGAGGGCTGGCTGGGGCGTGGGCATCCTCACTGTACCAAGTGGCTCAGGCCACACTGACCATGAACCCGGGTGAGGGGACCCACGGCCCCACAGGGCCCCTGCAGCTCCTTAATTCAAGGTCCACCCCCACAGGGACCAGCCCACCTGGCCCTTAGGGGACTGAGACCAAAAGATGCTGCTCGAAGAGGGGCACCTGCGATGCTGGGGGTCTGTGTGGGGAGCCTGGGCTTCGGCTCTGCGTCTCACCTGCGCTGAGACACCGCACAGGTCGCGGAGCCCGCCTGAGCCCTGTTTGGCATCCAAATCACTGGTTGTCAAGAGGAGCCAATGAGAACAAGGGCGCAAATGCCAGGGGCTGACCCCTGGGCCACAGCTCCTCAGCCCCCCTCCCCCAACCCCACCCCCGGCTCCGGAGGCTGGCGCGCTCTCATCCAATCATGTCCACTGCTGCTTCCTTCAGCTGGGAGATCAAAGCATGATATGGACGGCGAAACCCTGGACGTCCTCTAGGCCTGTGCTCCTGTTCTTGAGGTGAGAACACAAGAGGGGAGGGATTGCCAAAATCACAGGGAGAGCCCACGGACAGAGGGGCCCCGGTGGGAGCAAAGCCAAGCCTGTCCCCAGGACGTGCATCTTGGCACAGAGGCCATGGCCGTGGCCCACCCAGCTGAAGCACCACCAGAATCAATCCCTTTGCTCCGTGCGGCCCCCTGTGCCTTGGCAGGGGTCTCACCCATCCCCAGAATGCACGTCCTTTGCACGAAGGCTGTCAGTGAGATTGCGGCTGGCCTTGGAGAGGTCCCAGCCGGGGGACACCAGACACAGTTCTGGACCACTTTCCAGAGGAGGGAGGGATTAGAGGCGCCCCTGAGCGGCCGGTCTGGTGGTCTGAGTTCTGGGGAGCATGGGGCCCACAGAACAGGCCCCCAGGTCTTGCTCTAACCTCCTCCCAGAAGCCAGGAACCGGGCCCAGACATTGTCTGCATGCTTCTCCAGCCCTGGACAGGAGGCCTCCTACATCTCTGCCCCACAGGTCAACCTAGTGGACAGCCCCAGGCCCAGAAGACCCTCAGGTTGGTCCAACTCTACTCGGGGAGTGAGCACTGAAGGCAGCGCAGGCTGGCTGGCAGAGGGACCCCACAGAAGGTCTCAGGGGTGGGCGCAGCTGGGGAGTTGGTTTGAAGCTGCATTTGCACAGTAAGCACCCTATTTGCACTGATCCATGGTGCCCTGTAGGGGGTGACAGGAGATTACACGGGGCTGATGCTCCCCAGCTGCCCCTGGCCGCTTAGCACTGCAGGCTCCCATGCGTGTCCCCTCAATGCCCCAGACTGTCGTGTGGGAGCTGCCAAGTCCCTGCCCCCAGGCAGCGGCAGGCCTCCCCTGTCCACCCCTGAGGGCTCCCAGCCTTAGAGAGGCGGGGGCTCAAGATTTGGAAACAATCTGTTATTTGAGCAAATTGCTTTGCTGTCCCCGCGCCCTCCCACCCCATGAGCTGTGGGCTCCTTATTTGTCAAGTGGAGGTATGATGGGTACTTCTTAGTACTTCTTAGGGCTGTCGAGGGCCCGTTGGTGATGGGGCCGTGAAAGCACTTCAGGACCGTCGGGGAAGGCCAGTCACGGTTACACGTGCGCCCGTGTGTGGTAACGTGCGAAATGTCACGGGACGCCTGTTCCCGTCTTGATGACCTCAGTTAGGGGAACTGCAAGGTCACCTGTCAGGGTAAGGCTGATCCAGGGCACTAGCTTTCCTCCGAAAACCAGCCAGGCACAGCTGTGGTTTGGTGATGCCAGGCCCGGCCCGGGGCCAACCTTCTGGTTTCCTGACTTTCACACGCTCAGTTCTTTGCAACACTCAGTTGTATGTCATGGGCACAGGGAAGGGATGGGGAGAGCTGTTTCAAAATGTACCAAGCTAGGAGGAGGGGCTCCTGGCTTCTTAATTCATCGGGAAGCTGGAGGGATCCAACAAACACAGGCCTCTAGTGTCCAGCAGGTGATGGCCCCAGGCAGGGCCCCACAGGACCCGGAAGCCCAGGCTGGGAGCCAGGCAGCCTGGGTTTGGATGGCGGCACCGCTCTTCTAGCTGTAGCCTTGAGCAAGTTATTTCTCTCTCAGCCTCAGCTGCTCCATCTATAAATGGGTTTCATGAGGGCTCCTGCCTCCCGGTTAAGCAAGGATTAAGGGACGCCCCACGTGCAGTGCTCGGCACAGTGCTAGGCCCGGGGACTCAGTAAGAGTCAACCTTCCTCCCCAGTGGGGACCACAGGCCTCTGCCCTCCAGGACAGTCCTTATCACACACAGGGAGAAAGCTCAGGTCATGAGGCCATCACAGGGGAGTTGCAGGAAGATAGGAGGTACTTCCACTCGAGCTGCGGGCGAGGATCCGGGTGGCTTGTCGTGTCCAGACCCCAGGGAGTGGCGGCACGTGCAGATCCTGCTTTGACACGTCCTCAAGCCGAGGCTGAAGGGAGCACAGGCCCGAGGCAGAGGGAGGTGGAGTACGGCCAGCGCCGGCGGCCTGTCTTCCCGGAGGCCCACAACCCTGGGCCCCGGCCAGCTGACCCTCCTGCGCTCAGCCTCTGGAAGGACCACAAGGCCAGGCTTGGATTATAGGCTGAGGGGGTGCCAGGGGCATGTGCAGGGGACTTTTCAGCATTAGAACAAAATGTCTGAGGATGGGCTTCCCTGGTGGCGCAGTGGTTGAGAGTCCGCCTGCCAATGCAGGGGACACGGGTTCGTGCCCCGGTCCGGGAAGATCCCACATGCCGCGGAGTGGCTGGGCCTGTGAGCCATGGCTGCTGAGCCTGCGCGTCCGGAGCCTGTGCTCCGCAGTGGGAGAGGCCACAACAGTGAGAGGCCCGCGTACCGCAAAAAAAAAAAAAAAAAAAGTCTGAGGAATGACCAGGCCCTTCCTTGTCTGTCAGGGGAAGGGGGAAGGGAGCAGTTGCAAAGCCCTGCCCAGACTCACACACAGAAATGAGGAACATGGCCACGGCAGGCATGCGAGGGCCCTGAGAGGAGGGCCACAGGTGCTCCAAGGGAATATTTGGCCTGTTCAAGAAGGAAGCCTGGAGGGTCAGCTGCAGACAGGCCGTGGGGCAGGGAGAGCCTCCCAGATGGGCAGGAAAAGCAGGATCTCAGGCAGGAAGGCAGAAACATCCCCAGCTTCCGAGAGCCCGTTTACGGAGCTACAGGGCTAAGGGCCTCCTCGTTCCCCCCCGTGATATGGAAAAAAAAAAAAAAAGTGGGTGGTGGAGGGGCAGGATGAGCAAAACAAGACCGTCCTTGACATCACCACGAATTCTGTTCTGAAGTTCCAGTAATGCCATAAAACCCAAGCCAGGAATAAGAGTGTAGAGCGATTAGAAAGAGTCTAAATTTTCATTATTTTCAGGGATGTGACTGTCTACCTGGGAAATTCAAAAAAATCAACTGAAAAACAACTAGAATCATAAGCAGACATAAGTGGACACTAGCTGGACATAAGATAACTAGCCAGACATCAACAGGTTTCCTGAATACTGGAGAAACCCCTATCATAATGACAAAAAATAGAAGTTACCTAGGATTTAATTGAAAAAAAAAAAATTCACAAGACATATAAAGAAAAGGAGGACTTCCCTGGTGGCACAGTGGTTAAGAATCCGCCTGCCAATGCAGGGAACACAGGTTCAAGCCCTGGTCCGGAAGATCCCGCATGCCGCGGAGCAACTAAGCCCCGTGTGCCACAACTACTGAGCCTGCGTGCCACAACTACTGAGCCCACGTGCCACAACTACTGAAGCCGCGCGCCTAGAGCCTGTGCTCTCAACAAGAGAAGGCACCGCGATGAGAAGTCCGCGTGTGGCAATGAAGAGTAGCCCCCGCTCGACGCAACTGGAGAAAGTCCACATGCAGCAACAAAGACCCAACACAGCCAACAATAAATAAATACATAAAAATAAATTTTTTTAAAAAAGGAAAACCTTTCTAAGAGATATAAAAAGGAGACTCAAGCATAAATGGAGAAAGATGTCTCATTTCTGGATGGAAAGGTTGAATGTAAAGATGTAAATGCTTTCCGGGAGGGACGTCGGCCCACGACAAGCTTGCAGTGAGCTCTAAGGAGCCATTGTGGATAGATCGGCACGGATCGGCACGACGCCCAAGTCACCCAGACAGCGTCCCGTGCTGACGCTCAGCCCAGACCAGGTGCTGGGGTTCAGGGGAGGATACCCTCCCACTCAGAAGGGGTGGCGTGACCCGGTGAGGGGGAACCAGGAAAACTGGCCGACTCCTGAGAATTACGAAGGTTGACCAGTAGTGTTAGCCAAGTCCCATTTGGCAAGAGTCAAGCATTCAAAAGTGACACCAGGGGACCTCCCTGGCGGTCTAGTGGTTAAGACTCCACGCTTCCACTGCAGGGGGCATGGGTTCCTAAGGGGAACTAAGACCCCACATGCTACAGTGCAGCCAAAAAGAAAGAAAGAAAAAGAAGAGGTCCAGGGAACCAGGCTCTGATGGGGCTCCACCACTTCTCGTCCACAGCCAGACCCGCTCCACCTGCAGACCCCTCTCGACCCCGTAGAACTCTCCCCCTTCCCTGGGTGCAGATCCCTGCCGTCAGCACTCCCTCGACTCCTAACACCCTCAACAGAGCTGCTGGCTTGAAGTCTCCTGCTACCCCCTAGAGGGTAACATGCCCATCTGAGGGCGCATCTTGGCTCCTTCACTGGGCTGGGAGTATCCTAGGAAGAGGGACAATGGCCAGCTCCGAGCCTTCAACTCCCAGCACAGGCCGACACAAAGCAGCTTATTCATTCAACAAACATACGCTGAGGGCCTACTATGCACAGGCCCTGGGGACCCAACGGAGAGCAAACCATATTGCTTTTTGATTATTTATATATATTTTCCAGGACTATAATTCTCTCTTTAGCTCTATCTAATCTATTTAACCCATTGTTTTGGAGATATATATCTATATCTACACTTCATTTGGTCATTCAAAAATCTATTTGGTTCTCTTTGATAATCACTTGTTGTTTATTTATCTTAAGTTCATACATAACCTTTCTATAATGTATATAGGACCTGAGTATCCGGGGTTCTATAGCATCTAAATCTGTTCTATGTTGTTTCTTCTGATTCTCACTTCTGTGCTGTGCTTCTGATTGTGAGCTCATTGCTTGATATTAGCCTGTGGGAATCTTCATACCTATATTTGGAGACTTTCCTCCAAAGAGGATTTGCCTCTGCTTCTGCCAGGAGCCAGAGGGTGCCACCAGCATGGGACACTTCAGTTCTCCTTGAGGGCCCTGGCTTCGTATAGTTGCCAGAGATGCACCTCCCCCACCCCCACCTGGCCAAGCTCCCAGCTTCATTCTAACTTTTCTTTTGGAGGCAGGAAGTGGGTTTT
Source organism: Globicephala melas (assembly GCF_963455315.2). Classification (NCBI taxonomy): domain Eukaryota; kingdom Metazoa; phylum Chordata; class Mammalia; order Artiodactyla; family Delphinidae; genus Globicephala; species Globicephala melas. The sequence goes on from NC_083321.1 coordinate 9,518,878, forward strand.
GGAGATCTTGGAAAACAACAGGGCCTCAAGGAATCATGGTCTCTCTTTGCGGGATATTCTTTTTCTGTAGCAAGAAGGTTCCTCACTGCTCTAAGTCCACCATATGAGAAGAAGGAGAAATTCTCCAATCCAGGGACTTCACTGGCCGTCCGGCAGTTAAGACTCCATGCTTCCACTGCAGGGGGCATGGGTTCGATCCCTGGTCCAGGAACTAAGATCCCACATGCCACATGGTGTGGCCAAAAAATTAAAAATTATAAATAAATAAATAAAAGTGAAACCAGGGACTTCCCTGGCGGTCCAGTGGTTAGGACTCCACGCTTCCACTGCGGGGGGCATGGGTTCGATCCCTGGTCAGGGCACTAGATCCTGCATGCCATACAGCCAAAAAAAAAAAAAAAAGTAAAACCATGAAACACTGAAACTATATGAAGAACTTTCTAAGCATAAAAGGAAGGTCCCTTCCAGGCAGCATGGTCCTGTGGACACCAGGGTATGGCTCAACCAGGAACCCAGAAACAGCTGGCCTGTCCCCCGAGTATGTGAGAGAAAGGATTTCATGGAGCACCGTGGCCGTGGCCATGGTCTTTCAAGGCCACTGGCAACTGGATGGCCAGATCCCCAAATCCTCCCACCACACCCCCTCCCCAGAAGTCGGCATTCGAGAGGCGTCTAGGGAGAGATGTTGGAAGAAGTTTCGCTGGCCACCCCACAGAGAGGAGAGACGCCTTGTTGCCAGCATCACTGGTGAGACTAGATTTCGTTTTCAGGGACACAGAGAGCGTTTGTCAAGCCAGTCAACAGCTCTACAGCATGAAGCCTCACCCAGAAAGGGAAGCCTTTGTCTTATCAGATGGACCCAGGTTAATCAGTCCTGCTATCTAGACACCTCAAATCAAAGCGAGCAAACTCTTTCCTAGAAGGAAAACGTAAGCATGTATTTTGGCAGAGAATAAAATCCTTGCCCAGCCAGAGAGCCTCCACACTTCCAAAGTACTGAATTTTGGCTAATTTCCTCCGAATTGACAACGTCACAGAAAACCCACGTTTCTGCTCAGATATTCTGTCAGATAGATATGAAACAGGAGAGGGGGGTACCAACCAGGATTGAGGGGACAGGCTCTCTTCTCTCCCTGTTCCAATCCTTGGAGGCCAACACTACTGGGAATACGACCAACTAAAGACACTGCTCCTTACTGAGGGTAAACATGCCTCTCGTGGCAAACGCTTATCGGGCCCCTACTCTGCGCGTCACACTTAAGATGTACGTAAAAGCAACAAGGATCTTCTAAACGCTAGTTTACATCACCAATGTATTTCTGAAAAGTAAAGCATATGTAGATTTTTTTAGAGGCTGTCACATAGAGGCTCCACTTTTCACAGAATGTTAAATGAGGACAGTCTTTACATTCTTTAAATGCGTTGGCGGGGGGGCCTTTATTCAAAGACTTAGCAACACCAATTTCTCCTGTCATAAAATAGGGTGGGTTACATTATGGTATAGAACTACGACAGAGCACTTGGACAGCCCCAGGTGGAGGCCCATACACCTCTGACTCCAGCAAGGAAGTGTACGTTTGGTGAGGCAGCAAGGTGCAGAAAAATTGTTTAAGTTTTAATTTTTGTGTTTAAAAAAAGATATGTGTGTGTGTCTAGACACATAGAAAATATCTGGAAGGATTTGGTAGTATGTTGTCCACAGTGGTCACCCTCGGGGCATGACACTAGAGGCAAAGGGGGGATGGTAGAGATAATAGGAGACTCACTTCTTAGTTTGGTCGATTTCTGTTATTATTTAAATGCTTGTAACAGGTATGTTCTATATTTATAATAATAATAATTTTAAAAAACTAATGTAAAAACAAGGCAGTGTGATGGAGTGGAAGGAAATGGCCTAGCTGTCAGATCTGGGGCCTCATCCTAGACTGGCCAAAAAATGATGTGACCCTGAACACACACCCTCCTCCTGCCAAGCGTCGCTTGGCATCTGTGGTGAAGCAGGTGGGACCAGACCCTGTTGAGGTCCCTCCCAGCATCGGGGACTGTGACCCTCCAAGTAAGGTTTCCTGGGGCTGGTCTTCGGGGACCAAGCTTGAGCTCTGGAATTGTGCCTTCCTGCTAAACTGGAAGGAACAAGCCAGGAAATGCTCTTCCCCGGCCCATGGGAGGTGGGGAGGCATCGACCACTCTGATAAGGATCTGTATCCATTATTTACACAGGACGCCATCCCACAGACATTTCAGCTTGAATAATTCAGGGTGTCCAGGAAAGGTTTTCGTGTAAACATCAGACACTCTCCACCCTACGGGATTCCTCCCCTGATCCCTGCGCAGGCCCAACACTGCCCATGGCCACTTGGTCCCCTTCATCGTACCTCAATGGGCTGCCATTTACCCAGGACAAACACATGCAGCATGTTCACATCCGGGTCCTTGTGGAAGATGTTGGGCTTGGCGTGGTGCTGGAAGTGGCGATGGTTCCACCAGTTGGCAGAAGCACCCTGTCGGGGGAGGAATAGGGGGTGAGCAGTGCAGTCCTCGGTGCGCAGGAAGGGGATCCACGACAGGCCCAGCTCAGGACCAGTTCCCAGCAGGTCCAATACTCAGGGCTGACTTCTCCCTTATACACAGGGCCTCGGGCCCCTGAGAGTCAGAATGCAGTCCTGCCAGTGCTGAGTCCAGAGTGCTTCCGTATGGAGCCAGGTCACTCCCCCGCTCCAGGCCTATTTCCCTGATCATAAGACGGTGCTGGGGATGGACAGAGAGGCACGTGCTTCAGCACGTGCGGTGGAGTCTCAGCTCTCTGCCAACACCGGGCGTGAGGCTCCACCTCCCTCATCCTCTGCTGGCCTCCTGTTGGCGTGTGTTGCGCAGAGGGGAACCCTACTGTTTTGGGAACAGTAAGAAGGGGTCCCTACCATATGACCCAGCACTCTGCCCCTACGTGTATACCCAAGAGAAATGAAAACAGAGCCACACAAAGACTTGTACACAAACGTTCCAGCAGCATTATTTAAAATAACCAAAAAGCGGAAACGACCCAAAGGTCCATCAACGGATGAATGGATAAATACAATATGGCAGACCCGTACAATGGAATACGTTTGGCCATGCCACAAAAAAGTGTGACATACTGACACGTGCTACAACGTGGGTGAACCTGGAAAACACGATGCTAAGTGATAGAAGCCAGACACAAAGGATTCCATTGATATGAAATGTCCAGCACAGGGAAACCCACAGACAGAAAGATGAGTGGTTACCTAGCGCTAGGGCTGGGATGAGGGGGTTGGGAGGTGACGGCTAAGTGGTGTGGGGTTTCTTTGGGGGGGATCAAGATGTTCCAAAACTGATTGTGATGGTGGTTGCACACACGTGGTTTGTACACTTTATTTCTGCCTTGCCTCGCAGCATGTGGGATCTCAGTTCCCTGACCGGAGATGGAACCCACGCCCCCTGCAGTGGAAGTGCAGAGTTTTAACCACCGGACTGCCAGGAATTCCCTGGTTTGTACACTTCAAATGCGCAAATTGTATAGCATGTGAATTAAATCAAGAAAGCTTTAAAAACAAAAAACAAAAATGAACACAAGTGATCCCTGCTCTCAGATGGCCAAGAGACAGCCAGACAAGCCGCTGCACTGAGAGGTGACAGCTGAGTCACACCACGCCCAGAAGGCTGGCGGAGCTTCATAAGCAATCACCAACAGAGCTTCCTGGTTCTAACGGTCTAGGGACTTCCCTGGCAGTCCAGCGGTTAGGACTCTGAGCTTTCACTACCAAGGGCCTGGGTTCAATCCCTGGTCAGGGAACTAAGATCCCACAAGCTGTGCGGCACGGCCAATAATAATAATAATAATAAAATTACAATTCTAGCAGACAAGAAGCATCGCATGAGTATTTCTTTCAAGGCCACAAATTTCTGTCTCACCAGCTCCAGCTCTGGGCACATTCTGAAGGCACGTCCCTCTGCAAAGTCACCCAGTGACACAAAGAAGGAAACAAGACTCCTCTGACTCTTCAGCATGAGGACTTCACTGTTGCCGGATCAATCAATGCTTTGGCCAAGGGTCTGGCCATCTATAAAAAGGCCTAACTGCGAAAACAAATATTTTACTTGGAAGACGTTTTGATACAAACATAGTCTCTGGACCCTAACGGACAAGGGCGGGAACAGCTCTGAGCAGCTGTGGCCTTTGCAGTGACCTCAGGCCCCTGTAAGCAGGAGGGCCTCAAAACCCAACAGGGCAAAAAAAAAAGTCAGCGAATGAGAGCTTAGAGGATTAAGAAATCAGATGACACATTGGCCTTTCTAGACAAAAGGAACCAAATTCCTGGGAAGAGCTCAAGGGAGTCCCTGGCACAAAGAAATCAAGGGGCAAGGCGTGTACGCACGATGTTTACAATACACCAACCAAGAGATGTCTGTTGAGTAACTGGAGGAAAGACAGGCTATGAGCACCACGGGGATGAGAGGAGGCAAGGTGGGGCCATCCCCGAACTTGGCATCGGCTGTAACGACAAAACATTTTTCGATGGTGCTATTCTCTGCTGTGATTCTTCTCCATCCTTCTTCACTAGGCTCAACCCTACGTATCCTTCCTGGGCACTGGGAAGCCCCGCCTGCCCTGGAACAGTGACTCAGTGCTGTGCTCTCGGAACATGGTGCCGATGTTGCCTGCCCTGGGGATGAAGTGGGGAGGGAGGCGAGCCCTTGTCGAGCGAGGGAGAGTAGGGCATCACTCCACACTGGGGTGGGCTGACGGAGCTGGAAAAGTTTCGGGAGGCCACTCAGAAGGCCTGCCCTTGGGCAGCAGGCTGGGCAGGAGCAGGCCGGCCAGAGTGAGGGTCCCTTTTCTGACAGAGGGAAGAGCCTAGGTGAAGGCCTTGGGGGAAGGGGAGCGTGGAATGTTCCAGAAGCCAAAAGAAGGCCCCCTCAGTTGGGCCAGCAGTGCTGGGCAGAGCCATAGCAGACCCTGAGGCAAACTCATCAACAATATTTCTAAAAATCTATGCTTTTGCCCATCCCATTTTCAATTGAGAGAACCGCCAAGTTTGACAATTTCTCTCAACCAAGTGACAGTCTTAAATCATTTTTTAAAATTATTTATTTATTTATTTGGCTGCGCTGGGTCTTAGTTGCGGCACGTGGGATCTAGTTCCCTGACCAGGGATCGAAGTCGGGCCCCCTGCGTTGGGAGTGCGGAGTCTTAACCACTGGACCACCAGGAAAGACTCTTAAATAATTAAAAAAAAACTTTTTTTCTTTTTTAAAAAATTAACTAATTTATTTTTTGGCTGCGTTGGGTCTTCGTTGCTGTGTGCGGGCTTTCTCTAGTTGTGGCGAGCGGGGGCTACTCTTCGTTGCGGTACGCAGGCTTCTCATTGCGGTGGCTTCTCTTGTGGAACACAGGCTCTAGGTGCGTGGGCTTCAGTAGTTGCGGCACATGGGCTCAGTAGTTGCGGCACAGGGGCTTAGTAGTTGTGGCTCACGGGCCTAGGTGCTCCGCGGCATGTGGGATCTTCCCGGACCAGGGCTCAAACCCGTGTTCCCTGCACTGGCAGTTGGATTCTTAACCACTGTGCCACTGGGGAAGTCCCTTAAATAATTTTTAATTAACTTAAACTGTAAAATAACAATAAATTCGGTTTCAGTATAAACAATCAATTTAAACTTCATATTAGGATTTTTAATATACCACCTTTCCAATTTTTAAGTAGTTTTCAACTATTTTAATGCTCTGGGAAAAAAAAATCAACCATCAGGATTTCCCTGGTGGCATGGTGGTTGAGAATCTTTCTGCCAATGCAGGGAACACGGGTTCGAGCCCTGGTCCCGGAAGATCCCACGTGCCGCGGAGCAACTGAGCCCGTGTGCCACAACTACTGAGCCTGCGCTCTAGAGTCCCCGAGCCACAACCACTGAGCCCACGTGCCACAACTACTGAAGCTCGCGCGCCTAGAGCCCGTGCTCTGCAACAAGAGAAGCCACCGCAGTGAGAAGCCCGTGCACGGCAACGAAGAGTAGCCCCCGCTCGCCACAACTAGAGAAAGCCCATGCGGAGCAACGAAGACCCAACGCAGCCAAAAATAAATAAATAAATTTATATTTAAAAAAAAAAAATCTACCATCAAAAAGAGAAAAACACGACTACATGCAAACATATATGTAAGGTACAAGTTGTCCTTCGGCTTCAGATCCCAATATGGCTCAACACAGTCCTGAGCTTTATTTGAAATGTGGTATTTTGTTCATTGTGGATTGTTTTGCATTAATTTTGCTTTTTTTTCTTTAAATATTGCATTAAAATGTTACTTATCTCAATTCCTGACTCGTTTTGGTGTCCCCTTAAATTCTGTGCCCCTGGGACACACTTGTGTGCTCACTTGCCTCACCCTAGTTCTGGCCCTGGTGGCCCCAGATAAGGTTGTGAAAAGGCTGTGGGTTCCGAAGATTTCCATCTCCAGATGTAGAGCCTAGATGGCGCCAGGCCTGGTGGTTTGCATTTTATCCTCAGTGCAGTGCCAAACAGAGATTCGACCTCTCAGCACTGTCTCTGTACAAGATCACCCTTGGGAAGAAATGTCCAGCGGAAGTGACATGGGCTGAGGAAAAGGGGGAGCTGGGAGGTGGAGGGCTCACCCGTGGAACCCTACAGCAGCACAGGCTGACAGTAAGAAGCGGGTCCCAACATCTCGAAGCTTGCAGCACCCTGTTCAGTGCCCTCACTGTCTTGAGCTAAGACATCCAAATTGGCAGGGCACCTGAGGACCTCCCTGCAGCCAGCTCCTTTCTGTCCCAACAAAGGGACCAGAGGAACAGCTGGACCGACAAGGCTTGTCTGCAGCCGTGTGGCCACTGGGTGCCAGAGCGATTCCACAAAAGCTGTGATGCTCCTCGCTCTGGGGCACCCCTGCCCAGCCACACCACTGGCCTGGACACAGCACGAAGGACACAGCTCGCAGCGGGCTGGGAAGCCATCCGCAGAACCCAGGTCCCTGACCTCCTGTAGCCTCCCAGCCTGAGTACCCTGTCACCCCAGAGTTTACAAGTCAACGTTCTACATGGAGGCCAGTCTTCCGTCCTGACTGCATCTTCCGTCTGATCCAAGAGCTGTGCCCCAGGGCCCTTCAAGGACCGAGAGACATCAGGCGGGAAAGGCCCTCCCGCCCAGAGTCTGAAAACAGGACACAGTCCATCTTTGTTAAGTGTGTGGGGACAACATGGGTCCGGAGTGAAATGTTACTTTCAGTACCCAGGAGGGTTTTCTCCAACAGAAAAGAATATAAAATGAAACAAAGTGCTCAACTATGTGCAACCTTCACCCCTGAAATTCTGGAAAGAAACCAGGTTCTCAGACAGCTCCAGGCTCAGGTCCAGGCAAACTGTCTGCTGAGGAACTGGTTACTAGTTCAATGGTAGTTCACGCCCAGCCAGATCCGGAGCCGGCAGGCCAGGAGCTGGATGGGGTCAGGTCGCAGGGAGAGACGATTAACCCGGACACGGAGCTCTTCCGAAGCCAGGGTGGAGAAGGATGGGGGTCTTTAGGACACAGCTTTTCTTAGGAAACAGCTGAATGATGTAGAGGCAGGGCTGGGGTGGGGGATGAGATCTGTTTCCAGGTGAGAAGTGGCAAGGACTTACTCCCGAAACCAAGGAGATAACGCCTATCACAGCAGCGCAAGGTCGCTGGCAAGTCGAGCTCGCCTTTTTACAGACTTGCCGAGCTAGAAGGCTACTGCAGGTCTGCCTCCTGATCTGGAGGGTGGTGAGAGAACTACCTTCCCTTCTGAGTTTGAAACAACTCTTGCCCTTTGGCTCAGCTGATCAGTACACTGTTTGATTTCCCTTATCTAAAAAGACTTATATGATGACAATATTCCCTTTTCATGGCCCCATATACTTCCAAAACGTACTGGAGGTGGCTTCTGATAAAGGACTCATCTATAACAGAACGCTTAAAGATAACAGTGTAAATGACAGGTAGTGGGAGGGGAGGATACATACAAGGAGGACGAAGATTAGGGACAGTTGCTGTTTCATGTTTTGCTTTGTGTTTCCTGGCATCCAAGGGGGAAAAAACAGCGAAACACAGTGTATCAGACAGCAAACATTACCTGATGGAGGGAAGCAAACCGATTTATCAAGAGAGACTGTTTCTTCAGATGCAAACCATTCTATATAGAATGAATAAACAACAAAGTCCTACTGTGTAGCACAGGGAACTATATTCAATACCCATAATGGAAAAGAATATGAAAAAGAATGTATATATAAGAATGTATATATACGTATAACTGAATCACTTTGTTGTACAGCAGAAATGAACACAACATTGTAAAACAACTCTACTTCAATAAAGGAATTTTAAAAGAGAGAGAGACTGCTTATCTACCAGCCTCAAACTGAAAGGAATTTATTAGTAAGTCCTTAGGTAAGGAACAAATATAATCAACTAAGAAGCATGGGCTTGTTTTTATGACTAGGACACTGGTTTTGCATGTCTAATGTGGTTAGGAGACAGGGCTTGGAAGTTCAGAGAAGTGGAGGGTTGGCAGGTCCTGCAGGTCAGCCGGGACAGTGACCTGACAGTGGACCTGGTCTGAGTAAAGTGAGATGGTGTTACACCAACCACTAACTGAGAGGACAGATGCCCAGGGCGGCTGACATTTACCTTTAAGTGACCAATCATGAACTTGTGGGCTATGTGGTTCCACGTGGACTTCTTGTAAACAGAGAGGTGGCCGTAATCGTGTTGCAGCCATCCAGCTTGGGCCTGGGGAGAGAGGGCCACGGATGCTTTCCCAGCGTTGGCACCCAGGCACCAGGCCTCTGCCAGCTGGGGGAGTCAGGGGGCGGGGGCTTCGAGTGACAGGTGAGAGTGTCACGCCTCACCTGAGAGGTAGCGAGGACGAAGGCCGTAATGACGGTTGGAATCCAGCCGTTGCCAAAGTAAAAGATGGTGAACCAGGCGATGCTCTCCATGACGATGATGTGGGCCAGGTAGAGAAGGAAGAACAGGTGGCTGCTCTTGAAGAGGTTCATGTCCTCAGCCGTCTTCCTCAGCGCCCGGAAGTCCTCAGTGATCTGGGACTGTTGAGCCAGAGCACCGGGAAGGAGTCAGCCTCCCAGCTGCTCCAGAGGGGACCAGTCGACACACCTAAGCTCCACAGGAGGCCGGCCGCCGTTCACTGCAACAGCTGCCGTCACCGCATACCTGCCTGAGCCCGGCACAGCCCTGGGGCTGTGTGTCTGTCCACAGCCAGTTCAGTGGCAGAGAAAGGACTTAACTCAAAAGCTTGCATTTTACACGGGAGCATTACTCAAAATAGGCAAAAGGTGGAAACAACCCAAATTCCACTGATGGATGAATGACTGAACAAAATGTGGTCTATACATACGGTGGAATATACAGCCTTCCAAAGGAAGAAAATTCTGACACTTGCTACTAATGAACGAACCCTGAAGACATTAAGCTGAGTGAGATTAAGCCAGACACGAAAAGACAAATACTTATGAGTCCTCTTATATGAGGCACCTAGACTAGGCAAACTCATCAATAGAAAGAATAGTGTTTACCAGGGGCTGGGGGGAGGGACAGATGGGTAGTTAATGTTTAATGGGGGCAGAATGTCAGTTTGGGGTGATGAAAGTTCTAGAGATGGGTGGTGGTGACGGCTGCAGAACAACGTGAATGTGCTCGAAGCCACTTAGCTGTGCGCTTAAAATTGGTTAAAATGGGGAATTCCCTGGTAGCCTAGCGCTTAGGATTCCGCACTTTCATTGCGGAGGGCCTGGGTTCAGTCGCTGGCTGGAAAACTCGGATCCCCGCAAGCTGCCCAGTGTGGCCAAAATAATAAAAAAAAAAAGTTAAAATGGTGAATTTTATGTTGTATCTATTTTACAACAATTTTTTAAAATACAAGGTTTATAGCAAATGTTTTCTTTCCTTTTTAAAAAAAAAAACATTATTTATTTATTTATTTGGCTGCACGCGGGATCTAGTTCCCCGACCAGGGATTGAACCCGGGCCCCCTGCATTGGGTGTGTGGAGTCTTAACCACTGCACCACCAGAGAAGTCTCACAACAATATTTTTTTTTTTAAAAAGCTTATTTTTCCACTACCTGACATGCACCAGTTGTTCCGGACACTCTATCAGGCAGGAGAGGGCTGGGTGGGCACTGGGCATGTGGGGTCAGGGACACAGAGGCAGAGTCAAGGGTGGCTCTGGGGACAGGAGGGCATCACTGGGACAAAGAGGGAAGCTAGGAGGCAGGGGCAGGGCAGGAGGGGGAAGAAAGGCCAGATACCAGGGCAGGGGGCTGGGCAGGACAGAAAGACCCTGTGCCCAGCCTGGCACCGCTGAAGCCCCAGAGGTGGAGAGGCTGGGAATGAATTTCTCCAAGGTGAGGGCCAGCCCAGGCTGGCATCAGGAGGGGGGCTCACCAGGGCCATCGGAGGCTCTGAGTCCTCCCTGACCCTAGGTGATGAGCAGTGGCTCCCCCTGGCCTGGCATAATGGCTCCTTTGCCCCACGCCCTGCACTCTCCTTCTTGGGGCGAGACCCCCTCCCCCCACAAACCCTCCCCTTCTTCCTTGTGAGGCCCGACTCACATTCTTGCTGTGGTCCTGGCTGGGCTCCTCAGGGGCCAGCTCGCCAATCAGCAGGGGCTTCATGAACTTGCGCACGAAATCAAGGTTGCGATGGAAGGCCAGGAAGACATCCTGGGGAGCAGGGGACAGGTGGTGAGTGGGAGACCCCGACCTCGGCCAGTGCCTCCACCCCAGGCAAGACGGGGCTCGCCAGCAGAAGCTCTGTCCCACTAGGACATCAGGACACCGAACGGGGCTGCAATCATCCGACCCCAAATGCTCTCTCAGCCTCATTCCGGCAGGTCCCTAAGTGCCCAATTCCAGTGGAGGTGTCACTTCGGGCTCTGCCCTGATGAGGGGCCGCTGAACTCGCCATGGGTGTTTACAAAACCGCAGAGACGTGCGGCCTGCCGCTGGGCGAGTCATGAAAACGCGCCCCTGCAGAGCTACACGGCGCGGGCACCGGGCGGGGCACAGCCGGGAACCCGATTCTCCTCCAGCTGCTCCTGCGGCGTGGGCTGCCCGGTTTCCGGCGAACTGCACCACCCACCACGTGGTGCACACGCCTATCAACAGAAAGAACAAGTCTGGAGCCTACCGCAAGCATGCAAAATGTGCTTAGCTCATGTTAAACCAGAAACAAATGCAGAATTCCGTAAAACGCATTTCTGGAGGGGTGGGGGCAGCATTTTCATACTTTGAAAAGGTATGAAAATAATTGTGTAGATTATGAAAACTTTTTTATGTAGAACTCTAAACTGTTATGTGTTAAGGTGGTGGCATTATGCCTTGTTTTCTCTTAGTTTTTCCAAACTTTCTCTAACATTGCTGTTATTGCTTTTAAAATTTTTTTTAAATTAAGATTGTGCCTTTTAATCTTTTTTTCCAATTATAAAGTAATGTGCATAGTTTTGGCAAATTTAGAAAATGTACAGAAGAATAAAGAGGAAAATAAATACCACCCAGAGAGTGACCACCATTGCTAATATTTCAGGATTTTGTTTTCCAGTTTTTTTCTATACATGCTATGTAAATTAGATAAAACAAATACAGCATCTCCACTAGAGATGTGCTGACCATAGACCGCCCCGCCCCCCACCGCATGGGATACAATATGATGTCGCAGTGATAAACAATGTTCACCTAGCATCACACCAAGCTTCAAGGTGAAACTCACATAATATTGTACGTCAACTATATCTCAATTTTAAAAAGTTTTTTAAAAACAAGTCTTGAGACTTTGCTAGGAGAGAGGAACAAGTTGCATGATACCACGAGAAGCAATCAGAAAAATCAATGTAGTGGGGAAAAAGAAGTGAGGGTGCACGTGTGTGTGTGTGTGTGTGTGTGTGTTGGGGGAGGGGTCCTAGATTAAAAGAGACAGAAAAATATATAACAAAAGGTTATAAAAACTGCAGTGTTTGATTTGAAAGGTTCCCATTGGAGGGCGGGAAACCCAGCAGTTACCCAAGACATTTTGGTATTGAATGAGAGATTTTGGATATGGACAGGATATCTGATCATATTAAAGAATCACTATTGGGACTTCCCTGGTGGCGCAGTGGTTAAGAATCCGCCTGCCAATGCAGGGGACACGGTTCGAGCCCTGGTCCAGGAAGACCCCATATGCCACGCAGCAACTAAGCCCGTGCGCCACAACTACTGAGCCTGTGCTCTAGAGCCCGCGAGCCACAACTGCCGAAGTCCCGCAGTGAGAAGCCCGTACACCGCAACGAAGAGTAGCCCCCGCTCGCCGCAACTGGAGAAAGCCCACGCACAGCAAGGAAGACCCAACGCAGCCAAAAATAAATAAGTAAATAAAATTTCAAAATAAATAAGTTAAAAAAAGAATCACTATTAATTTTCTTAAATGTAACTAAGGTATTGTGATTATGTTAAGAGAATGTCCCTATTCTTAGGAGAAGATGGTGAGGTGGCATAATGATGCAATTTATTTTCATATGATTTGGCGAAAGACAGTGCATATATGCATAAAGAGGAATATAAATGTGGCAAAACGTTGGGATTAGTGAATCTTGGTTGAGGATATACAGGTGTTCGATTCTTTCAACATTTCTGTATGTTTGGAAATTTTCAAAATTTTTTCAAAAAGAGGAAGGAAGTTGCTGACAACTCATGAAAATGTGCTCAGGGCTTCCCTGGTGGCGCAGTGGTTAAGAATCCGCCTGCCAATGCAGGGGACACGGGTTCGAGCCCTGGTCCGGGAAGATCCCACATGCCGCGGAGCAACTAAGCCCGTGGGCCACACCTACTGAGCCTGCGCTCTAGACCCCACGAGCCACAACTACTGAGCCCGCACGCCACAACTACTGAAGTCCACGTGCCTAGAGCCCATGCTCTGCAACAAGAGAAGCCACCGCAATGAGAAGCCCGCGCACCGCAACAAAGAACAGGCCCCGCTCGCCGCAACTAGAGGAAGCCCGTGGGCAGCAACGAAGACCCAAGGCAGCCAAAAATAAAATAAAGTAAATAAATTTATTTTTGAAAATGTGCTCGGCCTCCCCTCCCCCCACCCCACCCGCCTGCCAAAGTATCTCACAATTGCCCTGGCACCAAGCCTTTTGCCTGGTCTTTGTTCTGTTTGTGTCTAGAACAGACTCACAAAGCAACGCTTTGTGCAGAGGAAAACTGGGCCCAGAGTCTCTTAAAAATGTCTGCACCCGCCTCACTGAACAGAAAGGGATGGTAGCAGAGGATCAGAGCAAGTGGATCTTCAGAGGAGGGATGGGCTGCTATCCCAGGGGTCCTGAGCGGGCAGCGAGGAGCCTGTGGTCCACGCTGGGCCAGCTGCCACCCAGCCCCCCAGCCTCCGTCTCCTCTGCAAGGGAGGACCCTCCCAGCTCCAGTGTTCAAAGGCCCTGGGAAAGGGCCTACCAGGAGCTTCCAAAGTCAGGGCTCAGGCATTGGTGGTAGGGCAGTGAGCACAGCTGCCTTCCAAAGTCAGAGCCGTAAAAGGCCCTTTCCTTGGCCCACCTCACAAGACACCACGGCTTTTGAGAAACGAAGGGGGACGTTCTTGGTAAGGCAGTTTCCTGAGGAACGACGGCTGATAATGAATAATGAAACAATCTCTACTCTTCACAGGGAGACAGACAGCCTGCAAGCGCATCACCTCTCCTCTGGCACCCCCTGCCCCCCACCAGGTCCAGGTCCCACCTCCAAGCTTCTGCCTGGGCTGAGGAACCTGGTGGAGCAGACTCCTGTCCTGACTGAGGCCATCCCTGGGTCAGTTCCAGAGAGCTCTTGGGTGGCGTCATCTCCCTGAGGCCAAGGGAGAGGAAGGGTCACGTGCCAGGTGGGGAGCCAGGAAAGTTGTCTCTGTTACCTCCCTGATGCCTCAAAGCCCCACTTTACAGTTGAAAGCACTGGAGCCCAGGAAGCTGACACCCAAGTGGCAGAGTCAGGGTCAAATCCAGGTTCACCCGATCCAGGGACCGCAACCCCACAAGCCTCACGCAGGTTTAGAAAGCCGAGCGCTGTTCAATTATCTCATTATCCATGTTAGATCCAGCAGCTTTCCGAGCAGACCTGGTGGAAACCACGCTTGGACCCACCAAGCTGGTTTCTACACCGGGGCCTCTGGCTCTTCCTTCTGCCTGGAGCCCTGCTCCCTCAGCGTCCCGGGGCTGGCTCGTCCCAACCTACCACCCTATCTGAAAGAGCCACCCTCCAGCCTCACGCTTTCTGGGACATCACCCTGTTTTAACAGTTATCAAAACCACAAGCTCTATTATGTGCTCACTTCTTTATTGCCTGTTTCCCCAACTAGAATATAAGCTCCACTAAAGGGCCAAGCCTGTTTCGTTTGTTGCAATAACCCCAGTGCCAACAACGATGCCTAAGAGAGGCTCACAAGACCCCACAGCTGTGCACCCTCTCAGCCCAGGAAATTTTCCACTCTTCGGTCATTTTGCACAACCCGGCTTGTGCTTCTGCAACATCTTCACCTGCTCAGTGGCTGAGATTACACAGGTCAGCCACTGAGCTATGGGCTTTGTGTACGTAACCCAAGGATCTTTACCAAACTCTGTGAGGCAGGTCCTATTTTAGAGGTGAGAAAGGAGGCTGACGGAGGTGAAACTATTTGCCCACGGGTCACACTCCAGGTCCGCCTAACTCTAGACTTTTCTGCTGTTCATACAAAAGCCTCGATCAAAATGAGCTTCCTTCTCCTGAGAGGTGATCACTTTTTGTGTCTCCCCCTTGCAAGTGTCACAGATGTGCCTCACCAACTTGTAGCGGGTTCCCAAAAGTTAAAGTGTCTGGCTGGCACAAGGCAGGACACGGCCAATCCAAATGTTGACTTTGGAACAAGAACTGGAAGCAGGCTCTATCCTCGTCCGACAGGGAGATTGGAGGCAAAGACATTCCAGGAAGAAGGCCGGGGACACAAGTAAAGGGGAGGGAGTGGCCAATAGTTCCAGCGGGGGCAGATCCACCCCCAGGAGGGTAGGTGTGCCTGTTGGGTGCTGGGGAGGTCAGGCTGAGGATGGAGGGACAGAACACCCAAATTCTCAAATGCAAGACCTTCACCAGTTCCTGCTTCTGCCATCGCCCGGCTCCCATGCCAGCCCCTTCTGCATGAAGACAGCCTCCCTGCCTGGCTCCCAGGCGCTGAACAGAACTCACAGCTCCTCCTGCACTGAGCATCAGGCGTCACGTCTCGTTTCTGGCTGTGTCCACCTTCTCTGCAGAGCAAGGCGAATCTCTAATCCAGCTTCTCACATCTGGGCACACGGCCAGGGACTGCGGAAGCGCAGGAGAAGCAAACTCAGGGCAGACAATGCTGCCGGCAGCAGCCCTGGGAACCAAGACTGTGGAGCACGGGGTTAGGGAGGGAGAAGCAGAGGAGGGACCCTACGTTCTCAGCTGGAAATAGGGATGCTAGCTTCCTTTCCATGGCGGAGAGATGTGGGCAGGATGTCCCCTCCAAGGGAAAGAAGCGATGGGGGGGGTGGGGGGTGGGGGGCGGGGTAGTGCTCTGTGGCCAAAGGACCCTTGGCGAGAGCATCCCTGCTGATGCCATGCACAGGCAGCCTGGGCATGAAGGGATTACAGCAAAGGAAACACACCTCGATAAGATGCCAAAGATACCAGGGATGCTGGGCTCGGTATGGGGTCTTCTGGGGGCTGCAAGGAGTCGACTGCTCCTACCAAGATCTAGCTGAGGGGGTGGGGCTGCCCTCCAGGCACAACCACAGGAGGGATTTCAGGTAAACGCCTTTTACCTTTGGCGAAAAGGAGGTCACCAAGGTTCCTCTGCTTCACCCTTGTTCTTTTCCTGTTTACTGAACCCCCTACTGTGCGTGCTGGGAACATGCACACAAGTGCTCAGGAGGCTAAGGGTTCCAGGGTAACGTCCCCTCACACCTGCAGAGAGAATGATCTCATCTACAGCCAATTTGAGCCTGATAATAACCTTCCCATTTCCTAGACCTGGAAAGTGAAGTTCAGGGTTAAGTGCCTTGCCTAGAATTCCTAAAGCTGGGACTCGAACCCAGGTCCTCTGCCTCTCAATACCTCGACCCTCCTGCCCTAAGGAGGCCAGAGGTTCATTCCATTTTCAACAGTAAAACTCCATTGCATTTCCCAAGAACGGCATCGGAGCAAGTTCAAAGATGGAATGAATCCTGATCTCTTCTCGCCCTCCCTGGGTTCCAAGGGGCGACTGACGCAGACAGGGCAAAAAAAGTCACCGAGACGAGGGGGGCAGAGGTGGGGAAGCTGGTGCCTAGAGGCAGAGGGTCCAGATTCAAGTCCCAGTTTGAAAGGAGAGAAGCAAATCCAGCAAATGCACTCACTATCTGGGAGTTATTCATCTTTGTGCCCAGGGCCAGCTCGGAACCACAGAGACACTGGAATAAATGTGTGATGAGTCTTTGTTAGAGATGAAAAGTTCTGGGGAACTTTTATAACTCTGTATATAACTGAATCGCTTTGCTATACACTTGAAACTAACACAACATTGTAAATTAACTATACTTCAATTGAAAAACAGAAAAAAAAGTTCTGCCCTGAAAGAGGAGAGACACCCCTGGGACCCAGGCGAGGGCTCCCTTTGCCCACAGCAAGGCAAAGACCAGGGAAGTGCTGGAGGAACAGAGGGGAAGAAACCCAAGGTGTAAATAGGAAGGAAGGAGGAGAGGAGGAGGGAAGGGAAGGGGGGCTGGGAGGTCTCTGTGTTGGTAGATCCTGAGTTGAGGTCTGACTGCTGCGAAGACAGCAAGGTGTTTAAACCCAAGGGAGCTACTCCCTACAGGGCTGATCGCAGTACTAAATGAGGTGATCCGTACAATGTGCTTTGTGAGCTGTAAAAATTTAGTTTCATTTTTTATTCTTGCAGAGAGAAGGACCACATGACGATTGGCCTTACCCCTCACTAAGCCACCCTTCTGGGGAGGAGGCCGTCCTGACTTCTGAGGTCTTCTCTTCTTCAGTAACAGGAAAATCCCCTATGGAGGCCCCAGGTTATCGGGCTTCCTTGACTGTCAGCCTCTGGTGAGGATACCACTGCATCAGGATTGGCTCGTAAAAGTGCATTCAAGTGCTCCCTGGAATCTAACCTCTATCTGCAGATCAGTCCTTCCCACACTTCACAGGACCATAAATACTCACTCCCCCAGATCTGAAGAAGTCCATGCCCCGAGGGCAAAACCACCTGCTCAACAGCCCAAAAATAAAGAGACAGAGTCTCTCCATGCCTAGCCTGTTCCTGCCCCTCTCAAGTCCCCTGCCCAGAGACCCCACACTTCCTGTGGCCTTTTTCCAACCTGGTCCCAGAAAATAGAGAAAGAGGGAGAGGGAGAGAGAGAGAGAAAATATCCAGTTGCTCCGTCCACCATTATTCAACTAGATTAGTGCATTTCATGCCCCCAAAGTTTTATCTCGGAAGGCAGTAAGCTCTGGGCATAGGGATTGTCTTTATATCTTGCTACACCAAATAGAGCTGGCCTGGATTTAAAAAATTTTCCTCCAAATTCCTCTTTGTTTACTTTACATTCTAGCTGTTACATAATCCTCACTCTTACCGCTCACTTATCTGATAATGTAATACAGAAGAACCTTTTGCATTCTATTACAAGTTAATCACTAAAGGGATGTTGTCTATAAGCTTAAATTATACATAGTGGCCTATCTCTGGGAACCCTGCTTCTCAGGTAATGAACATTAAGCTACAATACCTTTGTTGAGCTCACAGGAAACATCCTGACCAGGCCCACCTATGACTACTGGGAGGAAGAAATGAACACATACATCCCCTCCAGAGGCTGACGGGAACCAGGAAATGTTTGATTTGACACCCTCCCCTTTTAGTATAATAGGAGCCTGAATTCTAAGTCAGGCAAGACGGTTCCTTGGGCACGAGCCCACCATCTTCCCAGTTTGCTGGCTTTCCAAATAAAGTCGTTATTCCTTTGCCCCAGCAACTCGTCTCTCGATTATTGGCCTGTCGTGCGATGAGCCATATGAGGTTAGACTTGGTAACAGTCAAACTCCATTGCATTTATCTAGTGCTTAGTTTAGGAAATGCCTTGCCGCAAAAGAGAATATATTTATTTAACACTACGGAATAAACAGACCAATCCACTGGATTTGACTTTTCCTTCTAGGAAACATTTCGGTGAAGGCTCAACCAGGACAGGAACCTTCAGAATTCACCTATGAAAGATCTCAAACCAGGTCTTTACTTGGGAATCACTCTTACCCCACCTCCTCACAGGGCTGTGGGAAGGTCCCAGTGAGATAATATACTGATGGTGCTTGAAAATCTTATACCCACCTAAGTTACAATCGGTATCCCAGCCCCAAGGGCTCAAGGCGAGTTCACAAGCAGGTAAAACGGGATCGGACCCAAAGCTGTAGGCGCTATTGCTGACCCTCTGCTCGCCAGAGCAGCGAGCCAAGCCACAGCTTACACTATAGCTGCCTGCTCTGCCCCCCAGCACTTGACTCTGTCTGTCCCAATTAGATAGAAGAGGTAGGGAGATCTAGAGTTCCACCAACTGACGGCCCCATACAGCTTGCCCAGCAAAAGCCCAAACAGGTCAGCGTGCCAGACCTCCAGGTGGAATGAGCTATGTCAAGCTGATCTCTCCCTAGTCACCCTTCCCAAATTCTCCATGCCACCAGACCTGCTCTGCTTCCAGCTCACTGCCACCAAGAGTGGCCCCTTCCTTCCCTCCCGGCCTCTGTTCTTCGAGTCCATGGGGTGGGGATGGGGGGAGCAGATCCAGCTGCACCCGAAGAATAAGCAAGGATTTGGGGCTGGGGGGCGTGGTGGGGTGCTGTGTCATCGCAGAGCTGCAGGTTTGGTGCGCAAAGGTGAGGGTAAGATGGACAGCCCCGGCTCCAGGAAGATCCCAGAGTCCCACTACCTTTCCGAGGGCAAGATGAGGGAGGGCACTCCTGGCCGGATTTGGGAACAGAGGACCACTGAGTTGAAGTCCCAGAGTAACCTCGAATGCAGCTGGACCTGTTGCCAAGCTAGCCTAGTGCTGCTAAATCGTCCCGTCTCAAGGCCCCTCTCCACCTGGGCTTTGCAAACTCCAGCCCTTTTTCTTTCCACCAATTCCCACCCGGGGCCCCCAAGAAGGCCGGCCCTTGCCGGGGTGGGGGGGGGCGGGGGTCCTGGTAGTCTCTGAGAGCGTGGGAACAGGAGCTACCAGGGGGTGTCTCCGCGGCAGCCATTGCGGACCTTCTGAGACTGGAATTCCAGCAGGAGCGAGCCCTGGCCGGGGACGAGCTTTCCTTCCCCGCCCCCTAGTCTGGCTGGCGAGTGGGGGACGCGCGCGGAGTCCCACACCTGGCTCCTCTCCCGCTCCTCTCCGCGGGGCCCAGGGGCGGCCATCTTCCACGCTGGGGGCGTCAAGGCTCCAGGGCCCCGGCGCCCTCTCTGGGGAGTCCCAGGCTCCGGCTGAACTCTGAGGAAGGAACGGACGCAAGGATCCCAGTGCGCGCGGTAGATCCTGCATGGTTCTCCACCGCTCGAATATGCCTCTTGGGCTCCAAAATCCGACCCCCACAGCACGTTGGCCCAGCTGTCCCAGAGGACGAGGATTCGGGGCGGGGGATGAGCGCAGTAGACTCTTTCCTTCCCTCCAGGACGCCCCAAGCTCCACTCAGCGCTGGAGGTCTTGTTTGGCGCCCTGGGACCCATGACTCCTGATTCCCTCCTGCAGCAGAGAAAGGTGGCGGGAGAGGCCCCAGACCCTTACCGTAGCATCTTCCCCTGCGTAGTGCCCGATGACCCGGTGGCCCCCCGGGTGCCGGTGTGACCATTCGGTGATGTTGTAGACCTTGCGGTCGATGACGAGCCACTGGTCCGTGCGCAGGTTGTGCTTCTGAATCTCCTCCCAGCGGAAGGCAGGCATCGGCGCCTCGCGCTCGGTGGCCCCCTCGCCCTGGTTCCCCCCCTTCCCCATGCTGCCTGCCGACAGGGTTGCCCCGCGCACTGCGGTGTGTGCGGCCCGGGGCCTCCTCGCTTTCGGCTTTTGTCTTCTCCTACTCCTCCCCCCACCGCGCCCCCTCCCCCAGCCGCCTCGCCTTCGCTCCGGAGTATCCTTGCCTTCCCTCCAGGCTTCCCAGTGCCCCCAAGCGGTCCCCTCCTTCCGCCCCTCCCTCCGCCCGCCGGCCCGCAGTGGACTTTTGCCTCCTGTAAAAACTCCTCGGTAGCTCAGGGCCTCGAAGCCTCCTCTTCCCGCCCCGCTGGCTCCCCCCGTCCGGGGCTTCGCATCCTCCCGCGTTCCCCTCCGCCTGGGTTTCCACAGTGATCAGCAGAGCGCCTGCACCAATCCGGGCGCGTCGCCCCGCCTGCCATTGGCCCAGGAGGATCTTTCGAAGGCCAGCGGGCTGGAACAGCGGTCCCCGGCTCCCCCGCCTGCCCCCCCACGCGGAGTCGAGAGGGGCCTGGAGGTCGGTTACGTGTCCGAACTCCTCCCTCCCCCGCTCGAGCTGGGGGGTTGGAGGGGGGGACCCAAGGATATCCCAGGGTAGCTTGGCGGGCGAGCTGGGGCGGCGGCTGAGTTCCGCGCTTTCCGGGCGCTTGCGCGCACACCCACGGCCCGCGCTCCCGGGTTTGCACCTGATGCCGGCACGTAGAGGACCCAGCCGCTCCGCGCGCTCTGCGGTGGGGACCGGCCCAGGGCCCGGCTGGCGGGCAAGCAGGCGGCGCCGAGCCGCCGGGCTGGCGAGTTCCACTCTGGGACTGGCCTGGTTAGGTGACGCCCTCCCCTAACCCGCTGGAATCCGGACTCCAGTATATCCACATTGTCCGTGCTATCCACATTGGCGCCCTTCTGCAGCCTCCCTGGGGGAAGAAGCCGGCCTCCGGCTGGCCCAAGGCCTGTAATCAGTGGATCTTAGAAAAGAATTGTGGAACCTCTGATGGACTTCCCTGTGTTAGGCGCCATGGTGGAGGGAAGCGGGGGTGGGGGTGGGGGGGGCATGGGAGTGGGGACTCCAGGACTTGGTTCTTTCCCTGAACTCAGGAATCTCACAGCCGATTTGGGAGAGGTACCATGGAAACAATACAGGACCTCATAGGATTAATTGTTCAGTGATGTTATAAATAACAAGAAATAAAAATGGGGGTATCAAAAGTGTTGTGGTCCGTGCGCGGGCTGGAAGAAGAATTTCGAGACACGAAGTATTTTAGAAAAGAGTGAGTTTATTGAGAACAAAGAGCAGAGTTAGGGGCGCTGCAAATACCGCGGGCGACTTCCTGATAGACCGGGGCGAGCCGACCCCCTTTGTGGGCTAGTAGCCAACTTTTATAGCCTCAAGACAAAGAAAATTCCTGCTGGCAGGATGGCATTAGGTGATTGGTCAGGATGCTACAAGGTTACTACATGGCGATTATTTTTGCCTAATATGGAATGGGGGAGGGGGGCTGTCTGGTTTAGATTAGGAGCGCGCATGGCAACAGTTGCTATGGGGGCTCCGTTAATTCCTGAGTTTTTGTCCTGTGTCCTCGATGTAGGGTGTCCTTGAGGTTGGGCTCCACACTTCCCAGGGAGGAAGAATGGCATGGAAGCCTCACTGGTTGCACGGGACAAAACGCAAATTGGCTCAGAAAAAAGGAGGAGTTTGTTGTCTCGCTAAACTCAAGGAGGGACTTCCCTGGTGGCGCAGTGGTTAAGAATCCACCTGCCAATGCAGGGGACACGGGTTCGAGCCTTGGTCCGGGAGGATCCCATATGTGGCGGAGCAACTAAGCCCGTGCAGCACAACTACCGAGCCTGCACTCTACAGCCCACGAGCCACAACTATCGAGCCCACTTGCCCCAACTACTGAAGCCTGCGTGCCTAGAGCCCATGCTCCGCAACAGGAGAAGACACCACGATGAGAAGACCGCGCACCGCAACAAAGAGTAGCGCCCACTCGCCACAACTAGAGAAAGCCTGCTCACAGCTACGAAGACCCGACGCAGCCAAAAATATAAATAAATAAATAAATTTATTTTAAAAAAATCAATAAGTTCAAGGAAAGGTGGGACAATCTGAACACAGGAAGGTGGGGATGGAGGGGCTCAGGAACCAGCAGATGCAGGAACTTGAAGGCTGCCAGGTCTCTCCCTCCTCTGTTCCTCCTTGATGTCACCTCTTTCTCTCTCCTTGCAAACGAGGGTCTGGTGGAGAGACAGCTGAAAACTACTGAGTCTTAGGTCTTACGGCTGGCTGCGTTGGAAGGTAGGCCTACTAATCTCTCGAGGTATAAACTCAGACACAGAAGGAAGAACTCTGACTGGCACGCCCTTCTTGGATCAGGTACCCACGCCTGGATGAGTCAACTATGGCCTGGAGATTAATCTCAAAGAGTCCACATGCTGGAGTGGGGAAAGTGTCAAGGTGTGAGCGCAGCTTGGAGAAGAATTTCCAGACATAAAGCAGAACGTAAAGAAGATAGAATTTATTAGAGGAAAGGGTCGCTGCCAGAACAGTGGCCCGAATTCATAGTAGTCTGGGAGAGTCGAGCCCGCACATGTGTTATTGATCAGTGTTTATAGCCAGAAAACAAAGGAATGGTCCAAGGTGAAAATTTCATTTACTGATTGATCGAGGCACGCCTACCTTCCTTCTGTACAGTGGGAGTAGGACAGGGCATATGCCTTTCCTTCCTTATTTGGGACAGGTCCCATTGCCCAGGTGGGCATCACCCAGGTGGGCGCAGGGATTTCAAAACCATCTCAACATGGTGGGGAGGGCGATTAAGAGTCCAGTAACTTTTTCAGGCAGGGTCATCCTTTGTCCTTGAAGCACCATTGTGCTTGGAGCACCACACTCCCCCTTCTCTTTATGTGTAGGGCCAATTCCTTGGCCTTATTGAATACCCTACTCATATCTACCTAACTGCCTAATTCCCTCTCAGGCATTCAGGAAGCCCTTTTGGGAGGAGAAGGGGCGATGAACTCTCTCTGGCCGCTTCCTGCTGAGTGAGGGCGTCGTGGGGCCCTGGGATCCCTCGCCTGCTCTCTGTCAGGGTGCATCTAGGGAGGAGTGTGGGCCCCATGGAAAGAGATGTTGGCTTGTTCAAGGGTACGAGTGTTGACTGTCCAGTATTCTTTTTTTCTTTTTAATAAATTTATTTATTTATTTTTGGCTGCATTGAGTCTTCATTGCTGTGTGCGGGCTTCTCATTGTGGTGGCTTCTCTTGTCGCAGAGCACGGGCTCTAGGCACGCGGGCTTCAGTAGGTGTGGCACATGGGCCCAGTAGTTGTGGCTCGCGGGCTGTAGAGCGCAGGCTCAGTAGTTGTGGTGCACAGGCTTAGTTGCTCCATGGCATGTGGGATCTTCCCGGACCAGGGATTGAACACGAGTCCCCTGCATTGGCAGGCAGATTCTTAACCACTGGGCCACCAGCAAAGCCCTGTCTGGTATTCTTGTTGTATCACCATTTGGAGGTTTATTTGTTGCATTCTGGAAGAGACAAACTTAACAAGAAGGTTAAAAATACATGGCCCAAAGATTGGGCTGGACCTTGCCCGGACGGTTGACCAAAAAGAGCAATCCTCCTTTAATGTTGCACAAGTCCCTCCCTGATAAGCCTTTAGGAGGTCCAGAGCTCTTTTATTTTGTAAAAGTACTCCTGCAGAGAAATTATTTGTCTTGTAGCATGTTAATTTGAGCTGCGAGGTTGGCAGTCTGTTGTGTAAGTTCAAGAGAGAGCTGTAGGGATGAAAATAGGGTTTAAGAGTCCGGCTAAGCCTGTTCCCATCCCCGTTAGGAGGATCGAGGAAGAGCGAGTGGGACCAGAGAAGGAGGTCGGGGCCGAATAAGTAGCCGCTGTGTCACTTCGAAAGGTTATAGTAGCCCCTGCCCCATCCAGGGTTACCTGGGGCTCCTCCGGTCTTCTGGGGAACATAGGGGCCTGTAGACTGAGACTTGGGCACCTTCAGTCATCCGCATCCAGGAGCCCCAGATCTTGAGCGTAATCCCGTTGTCACTCCTGGTAGTCAACTACCACCAACAGGGGCCATTGGCCTTGACCTCAGCCAGGGGGCTGGGACCCGAGATACCCCAGGTGTTGGGTGGTTGTGGTGTTGGCCTACCAGCTTGAGGGCGGCAGGGACAACTCCTCTTCCAGTAGCCCTTTTGATGACAGTAAGGGCACGGGGTGTCGGGTGGTGGGGTGCGGCCGTTCTTCACTGTGCGCCCCTGCTGACCGCACGGGTCGCAGGTCAGCTGTGGTTTCTGCGACGGGAGATGGGCTGCCTTGAGTCCGTGCTGTGGGAGGGACTGAGTAATGACAAGAGCCGTATATTGAGCAGGTCGTGTTAACTTTTCCTCTTCTCTTTCTCGTCTATTCCTAGAAGCCTCCTCCCTATTCGTGAAGACCTTAAAGCCCTGTCAATGGGACGGAAAATGGGGTCTGTGGCCCTTGCTCTAGTTTCCGTAATTTCTGTCTTATGCTTGGCGATGCCTGGCTTATAAAGCGAACCGCAATACAGCCTGGACTTCAGGAGTCTCAGGGTCTAGGTTGGTGTATTTCCTCATAGCCTCTGCCAATCGGGCCTGAAAAAGGGCCGCCTTCTCCAAGGGTTCCTGGGTAACTTCTCTGAGCTTCTTATAATTGTCCTGTTTGATGACTGGCGTTTTCATACCTTCAGTAGATATGTAGTCATGAAGTTTCTCCTAGTGAGCCCTCCTGCTGGCCCATTTTCATTTGCCTGGTATCTCCATCCTGGGCCTGCCCGTGGGACTGTCTCTTCCCCGGCTCGGTTCTCATTAGGATCTCGGGCGTGTGCCTCACCTGCCCAGGCCTGAGCCAAGGCCCCGATCCCAGCCTTGTCTTCGTGATGCAGCAGGTAGTTAGGACACAGGAATATCTGGCCAGGTTAAGTCAAAGGCTATAGTTAGGGCCTGGAATTCCCTGATGAAGGTGGAGGGGTCCTGGCTAAGGGGCCCAGTTTCCCTTGAATATGAGAGATCAGACATGGGGAAGGGGACATGAACCCTGATAGTACCTCGGTCTCCATTAGCGGCCTCTCGTAGGGGAACCATGTTGGGACTCGATTCAGAGCGTTGGGCTGCTCGTGACCGAGTGTGGGGAGGGGAGGGAAGGTCTGCTTGCAGGTAGAGAGGTGGGGCTTGGGGAGCAGCAGGTTGGGGAAGAGGCTGGTGAGATGGGGGACAAGAAGGCTCATCCAAGGGCTTCCCTGGTGGCGCAGTGGTTGGGAGTCCGCCTGCCGATGCAGGGGACACGGGTTCGTGCCCCGGTCCGGGAGGATCCCACATGCCGCTGAGCCTGCGCGTCCAGAGCCTGTGCTCCGCAACGGGAGAGGCCGCAACAGTGAGAGGCCTGCGTACCGCAAAAAAAAAAAAAATTTGGTTACTGATTGGTCGAGGCACATATACCTTCCTTCGTAAGGGTGGGAGTGGGACAGGCCTTATGCCTTTCCTTATCTGGGACAGGCCCCTTTGCCCAGGTGGGCGTTGCCCAGGTGGGCTCAGGGATTTTGTAAGCAGAGCAACATTATGGGGAGGCCGATTAAGAGTCCAGTAGGGGGTGTAATGGTGAAAGTTCTTCAGACAGGGTTGTCCTTGTCCTTGAAGCACAATTGTCCTTGGAGCACCACGGAAAGGAGCCACTTTCAGAGGAGGAGAATGTTGCTACCAGAAGAGGAGAGCATGCTAGGCAGAAAACCAGAATGTGAAGGCAGAAACAATATGGGCTTTGGAGTCAAGACCAGCTTGGGTATGTGTCCTGGTGCTGCAACTGCTGTAGCTGGACTCTGACAGGTTACTCTGTCTTTCGAAGCCTCAGTTTTTTTGCATCAATGATACCTACCCCATGGGGTTGTTTTAAGCATTGGCGATAACATGCTCAGCATATATATCAGGGACTTGGGCCCTGACGGTTACTGTTCACTGTTTGCTTAGGTCCAGCACTTTGGACATTTCTGCCACACCAACCTACTTGTGCATCAAGCCTCAGAATATTAGGTTTGGAAGACATCATTTAGTCATTCCAAGTACTGGTCCACAAACTGGTTCCAGACAGCATAGAGTTTTCAGCAGTTAGTTGAAAAACTAGAAAAATAAAGGAAAATGTAGAGTGTTTCATAAAACTAAGGGTATTCAATTTAAGTGACTGCCTTTTTAAAAATTCTGTCCTAATTTTCTGTACTAAAATGTTTTTTAATAATGAAATGGTAACAGTAGATGGTGGAGTTTTGAAAATATGTTTATTTCACAAAATGAAAAGTGGACAACTCTACACTCATTTCCATATTTAATTTACTTCTTCATGAAACATTCAAAAGCACGAGAACCGCTGATCTTGCCCAACTCTTTATTTTCAAGCAGCAAATCAAGCCCTGGAGCGTTCACATAACTTGCTCATATCCCAGATTTAGAAAGTGGGTACTTTCAGACACCACCTCGCATTTTGACTCAGCGTGGGATTACCTCTGACAGCTGGTGTTTGATTTTTAAGGTCTCTTTCATTAATTTTTTTAATACACTTATTCTTTTTTTTTAACAAAAACACCTTTATTTTTGCCTTCAAAGAACAAACTGTTCTTCTTTTTCCAACATAATCATGATGAATACATTTATTCTTTACGGTAGTTTGTGGTTCACGGCAAAATTGAGTAGGAAGGTCAGAGAGTTCCCATATACCCGCTATATGTCCACACACACACAGCCTCCCCCATTATCAACATCCCCTACCAGCGGTACATTTGTTACAACTGATGACCAATATTGACACATCATTACCCGAAGTCCATTGTTTACATCAGGGTTTACTCTTTGTGTTATACATTCTATGGGCTTTGACACATGTATCTACCATAACAGTATCGTACAAGATAGTTTCACTGCCCTAAATATCCTCTATGCTCTACCTATTCACCCCTCCCTCCCCTCTGTCCCCTGGCCTTTTACTGTCTCCATAATTTTGCCTTTTCCAGAATGTCATATAATTGGAATCATACAGTATACTGTGCACTGAATATCTGTGTCTCCCTCAAGTTCATCTGTTGAGATCTAATCCCCAATGTTATATGTGTGGAGATGAGGCCTTTGGGAGGTGATTAGGTCATGAGGGTGGAGCCCTCATAAATGGGAAGAGTGTCCTATACAAGAAGTCCTCGACCATTCCACCATGCGGAGTTAAAGCAAAAAGACAGCCATCTAGGAAGTGAACCCTCTCGCCAGACACCCAATCTGCCAGCACCTTGATCTTGGACTTCTTAGCCTCCAGAGCTGTAAGAAATAAATTTCTGTTGTTTACAAGCTACCCAGTCTATGACATTTCTGTTATAGTAGCCCAGATAGACTAAGATACGTCTGCCACCTCACATAGTTCTTTTTGTGTGTATATACGGTGAGAACTTTTAAGATCTACTCCCTTAGCAGTTTTCAAACATACAGTACAGTATGGCTAACTGTAGTCACCATGCTGCTGTATGTTAGATCCCCAGAACTTATTCCTTACAACTGGAAATGTGTACCCTCTGACCACCATCACTCTTTCTTCTCCATCTCTCTGGCTACCACAATTCTACTCTCTGTTTCTGAGTCTGGTTTTCTTAGATTCCACATATAATTGAGATCATACAGTATTGGTCTTCCTCTGACTGACTTATTTCACGTAGCATAATGCCCTCAAATTCCATCCATATCACAAATGGCAGGATTTCCTTCTTTCTTATGGACAAATAATATTACATCGTGTATATATACCATAAGACACAAAACCATAAAACTATAAGATAACCTGGGAGAACATTTAGATGATCTTGAGTTTGGCAATGGCTTTTTATGTACCACACCAAAACCATGACCCATGAAAGAGATAACTGATAAGCTGGACTTCATTAAAATTAAAAACTTATGCTCCGTGAAAGACACTGTCAAGAGAATGAGAACACAAGCCACAGACTGGGAGAAAATATTTGCAAAAGACATAGCTGATACAGGACTGTTATCTAAAATACAGAGAACTCTCAAAACTCAAAAAATAAGAAAACAAATGGGAGAAAATAATTGCAAACCATATATCTGATGAGGAACTCACACAACTTAATAGCAAAAATATATAAGAAACTCATACAACTCAATAGCAAAAAAGTCAAATAATCCAACTTAAAAATGGACAAAGTATCTTGTGAGGTAATAGAAAATCTCTATTGGTCTCTGTCCCCAGTTCCTGAAACCCTTGTAATTTTCTGGGTGATAGGAGTGTCTTTTGTTCTAATGAGGTGACTCTGGGTGGGCTACTGGATGAGGGCTGGTCACCAGAAAGATCAAACCATAATCAGGGGCTTGGAGTTTTCAGCCCCATTCCCCCATCCTCCAGAGAGGAGAGAGGAGCTGGAAATGGAGTTAATGATTGATCTTGCCTACGTGAGGAAGCCTCCATAAGTACCCTAAAAGTATGGGGTTTGGAGAGCTTCCAGGTTGGTGACCACACGGAGGTGTGGCGAGAGTGGCGCACGTGGACAGGGCACGGGGGCTCGGCGCCACTTCCCGCATACCTTGCCCCCTACACATCTCTTCCATCTGGATGTTCATCTGTATCCTTTATCACATCCTTTTATAATAAACTGGTAAACAGTAAGTAAACTGTTTTCCTAAGTTCTGTGAGCCACTCTAGCAAATTAACTGAAACCAAGGAAGGCATTGTGGGAATCTCTGATTTATAGCCAGTGGGTCAGAAGTGCAGGTCACCACCTGAACTTAATACTGGCATCTGAAGTGGTGGTGTGTGGGACAGTCTGGTGGGACTGAGCCCTTACCTTGTAGGATCTGATGCTATCTCCAGGTACACAGTGTCAGAATTGAGCTAAATTGCTGGTGTCACAGAATTGCTTGGTGTGGGGAAACCCCCTTCACATTTGGTGAGCAGAGTGTCAGAAGTGAAGTGTTCTGTGTAAAAGAAAAGGACACACATAGGAAGAAAGGACTACTGGGGGGGTTTAAAATACAGACTGGAATAAACATTTTTTCCAGAGAACATATACAAAGGTATACAAATGGCCAACAGATACATGATTTGATTTTTTTGCTATTGAGTTGTATGAGTTCCTTATATATTTTTGCTATTAAGTTGTATGAGTTCCTTATCAGATATATGGTTTGCAATTATTTTCTCCCATTTGTTTTCTTATTGTTTGAGTTTTGAGAGTTCTCTGTATTTTAGATAACAGTCCTGTATCAGCTATGTCTTTTGCAAATATTTTCTCCCAGTCTGGCTTGTGGTCTCATTCTCTTGACAGTATCTTTCACGGAGCATAAGTTTTTAATTTTAATGAAGTCCAGCTTATCAGTTATCTCTTTCATGGGTCATGGCTTGGTGTGGTACATAAAAAGCCATTGCCAAACTCAAGATCATCTAAATGTTCTCCCAGGTTACCTTATAGTTTTATGGTTTTGTGTTTTACATTTAAGTCTATAATCCATTTTGAGTTAATTTTTCATGAGGGGTCTAAGGTCTGTGTCTAGATCATTTTTTTGTACGTGGATGTCAAGTTGTACCAACACCATGTGTTGAAAAAATTCTCTTTTCTCCACTGTATTGCCTTTGCTCCTCTGTCAAAGTTCAGTTGACTGTATTTGTGTAGGTCTATTTCTAGACTCTCTATTCCGTCCCATTGATCTATCTGTCTGTTCTTTGCCACTTCCACACTGTTATGATTACTGTAGCTTTACAGTAAGTCTGAAATTGTGTTATTATTTTTTGTTATTAGGAAAACAAGAGATGTTTATTATGAAAATATAGATAAGTATTTTAAAATATTAAAATAATGCTTATCCTCTCTACTCAGAAACAATCAACTTTACTAGCAGTGTGTACAAGAGCTGTGTGTGTGCGTGTGTAAACATATGTATAATTAAATAGAATAGCCCCTGGTCCCATGGAGCTCCCAGTGTGGAGAGGACACAGCAAATACGTAACACTCACAAGATAGTGAGTTAAGTGCAAAGGAGTCAAGGGCTAAGTATTAAGGAGAGATACAGGTTCTAGAGTGACAGAGAGCCCAGAAGTTTGCATGGAATTAGCCAGGTGAAAAGGGACTGAGGATGGCAGAAATGTTCCTGGAAGTGAGAAGAGACTCCTGTAGGCACAGAAATCAGAGAGAAGTTGGCAGCTCCTGAGGAGCTGAAAGAAGTTCAGTAGGTCTGGAACACAGAGACAGACAAGAGGTGGGGAAGTGGAAGGGAGAATTTCCGGCAAGAAGAGTGAGATTTAAGGTCCGGGGTTGGGTGGGGTGGGGTGGAGGCAGCAGGCATAGCTCAAAAGGGCCTTGCAAGTCATGTTAAGGAGTTAGACTTTATCTCAAGGTCATTGAGAAGCCAGGAGATTGATTGGCTGCAGATACTGTTTGTCTTTCTCTGTCTGACTTACTTCACTTAGTATGATGATCTCAAGTGGCATCCATGTGGCTGCAAATGGCATTATTTCATTCTTTTTTATGGCTGAGTAGTATTCCACTGTATATAGTACCACATCTTCTTTATCCATTCATCTGTTGATGGACATTTAGGTTGTTTCCATGTCTTGGCTATTGTGAATAGTGATGCAATGAACATTTGGGTGCATGTATTTTTTTGGATTAGAGTTTTGTCTGGATATATGCCCAGGAGTGGGATTGCTGGATCATATGGTAATTCTATTTTTAGTTTTCTGAGGAACCTCCATACTGTTGTGGGTTTTTTTTAATTTTTGAATTTTATTTTATTTATTTTTTATATAGCAGGTTATACAGCACGCCCACCCGCCACCGCTTTCACCGCCTTGGTGTCCACACATTTGTCCTCTACATCTGTGTCTCAATTTCTGTCCTGCAAACCGGTTCATCTGTACTCCATACTGTTTTCTATAGTGGCTGTACCAACTTACATTCCCACCAACAGCGTGGGAGGGCTCCCTTTTCTCCACACCGTCTCCAGCATTTGTTATTTGTAGAGTTTTTAATGATGGCCATTCTGACAGGTGTGAGGTGATACCTCACTGTAGTTTTTTTTCTAATAGTTTTCTTTAAATTAATTAATTTATTTGGCCAAGTCGGGTCTTAGTTGCGGCATGCAGGATTTTTAGTTGCAGCATGTGGTATCTAGCTCCCTGACCAGTGATTGAACCTGGCCTCCCTGCATTGGGAGCATGGAGTCTTAGCCACTGGACTACCGGGGAAGTCCCTCATTGTAGTTTTGATTTGCATTTCTCTGTTAGTGATGTTGAACCTCTTTCCATGTATACGTCTTCTTTGGAGAACTGTCTGTTTAGGTCTTCTGCCCACTTTTTAATTGGGTTGTTTGTTTTTTTGTCATTGAGTTGTATGAGCTGTTTGTATATTCTGGAAATTAAACCCTTGTCTGTCACATCATCTGCAAATATTTTCTCCCATTCCATAGGTTATCTTTTCATTTTGTTTATGGTTTCCTTTGCTGTACAAAAGCTTGTAAATTTGATCAGGTCCTATTTGTTTATTCTGCTTTTATTTCTATTATTGCCTTGGGAGACTGACCTAAGAAAACATTGGTACAATTTATGTCAGATAATGTTTTGCTAATGTTCTCTTCTAGGTGTGTTATGGTGTCATGTCTTCTATTTAAATCTTTAAGCCATTTTGAGTTTATTTTTGTGTATGGTGTGAGATATTTTCTTTTTTTCTTCATTATTCTTGCTAGAGATTTATCAATTTTTTTCAAAAAACTAATTTTTTATTGTATTTACTTTCTTTAATTGTATTTTATATTTCAATGATTTCATACCTTTTCTAAAACAAGCATTTAAAGCTATAAATTTCCCTTTAAGCACTGCTAGTTGTATCCCATAAATTTGGATATGTTTTCATCATCATTCATTTAAAAATATTTTCTTTTTTTAAAAAAATAGATTTATTTCATTAATTTATTTATTTATTGGCTGTGTTGGGTCTTCGTTGCTGCGCGCACCAGCTTTCTCTAGTTGCCGCGAGCGGGGGCTACTCTTTGTTGCGGTGCACGGGCTTCTGATTGTGGTAGCTTCTCTTGCTGTGGAGCACAGGCTCTAGGCACACAGCCTTCAGTAGTTGTGGCACGTGGGCTTCAGTAGTTGTGGCTTGTGGGCTCTAGAACGCAGGCTCGGTAGTTGTGGCCCATGGGCTTAGTTGCTCTGAGGCATGTGGGATCTTTCCGGACCAGGGCTCGAGCCCGTGTCCCCTGCATTGGCAGGCAGATTCTTAACCACTGTGCCACGAGGGAAGCCCCTAAAAATATTTTCTAATTCCTTGCAATTTCTTTGAGCCTGTGGATTACCTGGTAATATGATAATTTCCCAATATTTGGAGATCTTCTGAACAGTCCTTTGTAATCAACTCCTAATTTAACACAGTTGTCAGAGAATATACTCTGTATCATTTTATTTTATATTTAGTGATATATATTTATTTTATGGCCTAACATATAGTCTATCTTGAAGAATGTTCAATGTACTCTTGAAAAGAATGTGTCTTCAGTAGTTGGATGCAGTGTTTGATACCTGTCAGTAGGTGAAACTGGTTGATGGTATTGTTCAAAATTCTATATTGATTTCTTTGGTCTGTTTTATAAATTACTAAAAGGAGGTGTTAAAACCTCCAACTATGATTATGGATTTATCTATTTCTCTTTTTATTTGGTCAATTTTTACTTCACATATTTCAATTATTAGATTCATACAAATTTTGGATTTTTATGTCTTCTTAATGATTTCCTTATTATGAAACTCCCTCTGATAATACTGTCTCAAAGTCTATTTTATCTCATATTAATTAATTTAGCCATCCCAGCTTTCTTATGATTACCCTTTTTTAATTTAATTTTTTAAATACAGCAGGTTCTTATTATCTATTTTATACATATTAGTGTACATATGTCAATCCCAATCTCCCAGTTCATCCCACCCCCACCCTGCTTTCCCCCCTTGGTGTCCATACATTTGTTCTCTACAACTGTGTCTCTATTTCTGCTTTGCAAACCGGTTAATCTGTACCATTTTTCTAGGTTCCACATATATGTGTTAATATACGATATTTGTTTTTCTCTTTCTGACTTACTTCACTCTGTATAACAGTCTCTCGATCCACCCACATCTCTGCAAGGGACCCAATTTCCTTCCTTTTTGTGGCTGAGTAATATTCCATTGTGTATATGTACCACATCTTCTTTATCCATTCATCTGTTGATGGGCATTTAGGTTCCTTCTGTGACCTGGCTATTGTAAATAGTGCTGCAATGAATATTGGGGTGCATGTGTCTTTTTGAATTATGGTTTTCTCTGGGTATATGCCCAGTAGTGGCATTGCTGGGTCATATGGTAATTCTATTTTTAATTTTTTAAGGAACCTCCACACTGTTCTCCATAGTGGCTGTATCAATTTACATTCCCACCAACAGTGCAAGAGTGTTCCCTTTTCTCCACACCCTCTCCAGCATTTGTTGTTTGTAGATTTTCTGATGATGGCCATTCTGACCGGTGTGAGGTAATACCTCATTGTAGTTTTGATTTGCCTTTCTCTAATAATTAGTGATGTTGAGCACTTTTCAGGTGCCTCTTGGCCATCTGTATGTCTTCTTTGGAGAAATGCATATTTAGGTCTTCTGACCATTTTTTAACTGGGTTGTTTGTTTTTAAAATATTGAGCTGCATGAGCTGTTTATATATTTTGGAGATTAATCCTTTGTCTGTTAATTCGTTTGCGAATATTTTCTCCCATTCTGAGGGTTGTCTTTTTGTCTTGTTCATAGTTTCCTTAGCTGTGCAAAAGCTTTGAAGTTTCATTAGGTCCCATTTGTTTATTTTTGTTTTTATTTCCATTACTCTAGGAGGTGGGTCAAAAAAGATCTTGCTGTGATTTATATCAGAGTGTTCTTCCTATGTTTTCCTCTAAGAGTTTTATGGTGTCCGTCCTTACATTTAGGTCCTTAATCAATTTTGAGTTTATTTTTGTGTATGGTGTTAGGGAGTGTTCTAACTTCGTTCTTTTACATGTAGCCGTCCAGTTTTCCAGGCACCACTTATTGAAGAGACTGTCTTTTTCCATTGTATATCCTTGCCTCCTTTGTCATAGATTAGTTTGACCATAGGTGCAACTTTCTATTCTGTTCCACTGATCTGTATTTCTGTTTTTCTGCCAGTACCATACTGTCTTGATTACTGTAGCTTTGTAGTATAGTCTGAAGTCAGGGAGTCTGATTCCTCTAGCTCTGTTTTCTTCCTTCAAGATTGCTTTGGCTATTTGGGGTCTTTTGTGTCTCCATACACATTTTAAGATTTTTTTGTTCTAGTTCTGTAAAAAATGCCATTGGTAATTTGATAGGGATTGCATTGAATCTGTAGATTGCTTTGGGTAGTATAGTCATTTTCACAATATTGATTCTTCCGATCCAAGAACATGGTATGTCTCTCCATCTGTTGGTATCATCTTTAATTTCTTTCAACAGTGTCTTATAGTTTTCTACATACAGGTCTTTTGTCTCCCTATGTAGGTTTAGTCCTAGGTATTTTATTCTTTTTGTTGCAATGGTAAATGGGAGTGTTTCCTTAATTTCGCATTCAGATTTTTCATCATTAGTGTATAGGAATGCAAGAGATTTCTGTGCATTAATTTTGTATTCTGCAATTTCACCACATTCACTGATTGGCTCTAGTAGTTTTCTGGTGGCATCTTTAGGATTTTCTATGTATAGTATCATGTCATATGCAAAGAGTGACAGTTTTACTTCCTCTTTTCCAATTTGTATTCCTTTTATTTCTTTTTCTTCTCTGATTGCCATGGCTAGGACTTCCAAAACTATGTTGAATAATAGTGGTGAGAGTGGACATCCTTGTCTTGTTCCTGATCTTAGAGGAAATGCTTTCAGTTTTTCACCATTGAGAATGATGTTTGCTGTGGGTTTGTCGTATATGGCCTTTATGATGTTGAGGGAGGTTCCCTGTAAGCCCACTTTCTGGAGAGTTTTTATCATAAATGGGTGTTGAATTTTGTCAAAAGCTTTTTCTGCATCTATTGAGAGGATCATATGGCTTTTCTTCTTCAATTTGTTAACATGGTGTATCACATTGATTGATTTGCATATATTGAAGAATCCTTGCATCCCTGGGATAAATCCCACTTGATCATGGTGTATGATCCTTCTAATGTGTTGTTGGATTCTGTTTGCTAGTTTTTGGTAAGGATTGTTTTTCATCCATATTCATCAGTGATATTGGTCTGTAATTTTCTTTTCTTGTAGTATCTTTGTCTGTTTTTGGTATCAGGGTGATGGTGGCCTCGTAGAATGAGTTTGGGAGTGTTCCTTCCTCTGCAATTTTTTGGAAGAGTTTGAGACAGATGGGTGTTAGCTCTTCTCTAAATGTTTGATGATATTCACCTGTGAGGCTATCTGGTCCTGGACTTTTGTTTGTTGGGAGATTTTTAATCACAGTTTCAATGTCATTACTTGTGATTGGTCTGTTCATATTTTCTATTTCTTCCTGGTTCAGTCTTCGAAAGTTATACCTTTCTAAGAATTTGCCCATTTCTTCCAGGTTGTCCATTTTATTGACACAGAGTTGCTTGTAATATTCTCTTATGATGCTTTGTATTTCTGCGGTGTTGGTTGTAACTTCTCCTTTTTCATTTCTAATTTTATTGATTTGAGTCCTCTCCTTCTTTTTCTTGATGAGTCTAGTTTAAGGTTTATTAATTTTGTTTATCTTCTCAAAGAACCAGCTTTTGGTTTTATTGATCTTTGCTAGTGTTTTCTTTGTTTCTATTGCATTTATTTCTGCTCTGATCTTTATGATTTCTTTCCTTCTACTAATTTTGGGTTTTGTTTGTTCTTCTTTCTCTAGTTCCTTTAGGTGTAAGGTTAGATTGTTTATTTGAGATTTTTCTTGTTTCTTGAGGTAGGATTGTATTGCTATAAACAGCTCTTCCCTCTTAGAACAGCTTTTGCTGCATCCCATAGGTTTTGGATCGTCTTGTTTCTGTTGTCATTTGTCTCTAGGTATTTTTTGATTTCCTCTTTGATTTCTTCAGTGATCTCTTGGTTATTTAGTAATGTATTGTTTAGCCTCCATGTGTTTGTGTTTTCTACGTCTTTTTCCCCCTGTATTTATTTCTAATCTCATAGAGTTGTGGTCGGAAAAGATGCTTGATATGATTTCAATTTCCTTAAATTTACTGAGGCTTGATTTGTGACCCAAATGTGATCTATCTTGGAGAATGTTCCATGTGCACTTGAGAAGAAAGTGTAATCTGCTGTTTTCAGATGGAATGTCCTATAAATATCAATTAAATATCAATTAAATCTATCTGGTCTACTGTGTCATTTAAAGCTTGTGTTTCCTTATTAATTTTCTGTCTGGATGATCTGTCCATTGGTGTAAGTGAGCTGTTAAATTCCCCCAGTATTATGTGTTACTGTCAATTTCCTCTTTTATAGCTGTTAGCATTTGCCTTATGTATTGAGGTGCTCCTATGTTGGGTGCATATATATCTATAATTGTTATATCTTTTTCTTGGATTGATTCCTTTAT
Organism: Globicephala melas; assembly: GCF_963455315.2. Lineage (NCBI taxonomy): Eukaryota > Metazoa > Chordata > Mammalia > Artiodactyla > Delphinidae > Globicephala > Globicephala melas. Next base: position 9,555,484 of record NC_083321.1, read on the forward strand.
CGTTATGTAGTATCCTTCCTTGTCTCTTGTAACATTCTTTATTTTAAAGTTTATTTTATCTGATATGAGTATTGCTACCCCAGTTTTCTTTTGATTTCCATTTGCATGGAATATCTTTTTTGATCCCCTCACTTTCAGTCTTTCTGTGTCCCTAGGTCTGAAGTGGGTCTCTTGTAGACAGTATATATATGGGTCTTGTTTTTGTATCCATTCAGCGAGCCTGTGTCTTTTGGTTGGAGCATTTAATCCATTCACCTTTAAGGTAATTATCAATATGTATGTTCCTATTACCATTTTCTTGATTGTTTTGGGTTTGTTTTGGTAGGTCCTTTTCTTCTCTTGTGTTTCCCATTTAGAGAAGTTCCCTTAGCGTTTGTTGTAGACCTGGTTTGGTGGTGCTGAATTCTCTTAGCTTTTGCTTGCTTGTAAAGCTTTTGATTTCTCCATTGAATCTGAATGAGATCCTTGCCGGGTAGAGTAATCTTGGTTGTATGTTCTTCCCTTTCATCACTTTAAATATTAAATATATCATGCCACTCCCTTCTGGCTTGTAGAGTTTCTGCTGAGAAATCAGCTGTTAACCTTATGGGAGTTCCCTTTTTATGTTATTTGTCATTTTTCCCTTGCTGCTTTTAATACTTTGTCTTTAATTTTTGCCAGTTTGATTACTATGTGTCTCGGTGTGTTTCTCCTTGGGTTTATCAGGATAAACCTGCCTGGGACTCCCTCCACTTCCTGGACTTGGGTGGCTATTTCCTTTTCCATGTTAGGGAAGTTTTTGGCTATAATCTCTTCAAATATTTTCTCAGGTCCTTTCTCTCTCTTCTCTTTCTGGGACCCCTATAATGTGAATGTTGGTGTGTTTAATATTGTCCCAGAGGTCTCTTAGGCTGTCTTCATTTCTTTTCATTCTTTTTTCTTTTTTCTGTTCTGTGGCAGTGAATTCCACCATTCTGTCTTCCAGGTCAATTATCCATTCTTCTGCCTCAGGTATTCTGCTATTGATTCCTTCTAGTGTATTTTTCATTTCAGTTATTGTATTGTTCATCTCTGTCTGTTTTTTCTTTAATTCTTCTAGATGTTTGTTCTTTAATTCTTCTAGGTCTTTGTTAAACATTTCTTGCCACTTCTCGATCTTTGCCTCCATTCTTTTTCCGAGGTCCTGGATCATCTTCACTGTCATTATTCTGAATTCTTTTTCTGGAAGGTTGCCTGTTTCCACTTCATTTAGTTGTTTTTCTGGGGTTTTATCTTGTTCCTTCATCTGGTACATAGTCCTCTGCCTTTTCAATTTGTCTGTCTTTCTGTGAATGTGATTTTCATCCCACAGGCTGCAAGACTGTAGTTCTCCTTGCTTCTGCTGGCTGCTCTCTGGTGGATGACACTATCTAAGAGGCTTGTGCAAGCTTCGTAATGGGAGGGACTGGTGATGAGTAGAGCTGGGTGTTGCTCTGGTGGGCAGAGCTCAGTAAAACTTTAATTTGCTTGTCTGCTGATGGGCGGGGCTGGGTTCCCTCCCTGTTGGTTGTTTGGCCTGAGGCGAAGCAGCACTGGAGGCTACAGACTCTTTGGTGGGGTTAATGGCAGACTTCAGGAGGGCTCATGCCAAGGAGAACTTCCCAGAACTTCTGCTGCCAGTGTCCTTGTCCCCATGGTGAGCCACAGCCACCCCCCGCCTCTGCAGGAGACCCTCCAACAGTAGCAGGTAGGTCTGGTTCAGTCTCCTATGGGGTCACTGCTCCTTCTCCCTGGGTCCTGATGCGCACACTACTTTGTGTGTGTCCTCTAAGAGTGGAGCCTCTGTTTCCCCCAGTCCTGTCGAAGTCCTGCAATCAAATCCCGCTAGCCTTCAATGTCTGATTCTCTGGGAATTCCCCCTCCCATTGCCAGACCCCCAGGTTGGGAAGCCTGGGGCTCAGAACCTTCACTCCAGTGGGTGGACTTCTGTGGTATAATTGTTCTCCAGTTTGTGAGTTGCCCACCCAACGGTTATGGGATTTGATTTTATTGTGATTGCACCCCTCCTACCATCTAATTGCAGCTTCTCCTTTGTCTTTGGATGTGGGGTATATTTTTTGGTGAGTTCCAGTGTCTTCCTGTTGATAATTGTTCAGCAGTTAGTTGTGATTCTGGTGCTCTCACAAGAGGGAGTGAGAGCACGTCCTTCTACTCCGCCATCTTGAACAGACTGTCTTATGATTACACTTTGCATTGCATATATTTTCCATCCTTTTATTTATTTGTGTCAGTATATTTAAAGTGCAATTCTTGTATATAACTGAGTCTTGTTTTTTAATTCAGTTTGACAATCTGGAATATATGGTCTGTTTACATTTAGTGTATTTATTGATATGGTTGAGTTAAGTCTATGATTTTGCTCTTTGTTTTCACTTTGTCTCATCTATATTTTGTTCCTTTATGCCTCCTTTCTTGCGTTTTTTTTTAAACTGTTTTTCTTTTTTCATTTTAACTCCTCCACTAGCTTTTTAGATATACATCTTTGTTTTAATAGTTGCTCTAGGGAATACAATACACATCCATAACTGATCACAGTCTACCATGAGTTAATATATCACTTCACATATAACCGAAGAACTTTACATTATATTATAAACCTCATGATACAGTGTTATTATTTCTTCTTTGAATAGGTTTTTTTTTTTGCGGTACGCGGGGCTCTCACTGTTGTGGCCTCTCCCATTGCGGAGCACAGGTTCCGGACGCGCAGGCTCAGAGGCCATGGCTCACAGGCCCAGCCATTCTGTGGCATGTGGGATCTTCCCGGACCGGGGCACGAACCCGTGTCCCCTGCATCGGCAGGCAGACTTCCAACCACTGCGCCACCAGGGAAGCCATGAATAGTTATTTTTAAAGAAATTTAATAAATGAGAAAAAAGTATTTTTTATTTATCTACAAATGCACCATTTCTGGTGCTTTTCATTCCTTTGTATAAATCTCAGTTTCTACCTTACTTCATTTTCTTTGACCTGAAGAACTTGCTTTAACATTTAATTTCTTGTAGTGCAGGTCTACTGGTGAATTCTCTCAGCCTTTTTGTCTGAAAATATATGTTTTTGCCTTCATTTAAAAAAAAATAGAGCAGTTTTAGGGTCACAGCAAAATTGAGTGAAAAGTACAAAGAATTCCCATATACCCTTGGAACCACCCCTCAACCCCACCCCCACCATCACAGGCCTTTGTTTTTCAAGAATATTTTCACTGGACATAGGTTCCCAGATTAACAGCATTTTTTCATTGCCTTCTGAGAGCATTATTTCTGGTGAAAAATCAGTGATCATTCTTATTGTTGTTCACCTATTTGTAATGTATATTTATTGTTGTTTGCCTATTTGTAATGTATATTTCTCCTCCAGGTACTTTTAAGATTAACTCTTTTTCATCTTTAGTAATTTGATTGCTGTGCCTAGGTATGACTTTCTTTGCATTTTTTTTCCTGTTTGTGGTTCACTGAGATTCTAGGATCTAATGAATTGATATTTTTCTTCAAATATGGAAGCATTTTTGGCCACTATTTCTTTATTTTTTTCTACCCTAGTCTTTTTCTCCTCTTAGTCTAGGACTGCAATTATACACATGTTAGACCTTCTGATATTATCCAGTAGCCATTGCTTTTTTCCCTTTTTCCAGCCTTTTTCCCCCCACTGTGAGCATTACTCTGGATAATTCTTATGTTCCTATCTTCAATTTCACTGATCTTTCCTTCTCTAGTTTCCAGTGTGCTATTAATTCCACCTGGTGAATTTATATTCCAGATGCTACATTTTTCATATCTAGAATCTCCATTTCTGTCCATCAACAGATGAATGGATAAAGAAGATGTGGTACATATATACAATAGACTACTACTCAGCCATAAAAAAGAACAAAATAATGCCTTTTGCAACAACATGGATGTAACTTGTGATTATCATACTAAGTGAAGTAAATCAGAAAGAGAAAGATAAATACCATATGATATCACTTATATGTGAAATCTAAAATATGACACAAATGAACTTAACTACAAAACAGAAACATACAGACATATAGAACAGACTTGTGGTTGCCAAGGGAAAGGCAGGGGTGGGGAAAGAATATAATGGAAGGCTGGTGTTAATAGATGCAAACAATTGTATGTAGAATGGATAAACAACAAGGTCCTACTGTATAGCACAGGGAACTATATTCAATATCCTGTGATAAACCATAATGGAAAAGAATATGAAAAAGAATGTATATATGTATATAACCAAATCACTTTGCTGTACAGCAGAAATTAACACAACATTGTAAATCAACTATACTTCAATTTAAAAAAAATAGAATTTCCATTTCTTTTCTTACTGTTTCTATTTCTTTAGTGAGCTTTTCCATCTCTTACCCAGTATGTTAATCTTTTCCTTTAAATCCTTAAGTATATTTAGAATAGCTGTTTAAAATTACCTGTCTGCTCTTTCAACATTTGTCATCTATGGGTAAATTTCTATTGCTTTTTTTTTTTCACTCTGGTTATGGGTCACATTTTCCTGATTTTTTTTTTCATGTCTAGCAATTCTACGTTTTATGTTGGACATTGTGAATGCTAAATTTTTTGAGTGTCAGGATTTTGTTGCTTTCCTTTAAAGGATGTTTTGTCTTGTTCTGGCAAAGTTAATTTACTGGCAGATAAGTTGTTCTTTTAATGGTTTATTTTTAAGCTTTATTGGAAAGGTCTAGAGTAACCCTACTCCTAATGCATGGCTAGAGTAACCCTATTCCTAATGCATGGCCTTTCTGGGGTCTCAATTGAATGCTCAGAGTATTTAATGATGTCTCTTGATTCCGCCTAATAGGAACTCCTATGTCTCCCAGTGCTGTGAGACCCAGTAGCTGTTCTCTGCTAGGCCTGTGAGGTCTCACCCTAAACATAGTTATGTCTTTAGTGCTTGGCTAAAGACTTAAGAAGATCCATATGCAAATTTCTGGAGCTCCTTTTCTGTACACGCTTTTGTCTAATATCCCGACCTACAATTCCCAGCTGTCTCAACAGTTTCAAATGTTAAATTAGGGACTTCCCTGGTGGCGCAGTGGTTAAGAATCAGCCTGCCAATGCAGGGTACCCGGGTTCGAGCCCTGGTCCAGGAAGATCCCACATGCCACGGAGCAACTAAGCCCGTGTGCCACACCTACTGAGCCTGCGCTCTAGAGCCCGTGAGCCACAACTACTGAAGCCCGCATGCCTAGAGCCCGTGCTCTGCAACAAGAGAAGCCACCGCAACGAAAAGCCCCTGCACCGCAACGAAGAGCAGCCCCCGCTCGCCGCAACTAGAGAAAGTCACGCGCAGCAACAAAGACCCAATGAAGCCAAAAATAAATAATAAAAAAAATTTTTTTTAATGTTAAATTAACCTCTGCTGTTTTCTGCTTGAATTTCACCTAATTACAGCACCAGAAAGTGCCATCAGGCAGAAAGCCAGCGACATAGCGGGGTCCACTTTGTATGCCTCATTTTTACTTGGGGAATCACACTGCCGATTGTGCAACGGCCAAAAACAGTCACTTCATGTATTTTTTTCCGTTTTATAATTGTTTATGGTGGGAGGGACACACCCTGTGGAACTTCAAATACCATATTTATGTAACTTGTTCCCTACTTAAACAGATATTTAGGTGGTTCTAAATGATAGTACAGCATAATGATCGAGTGTGCAGCTCTGGGTTAAATTCTCAGCTCTGTTACTTACTTGTTGTGGTTCCTTGGGGAAGTTGCCAGCTAATTACCCCACTTGCAAAATGGAATATAATAATAAAAACCACTTCATAGAGTTGCTCTGTGAAGTATATGAGATACTGTCCTGGAACACAGTGAGTACTCAAAAATGTCAGCTGTTATTATTCCACATTCTTCCTATTACAAAAAATGCTACAATCAGGAATTCCCCGGCAGTCCAGTGGTTAAGACTCTGCGCTTCCACTGCAGGGGGCACAGGTTCGATCCCTGGTTGGGAAACTAAGATCCCACATGCCTAGCGGTGCAGCACCCCCCGCAAAAAAAAAAGCTACAATAAACACTCTGGAGGATACTTATTTGCATTCTTATGTAAGTGTATCTCTGGAATTCTTGGGTCTATGAATATATGCCTTTTATAATTTGATAGATATTGCCAAATGCTTTCTAAAAAAAACACTGGGGCTTTCCTGTTTTTCCAAACTCTCACCAAGGTTAAGAGATATGGCCAAACCTCTAAATTTTGGCACTCTGATATATGAAAAGTGCAGTCTCCCTCCTTTTAAATTATGGGACAAATTCTGGGCATCCTCTTATGTTTGTTGGCTCTCTATACATTTTCTCCTATGACCTCCTGTTGGTATCACCTCATTTGGGTTTTTTTTTCTTATTGATTTTATCCATTCATCCAACTAATTGTATTGAGTACATATTAGGCATACAACAGTGAACAAGACACGTCTCGTCCTTATGAAGCTTATAGTTCAGCCAGGGAGACAGAAAATTAGCAAAGAAAGAATAAAATAATTACAATTCCCGTGAGAAGAAAACAAAGAGGATGTTAAAATCGTGAGTAAGCAGCAGTAGGGATCTTCCGTAGAAAGAGTGGTAGTCATGGAAAGAGTATTTAAAGAAATGAACTTTAAGTTGGGAACAGATGGTTGAGAAGGAGCGAGTCATGGAAGGAGCAGTGGATCACGTTTGAAGCAGAAGGAACAGCCATATTCAGAAGCTCTCATTCAAGAATGAATTTAGCATGTTTCAGGAACAGGAAGGCCACTGTGGCCATAGTGTCCTTGGTGACGGGAAAAGAGCCACCAGATGAGATTGGAGATGTAGGCAGTGCCCACAGGAATATGAATTTATTTATTTATTTTTTTGCTGTACGCGGGCCTGTCACCGTTGTGGCCTCTCCCGTTGCGGAGCACAGGCTCCGGACGCGCAGGCTCAGCGGCCATGGCTCACGGGCCCAGCCGCTCCGCGGCATGTGGGATCCTCCCGGACCGGGGCATGAACCCGTGTCCCCTGCATCGGCAGGCGGACTCTCAACCACTGCGCCACCAGGGAAGCCCAGGAATATGAATTTTATTTCCAGTGCTATGGGAAACCAATTACAGGTTTTAAGCAGGAAACTGACATGATCTTAAATTCTCAAAGACCACTCTAGCTGTTCTGTGATTGGATAGGAGGGAGTCAAATATGGATGAAGCCAGAAAGGCTAGTGAGGAGACTAATGCAGGAATCTGAGCAAGTGACAATAGCTTGGATAGAGTGGAGACACTGGAGAATGAGGAAAGGGAGGACATTTATGATATTTTTGGAGGTATAACTGGCAGGACTTTGTAATGAATCAACCACGGCAGCTCATTGGAGAGTGAAGCTTCAGAAATGACTCCCCGGTGTTTAGCTTGTGCCACTGAGTGAACAGAGCACTTATAACGGCGGGGAAGACAACAGAAGGGGAGGTTTGAGAGGTGAAGTGGGAGATGGCAAGTTCAAGGCTTGGACATGCTAATCTGGATACGATGGTAAGACATCCTAATGGAAGTGGCCACAAGGCATGAGCTACATGAGTTAGAAGCTCAAAAGAGTGACCTGGACTAACCACATAAATTTAATGGCAAATGTTCTTTGTGTTTTTACTGTGAAGCCTGAGGGTAATTAAATGTAATGATGTGAACATTTAGAGTTTTGCAATCTAAAATGATTTAGCTGTTCATTAGACTGCCTGTGGTGATCATTTTGCAGTACATAGAAATTTCAAATCATTATGTTGTATACCTGAAACTAACATACGTTATATGTCAATTATACCTCAATTATTTTTTAAAAAGAGCAACAAGTTAGAAATTTTTAAAAAATGACTTAGCAATGAAAATATCTTGCACTTATATCAGGCCTCTCTCTCAATAATTCAATGCACATCATCAAATCAGAATGGCTGATAAAAATAAGGAAGCAGGAACTTCCCTGGTGCAGTAGTTAAGACTCCACACTCCCAATGCAGCGGGCCTGGGTTTGATCCCTGGTCAGGAAACTAGATCCCACATGCGTGCCACAAGTAAGAGTTCACATGCCACAACTAAGGAGTCCGCAAGCCACAACTAAGGAGCCTGCGAGCTGCAACTAAGGACCCCACCCGCCGCAACTAAGACCTGGCTCAACCAAAGAAAGAAAGAAAGAATGACGGAGCAGTAAGCAGGAAGGAGGCAGGGGAAGGACCAGCTCCTCCATCGTAGAAGAAAAGTGTGCTGCAGTCTGGAGCCCTCCCCCCACAGTAAGGTACCCTTCTCTACCAGGGCAGAATTGAAACCCAGCAAGGGCTCAGGCACCCGTGGCACAGAAAGCCCAACTCTGACAGCGGGAATTTGCAGCAAAGTAAGGATTTACTGCAGGGCACCAAGCAAGGGAATGGGAGACAAGCCTCAGATGTATTCTAACTTGGTTTTGAGTGAGGGGTTTTTTTTGGGGGGAGGGTACACGGGCCTCTCACTGTTGTGGCCTCTGCCGTTGTGGAGCACAGGCTCCGGACGCGCAGGCTCAGCGGCCATGGCTCACGGGCCCAGCCGCTCCGCGGCACGTGGGATCTTCCCGGACCGGGGCACGAACCCGTGTCCCCTGCATCGGCAGGCGGACTCTCAACCACTGCGCCACCAGGGAAGCCCGAGTGAGGGTTTTTTTTAAAAGGGGAAGAACAAAGAGGCTGGGATTAATCATCGTCTTGTGAAAGTTCTATGGCATTTCTTAAACGTAGTTTCAGGAGCCAGGATGTCTCTGGTTTACGATTCTCTGGACAAGTGGTCCACGGCTCAGGGATCTGTTAGCTCATATTGCCCTGGGAAACAATCGAGTTTGTATGTTTAATGATGATATTTAGAATAGCAATTTCAGTACATTAATGATGTTATCAACAACAGTAATTTTAGTCACCTGACTCTGGTTGATGACTGTTCAGTTAGCACAGGACTGAGGTCAGAGGGGACAAGAAAGGGAATAAGTTTTGGATAAGGAGATTAATCGTAAACTCGGTAAGGGAACCCGGTTTTAGGGGAACTCGGTTTCAGAATCACTTGGCCACACTTTTACAAAAACTCTAATCTCCTCAGTCCTTAAAAAGATAGGTCAGATGCCACGGTACCTGAGGAAGGGGTTTCTCTTTTCCAAGGTCCCATATTCAGCCTTTCTGGATTGGGACTTTAGTTTGGGTCCAGTAAATAAGTGACGTGTTTAGCACACTGCCTGGCACACTGGAGGTGCTCGATGACTCCCTGCTGTTATTAACATTAGAAGAAAGGGCCCTGGGGCCTAAGAGCCAGAGGTTCTAGGTTCATTTCCTGGCTGCAAATAACAAAAAAAGGAATTCTAATTAGTGTAAGGAAAAAAAAGAAAGTTACTGGCTCACCTAGCCTGGAGGACTAGCCAGACAGGTCACAGAACTAAACAGCTTCAGAAACCAGGGCCTCTGGAAGCAGCGATTCAACACTTGATATTTGTCTCTGCTCTTCGTTCCCTGTTGGCCTGCTTCTCTCTTACTGCAGAAAGGTCGTCTCCATGGAACAGACAAAAATGGCTGCACTTGCTAAGCAACCCCAGCAGAAAGAATGTTTCCCCAGCCCCTGCTTCCTGCACTAATCCCCCAGGAATGGCTCTGCTGGGCTTGAGGTCACATTCTGACCCTTGGGCCAATTACAGTTGTCAGAGGAATGAGACATTCTGCTTGGCTAGGCCTAGGTCACAAATGCAGCCGTGGATCTGGGCTTTGGGGAAGAGTGTCTGTTCCTTCTTGTGGGAAGTCCCAGATCAAAAGCAATCACAGGCCACATGAATATTCCTGCTCCATCAATTACGGCCTGATGTTAGGTCTCCCAGCCTCTCAGTTTCCTCATGATAAAATGGAGACTGTAACTTCGGACTTACCATACTCAATTTTTTTTTTTTGTTTAAATAATGAAGATCAAAGGACACAAGTTGTATGAAAAAAAACGTACACATACTATCTTAGCTAACAATATTGGTCAGGCCAAGATATTTTAACTAAGTACACTAGATAACAATTTAATTTGCAGCCAAAGTTGTTAACTATTAAAAAAATTCAAGAATTTTCAACAATAAAAATGGCGTAAACTTAATAAGGCTGTCAAATTCAGTTGCCTTTAATGACAGGCAACTATTGAGTAGTCTATCTAAGAAACGAGTTGTTATCAAAAGCATCAGGGCTTCCCTGGTGGCGCAGTGGTTGAGAGTCCACCTGCCGATGCAGGGGACACGGGTTCGTGCCCCGGTCCGGGAAGATCCCACATGCCGCAGAGTGGCTGGGCCCGTGAGACATGGTCGCTGAGCCTGTACGTCCGGAGCCTGTGCTCCGCAACAGGAGAGGCCACAACAGTGAGAGGCCCTAGGGCAAAAAAAAAAAAAAAAAGCATCATCTCTAGGTGAATGTCGACCAGAGATATGGGATCTTGAGTAACATTTTCATCAAAAAAGGCAGGAACTGCTAGTGCTGGAAGGAATCTGGCCTCTTTACTTTAGATATGGAATCTGTGACCAGAGAGGCTAACATGGCATCCAACATTGCACAGCAGCCGGTGGAGCAGCAGGACTTCCCCAGGTCTCTCAAGTAGCAATCCTTATTCTTCCTATTCTATCACATTGCCTCCCTCCGTGATCACATCCTGCTGGAACTTGATAAAGCCTTCTCTAACTCTGAAATGCATTTAGAATAGAACTTGCTTGTAGGTTGATAGTACAATTATTTGGATAAAATGTGGGGGATTGAGAGACTCCCGGGAGAGACCCCAAGTGGTGGTGCTTCATTCCTGAATGTTTAGAGCTCACAGTATTGGCGGGGAGGCAATTGGCCAGGGAGCAGCAGACCAGCATTCCTTTCTTGTTCTGGTGACAGCAGCTGCAGTGAAACTAAACCCACAGTAAATGCTCAGTAAACCAACTTTGCTGAGAAGCAATGTGGCAACACATAACAGGAGCCCAAAAATGTTCTTACTTAGTGCATTAATTACACACATAGAACTTATCCTAAGAAAATGCTCATAAATATAACTAATATCTATGTTTAAAATTTTTTCAGCACTGCAATTTTTTTTTTTTTTTTGGCCACGCTGCTCAGCTTGAGGGATCTCAGTTCCCCAAGCAGGGATTGAACCCGGGCCCTAGGCGGTGAAAGCATGGAGTTCTAACCACTGGACCGTCAGGGAATTCCCCTTTTTGCTTTATTTTAAATGGAGATCCTTTGTACTGTAAAGTTGCATTAGAAGAGCAGCAAAAAGCTGACATCAATGGCTGGGGCAGTGCAGACCAATTTCCTGGGGAAATGCCTGTTCAGGCCTGCCTTCTCCCATTTTATAGAGGCGGGTCTAAGGACCTGGAAGGAAGAAGGTGCCCAGAGAAGCAAGGACAGCAACACTGACACTGCTGCCTCTTTTTGAAACCAGGGAGGACTTATATCAAACACGTTCATTGAACCCACTGTTTAGGAACTCCTGCAGAGAGGAACTAAAAGGTATAAATGAGTCCTAGGGTAAATTCCAGCCCCAGATGTCCTATTTTCAAATGTGTGGCTCCCACGCTTTGGCTCTCAGTCACCTTATCTGTTAAATAGTAGGTTTAATATACTGGTCTGTAAGGTGTCTATCCTCTATACAACAAAAAGAAGACAACTGCGTTACGGAAATCCCATGAGTTCATCCTGCACGAGCCCCTTGTCCCCCACCTCCTGTGTTACACACCGTGAAATTGTTCAGCAAAGTCTTTATTTAAGTGGAAAATTGGCTGTCCAGGGGGGCAGCTGCATGGACCATGATTCCTGAGCAAGGTGCAGTTGCCTGGCATTTAACTGGAGCTTCCCCTTGGGAACTTGGGAAGTCCCTTCCCCATTCTGAACCTCAATTTTCATATCTCAAGAAATGAGGGATTTGGGTTGAATGGATGAAGGTCCTTTTCTACCAGAAATCTGGCTGTATTTCTCCTAGTCTCCTGACTCCTAGGGGCAAAGACCCTAGTTCAAGTGCATGGAATAAAGCTTGGCCTCCTTTCCCCTGGCTGCAGAATCCATTAGTATAATCAGAGGAGAGACAGCAGAGCTACACGCTGCTTCGAAGCTCAGTCCTACCACTCACTGTGTGATAAAATTCTTCACCTCTCAGTGGCTCCATTTCTCCATCTGTAAGTGAGGTTCCTACCTCAAAGTGTTCTTATGAGAATTAAATGAGTTAATGTTTGCAAAGCACTAAAAACAGTGCCTGGCACGTAGTGCTTTGAAAAGTGTTTTTTGAATAAATAAAATTTAGTACGTGAACTGAATCTCTTCATAACGCTAACAGCTTCTTGACTCCCCCTCCCCCCAGGCCCCAGCCTCTGTGTTCACCCCTTCCTAAAGCTCAGAGCTCTGAACCCCCAATCTCTCTACTTAAAGGCCTCCTACGGCTCCCAGGTTCCTCCAGGATGGAGCATTGATGCCTCAGCTGGAGACCCAGGCTCTTCACACAGGCCCTCCCAGAGGTCCAGAGATGCTAGGCCACTTCCTTTTATTTAAGGATCCCAGTTAATTGAAAAAAAATAAAAATAAAAACAAACGAGCAAAAAAGGCACACAGAATTACGAAAATTGTGAGGCATTTTTTTTTTTTTTTTTTTTTTTTTGCGGTACGCGGGCCTCTCACTGTTGTGGCCCCTCCCGCCGCGGAGCACAGGCTCCGGACGCGCAGGCCCACCGGCCATGGCCCACGGGCCCAGCCGCTCCGCGGCACGTGGGATCCTCCCGGACCGGGTCACGAACCGGCGTCCCCCGCATTGGCAAGCGGACTCGCAACCACTGCACCACCAGGGAAGCCATGTGGGGCATTTTTAATGTTATACTGAGCAAAGTCAAGCGTTAACCACTCCCACACCCCAGCGCAGATAAACCGTAATTACGCTGTTTCAAGATAATTGCCAAGGGTTCTCAGGCTCTTAACTTCCAGCCGCACAACTGGTGGAGCGGCGTGGCAAGGAGGCGGGAGTTCATCAGGTGGATCTCTGGAGGGTCAGCGTCGGGAGACTGGCGAGGACGCCCCCAACCCAAAGACGAGGCCCCTGGGACAACCCCTCTCCACCCCCCCCCCCAAAACCCCTCAATCTCCAACCCGCGGGCCCGGCAGGCCTCCCAGGCCGCGAGACCGGCCCTCCATGCACCCACTCACCCGGCTCGGCCGAGCCCACCCTACCTTAGTAGCCCAGGGCGCCCGCGCACCCGGTGCCGCCGCCCCGCGAGCCGGGACCCGCACCCAGGAGCCTCCACAGGAACCGTTATCTTGCCCGCGGCGCTCCCTGTGAGCTACAGGCGTGAGTCGGAGAGTGGGGTCCGGCGGCGGCGACCCCCGCAAAGAGCCCGCGAGGGGGCGCGCGTCCCCGCGCTCAGCCGGCCTGCCACGACCCTCCTGCAGCGCCCGCCCGCGCGGGGCCGGCGGGAAGGCGGGGACTCGGTCCCCGCGCCACGCGGCTCGACCAATAGAAGCGCGCGCAGCGGGGCTCGGCGCCGACCACCTCGGTTGCTGAAAACCCGACGCGCGGGCGGCGGGCTCTAGGCGGGCGCCAGCGGACCGGCTCCCAGAGCACTCGAGGCCGGTGCGCGCTACCCCGCGGGTCCCGTGCGCGCGCCTGACCTCCCTTGCCCAGTCGGTGCGCGGCATCGCCCGGCCCCGATGGCCCCCGAGACCCCGGCCCAGGGGCCTATCCCGCGCTACTTCACCTGGGACGAGGTGGCGCAGCGCTCGGGACGCGACAAAGAGCGGTGGCTCGTGATTGACCGGAAGGTGTACAACATCAGCGAGTTCACCCGCCAGCACCCCGGGGGCTCCCGGGTCATCAGCCACTACGCGGGTCAGGACGCCACGGTGAGCGCTGCCAGTCCAGGGAACGGGAGGAGGCGGGGCCGGGCGGTCGGAGCCTGGGGCTCAGCGCGCGAGACAAGAGATTTGGCACTCAGGGCCGAATACTCTAATTCGGGGAAAAGCCGGGAGGCGCAGGAGCGTCCCGGTTGCCAGGTGATTGGGTGTGCTGCGAAAACGGGATGCAAGGGCAGGAGAGAGGCTGCGAAAAGTGGAGTCTGGGGAGTAGGGAGGGAGGGAGGCCGGCAACGTGCACGCACAAACAAAGGGCCGCGCCATCTGTCTGTGCGCTCCGTCTGCTGCCCGGAGTCTGCGGTCTCCAGGCGTGGGCAGTCCCCGGAGCAGGGGTAGGAGAGAGGACAGCGGGGATGTGGAACCCCCGGACGCCGGCACTGCCGAGACCAAGGGAGGAGGGGTCAGTGGCAGGGAGAGGGATCAAGTCTTGACCTGACTTGGTGGCTGGGAGGGAAGCGCAGACGCGTCTGGGCCGAGCATGCCGGACTAGACTGGCGAGCGTGAGCAGGGCAGAGAACGAGGGAACCACACTCGGGGATTTTCCTGAGCGGGGAAGCCACCTAGTGCCCGCTGCCTTAGGAACCCCTGCACAGGGTGAAGACCGGAGGGTGGGGAAGGGGCAGCACCGGCCAGAGAGGGCTAGCGCCTGCTCTTGCACAAAAAAGAGTGGGAGCAACGTGCTGAAGGGGGTGGGGCTGCATCAGCATACACTTAGCGAGGGCCCTGGAACAGTCCTGGAATCCTGTGGGGAGGTCACTCAGCCTCAGGCCAGCAGCTGTTTGCAGTCCTGGGCTGTAGGCCCCGTGCTGGGTCGCATCCCTCCTCCCTCAGGCCTCACTGCGGGCCAGCGCGCGTCCCAGCCCCGATTCTGTTGCTTCCCTCTCTAGACGACCTGCTCTCGGAACTAAAGCACCTAGCACTTCCCTTCTGGGTTTGAGAGCTGGGGGTCCACTCCTTGGGACCCAAACATTGGAGCGTTCGCTTCGCCGTGTCCCCTCCCCCTATATCCTTCCCCCATCCTTCGCCTAGCGGCGTGACCCCTTCCACTGTCCCCAGCTTTCTCCCTGCCATCTCGGAGCGCGCCTCGGGCCACTAGGGTTCCCGTGATGTGGCGGTGCAGCCTAACACGGTAAGGACCCGCCGGTCCCTCCGACGCGGCTGGCCTGGGAGTCGAGGCCTGAGCCTGTGCTCGTCTCAGGAGTGACCACTGGGGAGCTCAGGCAGTGGCCGAAGGTGAAGGTGTGGACTGGCGCATGCGTAGACGGAGCAGGCTTCCTGCAGTGTGATTTAGGGCCGGGGCCGGCTGCAACGGAGACCGCGATTGGTCCGGATGTGTGGTGCCACTGGCCGCCGGCTCCGCCCCGGCTCCCTCCGCCTCCAAGCTTGTGGCTTTGGGCCTGGGGATGTCTGACCTTCAGGACATTAATCTCTTAATCTAGTCGCTGAGGACCCCGCCTTGCGTAACCAAAATTAGTGCCCTAGGGCAGGGGGTGTTCAGAGTGGGAAGGGAAATATGGAACCCCAACCAGAACAGCAGCGGAGGGAAGGGGGAGAAATGCAAGAGTCCTACAGTTGGACACAGGGAGTCTCCCTCAGCACATTTCATGAGACACCTAGAGGAGAGGCCAGTCCAGGCAGGTCTTTCTGTGGTCGCCCTACCCGTGCTTCCTATTCCTTGGCATGGTACCCTTCTTCCTAGAACACAGTTGTTGGGTGATCCTGAGCTGTGGACACCAGGGACAGGTCTGAGCACTCTCAAAGGGCAGCTGCCTGGAGGGGGGTGGGGTCTGTTTGAACTTGGGTACAGCCTCCTTGCTTGATCAGGAGGATGGTCCTTGGTGTGAGCCCTCCACAAATCTTGGGGGGGGCCGGGCTGACTTCCTCACTGTTCTGCCTTCTCCCCAAACTTGCAGGATCCCTTTGTGGCGTTCCACATCAACAAGGGCCTTGTGAGGAAGTATATGAACTCTCTCCTGATTGGAGAACTGTCTCCGGAGCAGCCCAGCTTTGAGCCCACTAAGAATGTGAGACCCCGTCTGCTGTTTGGAGATCCTGCAGTTGTTGAGGGGCAAAGGGTAGAAGGAAGCCCTAGATATGATCACAGGGGACCACAGTCAGTAGTTCTTGGGAATCTCGAGATCCTTGCTTCTCCTGCATAGTTATTGGGTTGCAGGGCTTTGGAACCTGTGGTTCTCACAAGGCCACCACCACCATCCCCATCTTCAACGTGAGACCTATCGACCGAGCACTTAATTCTGTGCGAAGCATAACATCATATAATCCACACACAGTTATAGATGAGAAAACTGAGTCTCAGAGAGGTTAAGCAACTCGGCCAAGGATCACACCATTACTAAGTGGCAGAGCAGTGGCTTGAATGAATTCTGTTTAACTCCAAAGACCACATGCTCTTAGACTTAATCCCATATCACCTTCTGTCATCCCTCCTCAGCATTGTGGTATTTTTACCTAGGACCGTGGGCTTCCCTCAGCTACCTTGGTGGGGGGGCCTTGAGCTTAAGAGGGTCCTTGGCTCCAGTGCTGGGTTGCATCTGGGGAGAATAACACCCTTTCCATCTCCACTCTTCTACAGAAAGAGCTGACTGAGGAGTTCCGGGCGCTGCAGGCCACAGTGGAGCGGATGGGGCTCATGAAGGCGAACCCTGTCTTCTTCCTGCTGTGCCTGCTGCACATCCTGCTGCTGGATGTTGCCGCCTGGCTCACTCTTTGGCTCTTTGGGACATCCTTCCTGCCCTTCCTCCTCTGTGCAGTGCTGCTCGGCACAGTTCAGGTGAGGGCCCTCGGCTTGTCGAGAACACAGCCAGCTCAGCTTCCGTGGGGAAAATTCTTTGTACCCCTCAGGAGGCCAAGGAGCCCTCTGTCCAGGGCAGAGCTGAGGACACGTGGTAGAGCTGGTGCAGAAAGAGCACACACTGCGTCATCTGCGGCTTTCATCTGCTCGTCTTCACCACGTGCACCTCATTTCTCCCACTGCCTCTCCAGCCGCTTCTCCCAGGGCGCCCTTCTTCCCGTGGCATTTCTCCTCTGAAACTTCACATTCAGGTTCTGTCACAGTCCAGGTGTGCCAAGAACCAAGATTCTGGTTTCTCAGCTGGGGCCCTAATACTTGGCTGTCAGAACCATTCGTTAAGCCTTCTACTTGCCTGAGTTTGTCACTCTGTCCTATTCTGTAGTTTGGATGTTCAGTCCATCGGAAGTCACAGAACTCCAGAGCTGGGGACACCAAAGAACAGGGAAGGGGTAGTGATTTGCCCTAGCTCTCGTGTGAGTCAGTGGCAGAGCCAGAAGCAGGACCCAGGCTTCCTGACTCCTTTCCTGATGTGCTCAGTTAGGCCAGCACAGGCCTAGGTAGATGAAGGACGAGGGAGAGGCCGAGTCAGTTGAGACAGATGCAGGGCTGGTGGGCTGCTCTCAGCGCTAGCCTTTCTCACCCAGGCCCAGGCTGGCTGGCTGCAGCATGACTTTGGACACCTGTCCGTCTTCAGCACCTCTACATGGAACCACCTGCTACATCATTTCGTGATTGGCCACCTGAAGGTCAATGGGACGGGGAGGGACTCTGTGAAACTCCAGTCAACAATGGGCTGCCTGTGGGAGGGGGGGCACCAGGCTTCCATACTCATGCCCCGCTTTTCTGTAGGGGGCCCCTGCCAGTTGGTGGAACCACCTGCACTTCCAGCACCATGCCAAGCCCAACTGCTTCCGCAAAGACCCGGACATCAACATGCACCCCTTCTTCTTTGCCTTGGGGAAGATCCTCTCTGTGGAGGTGAGCAGAGGTATCGGTGAAGGTCTCGGAGAATGGGAACCAGGCAGCACACAGGGCTTGCAGGGAAGTGCTCACAATGCTGTCAGTGTGGGCAAGACATTGGGGGCCAGGCTGGCTGGCTGTTTGGAAGTTGTGGGACACCACAGGCAGTAAGCAGGCTGCCCAGGACACTCACCTGTCCTCCCTCATGAGTTCAAGTCAGCAAATAGCTGTTGCAGAAAGGTACCCCACGCTGCTAAGGACCCAAAGGATGACCAGATTGCTGTGCAAACCCTGCTTGGCCTTGAAGGTGATGGATGGCCTCCTTGCAGGTGCTTTTTAGACACTCCCACCCCAGGCAGTCAGCCCCCTGCACTTTGTAATCCTCTCTCTTACGCAACGGCTACACTGGCTTACTCTTCTCTGATGCCCATTATCTAGAATATTCATTCACTGAGTAATTCTTCCCACCCGCCTGATCCTAGCCTGACTTTCAGGGTGGTCAGCACTGGGTTTGAGTTGTCATCTGAGGGTGTGAGCAACCATTATAATGCAGCTGCTAAAGCCTGGGGGTGGGTGGAGATCTGGTGAGCCTTCAGTGAGTGCAAAGTGATGGACGCTGGGAGTGGGCAGGGGAGTTCTTTACAAAGTTAATTTAGGGCTTCCCTGGTGGCGCAGTGGTTGAGAGTCCGCCTGCCGATGCAGGGGACATGGGTTCGTGCCCTGGTCTGGGAAGATCCCACCTGCCGCGGAGCGGCTGGGCCTGTGAGCCATGGCCACTGGGCCTGCGCGTCCGGAGCCCGTGCTCTGCGACGGGAGAGGCCACAACAGTGAGAGGCCCGCGTACCGCTAAAAAAAAAAAAAAAAAAGGAAAAAGAAAAACAGTAGATGGACTCATGAAAGAAGGGTGAGCTGGCATTCTGCTCTGGGGTAGAGTCCCTCCTGTGCCCTGTGGTCATCTGGTGGCCAGAACTGACCAGGACACGGGGAACAGAAGGAGCCATGACTCGAACACGAGCGCAGAGCTTCGCGGCCATGGTTGTGAGAGCTCCCGCTAGGGGACCCGGACTGACCGGCTGGCCTGGCAGCCCCAGCCTGTCTCTACGGCCGCTCAGCTTACAAAATTACCACCAGCCGCTGGGGAAAACCTTGCCAGAGCCTTCAGATTGCCAAGCTGATTTTGGTAATCTTTCCACAAATATTTGCCAAACTGTGCTTAGCTTTCAAGGGATTTTATAAAGCTCATGTTGACATTTGAAGAGACCGAAAGATTTGGAGAAGGTCAGGGGCTGGATGTAGAGGGGATCCTGGCCCGGGTAAGGGTAAAAATTGTTGTCTGTGGAGACCCTGGTGTCAAAAGAGTACCAGATGGAGAAAGGAAGGGGAGGTGTAGGGGCCTGGAAACCTGACAAGGGCGTCTCGGGCTGAGCACGAGGTGTACTGAGGACCTGCAGGCTCCGCCGTGCCCAGGCCTCGTGTGGGTGTGGGCCACCGAGCTGCGTCCACGCTGTGGCGCGCTTGGCAAATCCAGCAGCCCGGGCTTCACGCGCCAGGAGCTGGAGGTAAGGCTGGGCTTGTTGGAGCCTTCCGTGGCGCCAGCAAGCTGACGGCCCCCGCAGGAGGCCTCGGCTCCTGAGCAGGGAGAAGCCAAGGTCACGGGGAGGGGAATGGGTGACTGGCCTGTGGGGGCTGATGTGTGTTTGCTTTCCTTCACAGCTTGGGAAACAGAAGAAAAAGTACATGCCGTACAACCACCAGCACAGATACTTCTTCCTGAGTGAGTGTCCTCGTCCAGCCCCGGGGGGCGGGGCTTGCGACGCTGCCGCGGGACTACAGTACTTGAAGTGAAGGCTGGAGGATCTCCACCTGGAACAGGGTGCCCCCTGCAAGGGGACAGTCTACCTTCTCAAGGGGCAAAGGCAAGAGTTAGGCTAATGTTTGGTCAAAGGTCACTTGTGTTGGGGGCAAACTAGTTCCTCCAGGCCCACCCTGGCTTCCACAAGGGAACTGAATGGTGGGGGGCCATCCCGACTAAGTCTGAAACCTCACTTTAAATCTTGTCAAACAGCCCAGGGCTAAGGTGACGCAGTGGGACACAGTCTAACACCCAGAAGGACAAAGGTAGATAGACTAGCAATGGGAGGATTGGATCTGAAGAGGGAGCTGGGGAGAAAACATTGCTGTGGTTGTCTTAAGCTCTTTCTCAAGACTGCTGTGTATATTCCCTGCTTTAAAAATCTCCATAATGTCTAAAATTTTTTAAACCCTTTCAAAAATTCAAATTTTTAAAGGAAAGGAGGGGATGAGTCCATTGATCCCATCTTCGTTCAAAGGAATTTTTTTTTTTTTTTTTTTTTTTGCGGTACTCAGGCCTCTCACTATTGCGGCCTCTCCCGTTGCGGAGCACAGGCTCCGGACGCGCAGGCCCAGCGGCCATGGCTCACGGGCCCAGCCGCTCCACGGCATGTGGGATCTTCCCAGACCGGGGCACGAACCCCTGCCTCGGCAGGCGGACTCTCAACCACTGCGCCACCAGGGAAGTCCCAGAGCAGTACCTTTTTAAAGGCACAGGAGCAGAGCAAGTTCCATGCGTGGAGCTTGTCTCCCCAGCTATCCTTTTCCATGGAAGAGAATGCCACGTTCCCCCCACCTCACCCTCTCAGCATCCACTGGGAGGTTCTGCTTTCTTCAGACTTGCATTCATGCCCACCTCCAGCGCCCGTCGGTTCCAATGGATTGAGGACTGCCGAGGCAGCTGGAGGGGCAACAGGAGACGGCAGAGGGGCAGCCCTGTGCTGGAGGCCATCTGTCCAGCACCAGCTGGCCCTTTAGTGACACTTGAGTGCTGCTCACACCTCCCCCCTTGTGTCCATTTCCTCCCCAGTTGGGCCCCCAGCCTTGCTGCCTCTCTACTTCCAGTGGTATATTTTCTATTTTGTTATCCAGAGGAAGAAGTGGGTGGTAAGTATCCATGGCCCCCACATCCTTTGTCTCCAGTACCCTGAGGGATGGGAAGGGGGTTCTCCAGGGGAAATCCCACTAAGATTTACTCCAGGCCTAATTTAGAGCAAAGTAACAGAACCAGGTATAGACCCTTCCTTATCTCTAGGTGAGATGACTTGGGCTCAGCAGGCAACCTGACTCCTGATGCCCTATTTAATTCAGCGAGTTATCTCCTGAGGTTATTGTGTTCGGCATAAAGCAGGGGCCAGGCTGGGGAGGGGGAAGATGAATGAGAGACGGCACCTTCACTCGGGAAACTTCTGATGAAACAGGATGTGGTTGACACCACACAGGAGGTACAGGCAGCAGCTTTGGGGATTCCGAAAGGGGCCTGACTGCCTCTGGCTGGATGGGAGGCATCAGAAAGGACTTTGCAAAGTCCCTTACCTAGCTGGCCTTGGAGGACAGGCGGAGGCAGGGGAGGTGGGATGGACTCTGAGCAGAGAAGCTGGGAATTAAGGGGCGAATCTGGTCACCGGACATGTGGTGGAGGACTCGGGTGTCAGGGGAGGAGGGTGGTGCAGAAAACTCATCAGCGATTTGATCAGGGCACTGGCACAGACTCAGCCACGATCCTGGAAGACTCACTTGGCAGCGTGATGAAGGGGTGAAGGATGGAGATGGGTTGGGAGGACGTGGAGGCAGGGAGACCTGGCACCTGTGAAGGAAACAGGCAAGGAGGGCTGGGGGCGCCACTAGGAACGGAGCGGAGCTAGATGGTGCCGGACAGGGCAGCTGGGAGAGGCTGCCGTGAGCACTCCAGTGTCAGGACCGGGGAGGATGGCTGCTCCACGCAGAGGAACAAGTGCCGTGAGAGGAGAGGTGCTTTGTGCCGTCACAGGGCTCTGCCTCTCGCTGCAGGACTTGGCCTGGATGATCAGCTTCTACGTCCGCATCTTCCTCACTTACGTGCCGCTGCTAGGACTGAAAGGCTTCCTGGGCCTTTTCTTCATGGTCAGGTAGTACTTGATGGGGGAGGAGGGAGCGGCACAGAGATGTGCGGGAGTAACCAGTCTGGTCTGGGGGCGTTGGCTGGGGAGGGTGGCGGGGTTGGAGCAGCTTCTGAGCGAGAGTCAGAACTCTGGGCTCTGCTTGTACTGGTTTTGTCTGGGTGCCATGTCCACCAGGTTCCTGGAAAGCAACTGGTTTGTTTGGGTGACACAGATGAACCACATCCCCATGCACATTGATTACGACAGGAACGTGGACTGGGTCTCCACCCAGGTGAGGGACAGTCACTTGGAAGACCTGGGCACAACTAATAAGAAGGGTGGGTGGGCACAGACCCAGGGTAGGGGGTGGGCGGTGGTTGACAACAGACGCTCCCAAACCTTGCCTCGTTAGCCTGAAGCTTCTCTCCTGCCACCACGTGGAGAAGGGAGTGACCAGGGACAGGCCGGCTTTGCCTGGAGAAGGCTGGGCTGGCCTTTCCATCTGGTACCCAGAGCCATGCTCCCCCAACCTTCTCCTCCAGCTCCAGGCAACATGCAATGTCCATAAGTCGGCCTTCAATGACTGGTTCAGTGGCCACCTCAACTTCCAGATTGAGCACCAGTGAGTAGGGAGGCCTGGGAAGCAGGGACCTGGGGAGGGTCCACGTAGGAGGGGGATGGGGGGGCCACAGGAGCTGGAGCCACTGACTGTCCCCTGTTCTCCGTGAAGTCTTTTCCCCACGATGCCTCGACACAATTACCACAAAGCGGCTCCCCTGGTGCAGTCCCTGTGTGCCAAGCATGGCGTAGAGTACCAGTCCAAGCCCCTGTTCTCAGCCTTTGCCGACATTGTCCAGTGAGTATCTGAGCCTAGGAAAAGGGCTGGGAGGGCTGGAAGAGGGCAGGGCAGTGGGGTCAGTGGTGAAGTATGGGGTGGGAGCCACAGGAAGGTGTCCCCAGCTCGTCTGGAATGGAGGTCACCAAGGCCAAGGCCAGGTGCTCTGTTGGTCTTGTGGCCAGTTTGGGCCTTTGCTCTCAGTGCCATGGCCCAAGCCCTTTCTCAGAAGCAAAGGGGAGGCGAGTGCTCAAGTCAAGGGGGCCTTACATCACCTCTGGAAGGGCCTCACTGCTGCACTTCTGGTGGGTATGGCTTTGGGGCTCCTCTCCACTCTGTCTCCCTCACCGTCTGCTCCCATCTTGTCCCCTCAGCTCACTGAGAGAGTCCGGGCAGCTCTGGCTAGATGCCTATCTCCACCAGTAAGAGCAGCCTCCCATCTGGAAGAAGAGCCTTGGAGCCAAAGCAGAGGGGGGCTTGGGGACAATGCCACTACAATCCTAATGTTCAGAGGGGATGGGTTTGAGGAGATAAAGGCTCTGACTCAAACCCCTCCCCTTTATCTTCTAGGCACAGATCTAAGACCCAAAGAGGGGTGCGCAAGCCCCCTGGAAGGAGGGGTGGAGCTGTTGGGACAGGGATGTGAAAGTTTTGTTTCCTTTTTTGTTTAGCAGATGCAAGTGGTTGGTGGGCAAAGAGGGAGTCAGGAGGGTGTTAGAATAGGGAGGGTCTACTGAGCCCAGAAATCAGGAAGAGATTTAGCACTAAAATTCCACCCAGGGGACGTCCCTGGCGGTCCAATGGTTAAAACTCCGTGCTTCCAATGCAGGGGGCGCAGGTTCAATCCCTGGTTGGGGAACGAAGACCCCACATGCCGCACGGTGTGGCCAAAAAAAAAAAATTCCATCCAGGAAAGGGAGGAGCTCATCCCACTGGTCCACTTCTCAGTGCCTTCTCCACTCTTGCTTGCAAACCTCAGAAGTTCGCAGGCTGGAGGAGGACAGAGCAGCTCAACCTTCTGGGCAAGATTTAGAAAGGAAGCATTAGCGCCTGAGGCCCGGCAGCTTGGCTCACTCTAGGGCTAGGTGTGACCCATGTCTGCCTCAGGCTCCTGGAGAAGCAATTTTTCCACTTTTAGAAGCAGGGAGGGCAAAGGCCAGGGCTGTGGTGTCAGAGGCATCTGGCCCTGAAGGATGCTGCCACTACAGGATTTGGTCCCGCATTCCATCCAGGGTACCAAAGGAGCATGAGGTCCCAGGGCTTGCCAAAACAGCCAGCAGAGAGTCGCTGGCCATTAAAAATCCTTTCAGCTTTTGACCACCACCCGAGGGAGAGCACACTCCTAGGATGGGGAGTCTACTTCTCGCTCCATAAGCAGGTGGGCAGACGGGCGCTTAGTCTTCTCCTCCACAGAAACAAACGGGGGCTCCCAGGGGTTTCCCTTTGCTCCCCAACCTGTAATTCCAAATTTAATAAAGTAGCAGTTAGTGAGCACAAGTGACCAAGCCGGGAGAGGGTGAATTAGCAGTCATGACGAAAACACGGGGTTCAGTCATAAAGAATATAAGGGCCGTAAGAGATGTTCCATCACCTAAATTATGTAGCATTACTTCTGAGCAGGAGCAATGGGTTAAGTGTAATGACTTCATAGTTCTAACCGGAAACAGGAAGGGGAAAACGCAGACGTTTGTGATCTCATGGCTGCCCTTCAGCATCCTTCCTCTGGCAATTCTGTCCAAGTACCTTTCTCTGCTGGAGACCAGGTAGGAATTTAGGAGAATCTCTTAAAGGTATATCAGTCTAATACTGAAATACAATTTTTTTAATCTCCGGTTTTTTTTAAAAGATAGAAACAGTTTAACCCATCTCTAGAGAGTGAACACAGGACTGTGCCCCATGGGTTGCCAGCGTTCACACCCTTTCCCCTTCCCACACCCACAGCCTTGCAGGTGAGGTGAGGGGATCATTCACTTGTCCCAACAGCATCTACTCGAAGCATATTGAGCATTTTGGACACTGGAAAGAAAGTACCTTAAACTACAAGGAAAAAGCAGAGACCTGGGAGAATTCATATTTAGTTTAGGAAAGGAACGGCAAGGAGATGAGAATGGTAATCAGGGAGATGAAGGTCCTAAGGCATGTTGGGGTGGGATTAGAGGCACCACCTAACGGGAAGGCTGTTGTGATTACTCAGAGGTTTGTCAAAGCAAAGACAGACTTAAACACACACACGCACACACGGCAGAACAGGTTACAGAAGATTTTAGATCTTTTCCATTTGGGCAGAACCTGGCTTGAAACAGTCTGGGTAGAACAATTAGGAGCAGAATTGGAGAGTTCTACTTTCACTGGCACCTTCATTCCAGAACAGGTGCTGAACCCAGCCCATCAAGCCATCTGGCTTTGGGCCCAGGCTGCCCGATCTGAGCAGAGCCAGTGAAACTTACTGAGCCAAGTCCAAGCCCTCAAAGCACCTCAACCACTGTGGCCTTCTCTCCTTAGCCTGGACCAGTGTGGTCTCACATGGCCACCAAGGGACAGACTAGTGACAAAAAGCTCAGACGTCGCAAGGTAACATGAGTGATCTCAAATCCAAACAATGACATGAGAAAACAGGATTAGAGAGGATAAGCTGCCTCTGGTCATAGATGTGGCAGAACTAACATTTGAACTCACTTTGTAACTCCAACTTCTATGCTTACCTTTGTGACTTTCATCTTCCTACCACTTTGCCAGAGGCATTTTCATCAGACCCAATATCATCCTTTCTGTGTGTGCCAGTTTTGTTACCACACGCCAATGGAGTAAAACAGAAATAAAGGTAATTTTGACCAAACGAAGGCTGTTATAATCCACGATCCTCTCCTGCATCTGTTGACAGGAGTCCCTGTACCTCTGCTACAAGTTACTATCCGACTCTCTCACTTCTTTCTGAATATGAGTCCCCATACTGACTCCCCCTTGCCTAAGCCCCTTGGGGCAGAGGGAGGGTCATCAGGCTGCTGTAGAAACACCAAGGCACAGGTGGACTGTGGCAAGGAGAAGAAAGGCCAGCCCATTCCCATGATACCTACATGTTCCAATGCTAGACTGCCTGTGTGCGCTAGCCCATTCTAGTGTTTAGTGCACTGCTTCCTACTACCATGAGGCACTGCCCTCACCCTTTTAAACTCTGATAGTCTGTGTAGGTAGTCTCCGTAAGTTTCCTTTTTGCCTAAATCTCTGTAAGGCGTAATACCTCAGAGCTGGACTGCAAAGCAATGCCCTTTTAACACTGCCCTACTAGAACAGCTCTCCTCTCCAAGCGAGAATATCAGAAATGTGCTAGGGCTTCCCTGGTGGCGCAATGGTTAAGAATCTGCCCGGCAATGCAGGGGACAGGGGTTCGAGCCCTGGTCTGGGAAGATCCCACATGCCGTGGAGCAGCTAATGCGCCACAACTACTGAGCCTGCACTCTGGAGCCCGCGAGCCACAACTACTGAGCCTGTGTGCCTACAGCACATGCTCTGCAATGAGAAGCCACCGCAATGAGAAACCTGCATGCTGCAACGAAGAGTAGCCCCTGCTCGCCACAACTAGAGAAAGCCCGTGCAGCTACGAAGACCCAGTGCAGCCAAAAATAAATTTATATTTTAAAAAATGTGCTAAGTAGGATTTGCAGGATTGATTTTCCCTGCAGTGGTTAATAAACTGGAAAAGACCAGGTAACTCAACTTCAAAAATAAGAGGAAAACAAACCACACGCTACCTGCTACCACAGGGGACAGGCCCTTAACTAGAGCTACTGCGCTGAGGTGGTAACACCTAAGTCTTCCCACCTCGGCCCCATCACCATTACTGCAGGCTTAGAATTGAATTACCTGAATGAGAAAATGGAGCTCAGGAAAATTCCCTGGCGGTCCGGTGGTTAGGACTCCACGCTTCCGCTGCAGGGGGCACAGGTTTGATCCCTGGTCGGGGAATGAAGATCTTGCATGCTGCGTGGTGCAGCCAAAAAAACAATAAAAAAAAACGGAGCTCAAATAAGTTGTGTGGCTTGCTTCAATCTGGAAAACTGGTTTCATTTGTCAACTGCTAGAGACAGAGCAGTGAACAGATACTAAGATTGAGAGTTTGAAAACTACTGGTCTTTAGTCCTACCTGCTTAATCTGTTGAAATATTGTCAACTTAAATTTCAGACCACTTAAGTGTCCTTGGTTAACTTTAAATGGCAGTAAGTGATAGGAATGCTACAAAATTAGAAACTCAAACAGGACAGCCCCCTATCAAGTTTTATTAGGATTATAAAAATTTCAGAGTACAAAAACATCCCACCTCTACGAAAAACAGTAACCTGAAGCTGACGTCACAAAGGGAACAAAAAGGGATTTTCGAATGGCAGCTTTCACGATTTACAAACTGGTAAATGCTTGGATGCTATGAAGTAGTTGATCTAAATTGTGAGGATTTCTCAGAGGAGCTCCTTTATCTCACACAGTAGGTGGAAAACTAGAAATTCGTTCAATTTATTAAAACTCCTTTCCCAGCAAGATAAGCTAGGCACCATCCTCTAAATGGCTGAAGTACTGCCAAAGCCGCTTTGACCATTCTATGGAGCACAGTGCCATCTCGTGGCCACTCAAACCACCCATTACTACAGTGCAATTCCAGCATGTTAACTTGGAGTGAAAAGAACATTTTAAACTGCCTGAAACCTGAGGCACTTGAGATGTCTTCAAATGTTCTCAAAGAACAGGACATTCTGGTTACTTTTATAATTTTATTGACTCTTTTCTCCTCATATCTTTCAAAACAAAAAACGCAGCATCTTATCCCAAAGTTTCAACTCAACTAACTGCCTCAGAGAGGCCACGTGAAGCACCACCCCTTTATGCCTCTGAATAACCACTGTAAAGACTAGAGTTATGTACATAGCAAGTTCAGGTTTCTGCCCACCTTAGGACACACAGCTGGTAATCAAACCCTTGTTGCCAACTCCAGGGACTCTGCCTGTCTTATGTCCCGGCAGCTCTTCGCGCCTGTTTAAGACTGCATCTTCCTGATGGCTACCCTTTAGGGTGGGTCAAGGCTGAGCCAAAGAGCACAGTCTAGTCCCCCGGTCACCTCCCACCAGCCCCCAGTTGCCCAGGCAGGAAATCATTTCCAGTCTTTTGTCTCCACCATTTATCTCCCTCTTTCTTCTTCAAAACTTGTTGCTATCACTTTCATGTAACAATGGATTCAGTGTCCATTAAATGGCCTGAGAGGCGGCTTCAGCCTGACATACTTTTCCTGAGCTAAAAAAGAAGAAAACAACAAACCTCTGTGGCCTTTCTGCCATGAGATCACGTAACAAAGGGAAAAGCGCTACTGAGCAGGGTGGTGCTAGGGAAGCGATGCAAGGCCCTCCCCACCCCCACGGAGGTTTCTCCCGCGCCAGCTCTTGCGGGGACAACACGGCAGATATTCTGGGGTCAAGGAGGTATAATGAGGGGAAACCCGTTTATTTTCCCCTTTTGAACTTCCCTGGTGCCCCAGTCTTGGCCTTCTTCTTAGCGGACCCCTTGGGTTCTGGCTCCTTGCGCTTAGCTGAAGAGAGGGAGCCGGTCACCTTGAAGAAATCATCCAGGCGGCCCTGGGTGCTGCCCTGGCGGCTCTTGCTCAGCCTCCTGACCCCGCTGCGGATTCGCTCCTCGGAGAACTGCTTTTCACCACACATGAACTTGACGAGCTCTTCTTCGTTCGGCTCGCTCCACTTCAGCTCCACAGACTCCGGGTCCAGCACCTCGGGCTCCAGGAAGAGCTGCTGGGCCTCCTTGTGGAGCCAGTTTTCCGGCACAGGGTACTTGTTGGGGTCGAGCCGACGCAGGATCTCCTCGATGCTCTTGTGCTTCTGGATGAGGTCCACGGCCCGCTTGGGCCCAATGCCCCGAATGGTCTCACAGTAGTCACTGCCCAGCAGGATGCACAGATCCACAAACTGCTCCTGGTTCAGGCCCAGCTCCTGCAGAACCCGGCTCAGGTGGAACTCCTGGATGGGCAGCTTCTTGGCCTCGCTAGCAGTCAGGTGCCGCATGAGCACGGGGCTGCCAAAGGTCAGGCAATCCATGTCCTCGGTGGCCGCGGCGTAGACTCTGCCGGCCTTCACCAGGGCGGCGCAGCTGGCCTCAGCCTCGCTGGGCGCATCGAGGTATGGGATGCCCATGAGGCTCAGGAGATGCTTGCACTCATCATTGTGCTGCTTGGTGACCTTCACCAGCCGCTTCGTAAACTTCTCCACCTCCCCTTCGGCCCCAGCAGCCTGGGCCTGCTGCAGCTGCTTCTCCGCCTCAGCCCGCCGCTCGCTGCGTTTGGCCAGCTCCCCTGACTTCAGCTGTGGCGGCTTGCCATCAAAAACGTACACGGGCTTGATGCCGTTCTCCATCATTCGGATGGTGCGATAGAACATGCCCATCAGGTGGCTGGTGGTCTCACCCTCCTCATTCTGCAGCACATCCCCCCCTTGGCGAACAGCTATTAGGAACTGATAAATGCTCATGGAGGCATCGATAGCCACCTTGCGGCCAAAGTAGCTCTTGATGTCATTCTCCCGGATGGCACTGGGGGCCACGTCGGCAATCAGTTTGGCCAGTCCTTGAATTCCCATAGCAATACAGAGGGACAGCTAAAAGAGAAAGGCAGGTAAGACAAGGAGGAACTTAAAGGATGCAAAAGGAGGAAGGGTTACCAGGGGTGCTATCTCACCCACTTCACGCCCTCGGCTAAACGTATCTAGCACAACAAAACGACACCAAGTCAGCACCTCGGAAGATGAAACGAACAAGACAGGCTCCCATCGTCAGGAAACGTACAGTCTAGTAAGGAAGTCCTCTCAATTCATACTAAGGCCTCCTGAGAGTTAACTAACAGACAAAAACCCCGACAAAGATTAAGTGCTCCGTAAACGTTTTCCCTGCAGAACCCACTCGATCCTTTGGTTCGTGCCTCAAGCTGCCTGCTTTGCTAGAACGTGTACCGAGGGGACAATGCCTCGTTAGCCAGGGCATCCTCCCCCTGCGTCCGACAAACGCAGGCAGGAAAGGGATGTGAACGAGTGTAGCTCAAAACAATGTCTCCCCTCCAGGAGCTTAGTCACAATACGCAACGACCTCATGAGCTGGGAATTATCTTCTTTCTACAAATGATGAAAGAGGCTCGGAAGTTAAGCGACTGGCCCCGGGCTCAGAGCGGGAAAAGTGGCGGGCCCGCCTGACCGCGAATCCCGCGCTCGCTCCGCCCCGCCCGCGGCAGCCGCCGGCCTTCCCCAGCACCCGGGGCAAAACGGCCCGCCGCTCTCGGAGACGCTTCCGGAAGGGCTCACCTGGCCTCTGGAGCGCTCCGGCGTGGCCCAGGACAGATCTCAGCCCGACTCGCTCCTCAGCCCCGCCGCCTCCTCCGCACTAGCCGCTGATACACTCTAGCTCCGCCGCCTTCCAAAGCCCGCGCTCCCGTCACGTGACCTGCTGCGGCGCACAGCCTCCTGGGAAGTGTAGTACATGCCCCGGCCCTCTCGGCCAGCTTCTCTCACGACAAACAGTCCCGCCAGGGTGAACGGACTCGCTCAGCGAGCCGACCCTACCCTTCTCTACCGCTTGCCCCCACTCCACCCCGGTCGCCCCGCAGGCCTCAGATCCCGCCACACCCGAAACCACACGACTACAAATCCCACAATGCCACCTGTGCAGCTGCACTTCCTCTTCCGGCTGAACAGCGCGCCTGCTCCTGCCGACGTGTTCTTCCGGTGGCTGAGCGGCGGATTACCCTGTGTCCGGCAAAATGGTGAGAGGGTTGAGGGGAGTTCCGGATGGGACTTCGGGGACCCCTCGGGGCCCGTCCCGCGCCCTGTTTTTTCTCGCAGAAGCCTCAGATGTCCAAGGTCCAGAGGGCTGGAGGCTCCTGGATCCTTCGGCTTGGGCTGAGGGGCGGGGAAGGGAAGCCCCTTGCCGTGGACTCCTTAGGCTGAGGTTTTGATGGCATGGGCTTCTGATCTAACGATTTATAAGGATGAGGAGCATGGGGAGCATTTCTAATACCTTCGAGCTTTTATCTCTGTTACTTGTGATCAATCTGTTACCCCTGTCTGGAAAGTTTTTCCCGCCTGCCGAACTCGTACTCATACTACACGGTCCCGGGCAAAAGTCACCTTCTTGATGAAGTACTAACAACTGTCTCGGGCACTTGTCCTCTTTCTCCTGGGAGCCCCGCAACCTATGTACAGACCTCTTGCCACGTGTCATGGACTTCTTTGTTATTTGCCACGCCTCCTAGTGACCACCATCTGACGTGCCTCTGGCCCTGGGATGATGTCTATTCATCTTTGTATTTCCAGTGCCAAACACTGGGGCCGGCAATTGGAGGCTCAATCAATGGCAGCGATTGTCTTTATCATTTTTAGGGGGGCATAAATGTTTACTGAATTGAATTCCAGTGTCTCTGAGAACAATGAGGTCAATTTACTTCTCTAGAGTTGTTGTGTTCTGGATTTTAGAAGCGTTGGCTGGTGGGTGACAATGGAAGTTAACATTTGTACAGAACTTTACGTTTACAGCCCTCTTTCACAAGCATTATCTCATAATCTTCCCTATAACCTTGGGAGGGAAACAAACACCTATTGAGCAACTACTCTATGCCAGGCAGTGAGTTAGACGCTATTGCGTTTGTCGCCTTTCTTAAATCATACGTCAGCCTCGTGAGAGAGTTATTATTATAATCACTTTACTGAGGCTCATGTTATTCAGTAGAGCCAGAATTTTATTTATTTTTTGTTTTTAAAAAATATTTTTTACTTGTTTACTTACTTATAATTTATTTAATTTATTTTATTTTTGGCTGCCTTGGGTCTTCATTACTGCGCTTGGGCTTTCTCTAGTTGCAGCAAGTGGGGGCTACTCCTTGTTGCAATGCCTGGGCTTCTCATTGCGGTGGCTTCTCTTGTTGCAGAGCACGGGCTCTAGGCACGCAGGTTTCAGTAGTTGTGGCATGTGGGCTCAGTAGTTGTGGCTCGCGGGCTCTAGAGCGCAGGCTCAGTAGTTGTGGTGCACGGGCTTAGTTGCTCCACGGCACGTGGGGTCTTCCCGGACCAGGGCTCGAACCCGTGTCCCTTGCATTGGCAGGCGGATTCTTAACCACTGCACCACCAGTGAAGCCCCAGAATTTTAAGTTATGTCTTTTGCCTGTAGGTCCTGAGATTCCTTAATTGTGTAATGGGAAGAATACAAGATTAGGAGTTGAGATCTGGGTACCAGTCCAGAGTCTGTCTTTCAGCAGTGATTCTGAGCTTGACGTCTACAGACATGGGTTCATAAGGCTTCTAAAATTATAAGCAGACTTTTTCTTGTATGCGGTTTGTCCCAGGCAAAGAGTCCATACCTTTCATCACGTGTTTTTCATGGTGGCCGGTGGCCTCAGATAATGTTAAGGACCATTGCATTGATCTGTAGCTAATCAGTCACCTTCTGTGTGCCTCAGCCTCTGACTCTCAGCTGCCCATCTTGTCTCATATTGAAAAGACAAAGTGCCACCTTAGTTTAAGATGTAATTGTTGTCATTCCCAACCGGAATCATTTGACGGTGGTTCTGAAGGATTTCCACATTTCCCAAGCTGAAATAAGCTCCTAGCAGTCACAGCAGCACGAGGCTCCGTGATAACCCCATAGTGCCCCCAGATTGAGGTCATGGGATTCTTTGATGGCTCTGATCTCACGCCTTCCCTTAGGAGCTTGAGGCCATGAGCAGATACACCAGTCCAGTGAACCCGGCTGTCTTTCCGCATCTGACTGTGGTGCTGTTGGCCATTGGCATGTTCTTCACCGCCTGGTTCTTCGTGTATCCTTTCACTGAGCAGCCAGTGGGCCAGAATTAGTGAGGTGGGAAACTGAGGGAGGGACCATGCTGGGTACATGCACCCTGCCAGTTTTGTTCCGGTGTGGGGACGGGGGATGGTAAGGAGGTTGAGGGAAGGCTATTTGACGTCCAAAGTCAGGTTGTGGCCTTATTTTCCAGGTTCAGGTGAGCTCAGTTCACTCCTCCGGTTTCCAGGACAGTGAGCAGAGGGGCCTGGCTGGACTGGAGGCTAGGTACGGGGCCCTGTGGTGTGCTCAGGTGTCAGGAGGTACGAGGGCTAGTCCCAGCTCTGCCGCTCATTAGCTGTGTGACCTAACCCCTCTGGGCTTCATTTTCTTCATGGGTGCTGGAAGGGTGGTAGGAGCACCAGAGTCTAGGTCACCTCTTGGGCCCCTCTGCCCGGAGCCACGCCAGCCACCCCTTTGCTTCTCCTTAATTGCCCTGCCAGTTACGAGGTCACCTCCACCAAATACACTCGGGATATCTACAAAGAGCTCCTCATCTCTTTGGTGGCCTCGCTCTTCATGGGCTTTGGAGTGCTCTTCCTGCTGCTCTGGGTCGGCATCTACGTGTGAGCTCCCACGGGTAAGAGCAATGGCAGGGTGGGACACTGGAGAGGCCTCCCCACGCCCACATCAGCGGGGTCCTTGGGCCTGCATGACCCCTTGGTTAATGGAGTGAGACTCAGCAGAGTGGATAGGGACATCACACACAGGTGCCCCTTTCCCTGTCTCCTAATGGGGATTTGAGCCAAGTGGGACCACCTTTGTCAGTTCTGAGGTCTCCACACTGTCCAAGGCCTCGACCTGGCTCTGGGATATGCTACGTAGGGCTGTGGGCACAGGCTTCCCGTGGTTACACATCTGCATTCTTACCTGTCATACGCAGTGATTGGAGAGCCGCTGGGGGGTGACCCAGCAAGGGGCCAGGATCTGGGACTTGCTTCCAGGAGTAGCCTTTTAGTTAGTTTCAACGTTTTCAGTCATTGAAATGAATTTTGACTAAGCGACAAAAAAAACCACCCACAACCTTGCTGCAGATGACCCACCAAACAGGTCACTTAGAATCCGTCGGCTCTGGTGGCCCTGCTTCCAAGGACTGTGCCCGTCAGCGCTTGCCCCAGGAGCGTAGGGGTTCAGTGAGAAAAGCGGATGGAAAGAAGGGTCACTGCTCTCATTCTGATACCCCTCTTTTTCAGGTACCAGCCAGGCGGCTTCACTGAATCCCTGCTTTTGTAAATTAGTTTTTTTTACTATGCCAGAAATGTCCCACCTGCTGCTCACAATAAAGGCAGATGTGTGACAGCCCTGCCTGGTGCCCGTCCTGCGGGGTGGGAGTGGTGCAGGTGCTGGGACCCACGACTTCCCCAGTCCCACCCCTTCCCGTTTCACCTGCCTTTCAGGTGGTTCCTGCTTGCTGGGAAGCCCTGCCCTCTGCCTATGAGAGGGCTATGGGGAGTGTCTTATCCTTAGAATTGAGGGCTCACCTGTGGATAGGAAGGGGCTTGGCCTGCCCTCCACTGTGGCTTCTAGTGTAAACTTCTGTAGGAACCCGTACCAGTCAAGTCTGCCCTGGGCCAGTCCCCTCCTCTGAGTGGTGCCGGGGACCCTCGAAAGGCTCAGCTTTTCCCTAAGGTGGCTACTTTTAACCCAGCCAGGGCAGCAGCAGGTCCGTGGGGTGTGGCTAGGGGAAGGCGCTGCTGCATCCTGTTCCCAAGCCGGGCCTGAAGCTACGAGGGATAATGGGGTACGAAGCATCCATTGGGCTCAGGAGCCCCAGTTGGTCCCAGGCCCACAGGCAACCCCATCTCCCACCAGAGCAATCTCAAGAAGATGGCGAGGCAAGCTCAGATACAAAGCAGTATTTATACATTTATTTATATACGTATATTTACTTCAGAAAAGAACAGTTCAGGGGACAGGAAGCAAGCAGGCCTGGGGCTGCTCCCCTCTGCCCACGCCAGAGTCAAAGCTCAGGGGCCGGAAGGGGCGGTTAAGTGGGAGGGAAGGGGCGCACTCTGCACACGCAGGCTTTCCGGGGGGCGGGGGCACTTGTGCATCGAGAGGCGCTGTGTACAGCTCGAAGCCTGGGGGAGATCGGCCCAGTGGCTACAGGAGCAAATGCCAAAAGGGAGAGCGGAAGGGAGGGGTAGGCTGCTGGACCCGGGGTAGGGGATGGAGCCACGACACCCACTCACCGGCACCCGCCAGGCAGCTGTCAGCCTCCAGCGGGTGGCCCACTGGCCTTCCCTGAAGCCCCTTTCCCTCACTGGGCTTAAGGCGACTTTAGTCCAAGGTTGACCTCCCCCCGCCCCCCGCCTCGGCCCCAAACTCAGCACTGAGGACCCCCTCCCCAGGCATGGAAACAGCCAGCTGCCAACCAGATTGGGGCGATGCTGTGTCCAGATGGCTCCAGGGAGCAGTGGAGGGTCACCTTCCAGTTAAGCACAGGGGGGCTGCGGTCCAAGAACTTGTACCCCCACTGAGGAAGCCCCAGAATCCTATTAGAAGGGGCAGGGCTCGGTAGTTGTATGGCATTTAGGGAGGGTTCCCCCAGTGGGAGGAAGGAGAACAGAGCAGCGCTAAGTAAGGCTCGGCCGCCAGCATGGTGTGGGCAGCCACGTAATTCCTATGTCGGAAGGAGGAGCCACACTGGGGAGGGGGCTGGGAGGCTAGGTATCCTTGCTACCCCCATTCCCCCTGTGTTTCCCTATCCCTAGGAGAAGTGCTTTGACATCCATAGCAGAAGGGGGCCCGCGGTCCCTAGGCTTCTTCAAGATCCAGGTCTCCCACAGAAAGGCCTCCCACTCAAAGCTGAGAATGAGAGGTAGATGGGGCAAGGCCTGGCTCCCAAAGCGGTGGCAGAATATCCCAGGGCAAGGATGGCATTTCCGTCCCCATTTCTGAACCCATGGCAGACACGACGAAATGATTTCCACTCTCCTTCCATGAGCCTGGATGTGGCCTCAGAAAGCTCCAGATACCCACTAAGAAAGGTTAACGTTGGCACTTGAGATAAGACTTCTTCCGTAACCCAAGCCCACCACTCTGCTCCTGGGAGGAGTGGGCAGAACTGGGACTACTGCCGAGCACGGGGCCCCCAGCCTGGCTGTCCAAGCCCAGCACAGGAGCCCTCGAATCTGGGGAGGTGAGGCCACCAGCAGACAAGAGTGGAGGGAAAGGCCAGTCCTGGTGGTCGGGAGTGGGGTGGGTGTCTCAAAGCTCCCTGGGACGGATCAGAGCCAGGGCCTTGCCTTTCAAGTGTCCCCCCGGGGCTCTGGCCCACTCCGGGCTTTCAATCTCCATCCTTCGACTCCTGCCCGGGTTTAAGTGCATTTTAGTAATTATTTCATTAATAACAGCAAAAGCTATTTGCATCCACCCACCAGACGAGACCAGCCTGCTGCCTCGCAGGGATTCCCGCTCCTCTGCTCAGAGACCTCTGTGAGCTCTGGAAGCTCCCAGGGGCCCAGGCCGCGGGGCCGCAACGCCATCTGGGGGCTCACAGGGAACTTCCTTCCCTTCGGGATACTCCAGGTTCAAGGGTCCAAGGCTTACCTGGCCCACTGGCTCCCCTGGTTCAGCCAGGCACTAAGTGTACACAAGGCACGTGGTCGGTCGCCAGCCCATCCAGGGCTGGCTTCAGCTGCCCTGGGAGCTCTTGGAGCCAAGCTCTCCCAGGG
The DNA here is from genome assembly GCF_963455315.2 of Globicephala melas. NCBI lineage: Eukaryota > Metazoa > Chordata > Mammalia > Artiodactyla > Delphinidae > Globicephala > Globicephala melas. Next base: position 9,591,452 of record NC_083321.1, read on the forward strand.
AGAGGAGACCTCCTGGGCCATGCTTAAAGCTTAGAAGTCCAAGTCCAGTAACAGTCAGACCCTAAGAAGTCCACTACCTAGCCCTCCCCAGGGAGCAGCTTCAAGGGTGAGGGCTGTCTGCCCTCCACTGACTCGTGGGTCCAGCCAAGTCTCTGAGGGCTCGAGCCAAGCCCCTGCCGGTCTCAAAGGCGGACGGGTCCTCTCTCCACAAGAGGGGTGGCTCCCAGTCGCAGAAGGGGAGGCAGGAAGGGTAGGCTCTGGGCCGAGTCACGGGCTTCCCCCGCCTCTGGGGCGCTGCTGCCCACCAGCCCTCCATCGGCCGAATCTGGACACATGTGAATCAGGCCGGCCTGGGCCCGGCAGGTCTCCCTCCAGCGCCCTCCGTGGTCTGGGGGCGCCGCCAGCAGGCCCAGCAGCTCCAGTGTGAGGACTTCCAGTTTCACCAGGCACGGGGAGGGCCGAGCCGCCTCAGTCCCTCCACGGAAGTGTCAGCGGCGGGCTCCAGTGTAACACCATGGCGTCCAGTGTGGAGGGGCGCCCGGAGCCCCGGGCCCAGTGTAACACCATGGCGTCCAGTGTGGAGGGGCGCCCGGGACCCCGGGCCCAGTGTAACACCATGGCGTCCAGTGTGGAGGGGCGCCCGGGAGCCCGGGCCCTGCTGTGGCGCTGCCTCCCTGGGCAGCTCAGTCACACAGGCGGTAGAAGTGGAAGTAGTAGTCTGCGGCCGGCCAGACCGGGGCCTCCAAGCTGCAGTTGGCCTGACCCTGGAGGGAAGGGCAGTGGGAACCGGTGAGGTGGCTCCGGGGGGGGGGATGCCAGAGCGCTCCCCGTGCTGACGTCGCCGGACACTGCCCATGTCCCGCCATGTGATCTTCAGTCCCCCCCCTACCCCCAAGCCCCACCCTGAACCTCTGGGGGCAGACGGCGCAGGTGCTCACCAGCAGTGCCACCCGGAAGTGATAGGTGAATCTGCGGAAGGACAGGATGGTTACTGGCCACTGGTGGGAGGTGCCCTGGGGAAAGAGGGGGGCAGAGGGGTCAGGACAGCTGCGCAGCCCCCCACCCCCTGTCCCACCCCAACTGGCATCCCCCGCCATGGCCGTCGCAGCCCTGGCTCTGTGGCATGGTTTACAAAGTGGAGAAGCAGAGATCTGAAGAGAGATCGCAGGGTGCACTTTCTACTTCGGGGAGCAACAGCGCCCACCGTCCGTGTGTACTCCGTGCCAGGCAGCCGGGGGCCCACAGCCGCTGCTCTCTTACTGCCTTCCCTCTCACCACTGTGCTCCGGGCACATCCAGGTATTTCGCTCACCCCATCCGCACTGCAACCCACTGAGGCGGTGCCGCTTACAGACGGGGACAGTGCTGAGTCACCTGCCTAAACACCGAGGCCGGGCAGAGCTGGGATTCCAGCCCTCCCCGCCCAGGGCCTGAGCCTCTTCAGGGCTCTCGCCCACTCCATCCTCTACTCAAGCTACTTGCTGCAGCCCTTTTCTCCCCGGCTAGAGAGTGCATTCTTGGAAGGCAAGGCCTGTTTCTTCCCTACCTCTGTCTCCCCTCAGCTGGGCCAGCACAGGGCCTGGGACAGAGGAGGCCCCAACAGCTATTTGCTGAATGAACACACGAGTGGGTGAGAAGAAATTCCCTTAACTTGTGTTGAGAGTCACAACTTCGGGTCACATGGCCAGGGAGGAGCCCGACGGTGACAGGTTCCCAGACCAGGAGGCAGCCCCCTCCACACAGCCCAAGAGATCTTCCAAAGTCACAGATGGAACAATGCCACTGCCCCCGCCCAAGCTTCAGGTCCAGCCTCCTTCCCATCTCCCCGGGCGCACAGCCCTCGCCACGTTTCCAGCTCTGCCAGCGCGCCATGCTCTCCCTGGCCGCCAGGCCTCTGCACCCGCTGTTCCCCTACTCCTGGGACGCTGTCCCCTTTCCTTTCCCCAGCTGATCCCGTATTGCTCTTCAGGTCTCATCTTAATCAAACATGACTTGGGGGCAGCTGGCCTGACCCTGAGGCCACACAAGGTCAGCTCTCCCTGCCACGGGCTCCCAGGACGCCCTCCACACGCCCTCCCCGTCTCCACCATTGCGCTCACCGCAGGTTAGGCCTTATGGAACTGTTTTCCTCCCCAGGCCTTCGTCAGGGCAGGCACAGGGCCGGAAGACACTCAGTGGTGAGCAGTGCACGCATGCCCCGCTCCCTGCGACACAGAGGCCCAGGGCCCAAAATGTCCTCCGTGGAGATGCCTGCACTCTTGACTCCAGCTCCCTCTCCTCTCCCGCTTGGGAGCCCAGATGTGCCGGCGCGGAGGAAGCTCCGGCCTGGCTGGCCCACAGCTTCCCAGTCTCCTACCTGGGTGTCCTGGTGGGCATGGAGGCTCTGTGGAAAGCCCCCCTCCTCACACGGCTCCTCCTTTGACATCAGGCTGCACAGCGCCACGGACACGGGGGCCGAGGAGCTGGGAAAGACCCAGTTAGCAGGGAAGTGGGGTTCCGAGCTCCTCCAGCCCAGCCCGCTCCCAGCCAGCCCTCCACTCTACCTCCCTCACCCCGGTGAGACAGGGCACTGAATCCTCACAGCCTGAAAATGATGCGTAGCCGTCAAGGCTCTAGACGGCTACAAACCCTTTTCCATCCACTGACCCACACAGCCTTCACGGCCCCTGGGAGGCAGCAGCGCATTTCCCAGATGAGGAACCGATGCCCGGAGGTTGCCAGGTCACACAGCCAGTGAAGCATGGAGCAGGCAATAAAGCTAGCACCCCTCCTCAGCCCCTCCCCCGGCTGCCTGGGACCACTGGGTCCCCATCCCCCACGGCGGCACTCACTTCATCTGCAGGGTCAGGCGGAGGTGCAGCGGCGTGCTGCTGCTGATGGGGATGTGGTAGGTGACATTTCCAGGCCTGAAAGGGCAAAGCTGGCTCCTCAACAAGGCCACCCTGCCCTGCACCCCCCCACTCCCATCAACTCCTCAGCCCCCAGTCTACAGTGGAGCCCTTCAGGGGCCTAGAAAGGGGCTGCCCCACCTTGAGGGGAAAGTTCCTCCCTGAGGGGAGCAAGATCTGAACACCTGGACCGCCTGGGCTCATGTTACCAGAGGGAACCTGTCCTGGGGCGGGGGTGGGGGAAGGGAGGTAGCCAAGCCCACCTGCAGGCATCCTCTGAGGAGCAGTACTGGGACGTGATGGGCATCGAATTCTCCAGCACCTGGATGGAGGTCAGGGACGGCACTGGGTCTGCAAGGAGAGAGGCCACTGGTGCAGGAAGGAGCGTGAGAAGACAGGACACAAATGAGAAGCAGCCAAACCTGTCCTTGCCCGAGACTCGAATCAGTCATTCACACCTCAGCAGGAATAAATTTCAGGTTATTCTTTCCAGACTCCCACAACGGCTGGGGTCACGCCACCATCTTCCCCAGCAGCCCTAGGACTACACAGTTCCCATGAGCCTGAGGTGTGCCTCCCTGACGGACCCAGGACACCCACAAGTAGGGATGGGTCTTCCATATCCCCTGCATGGGGCGTACAGGAGCCCGCTCTTCAGGCCCCTGTCCCTGACTGCACACATCTCTTCCCAACTCGGGGTACAGTGACGTCAAGTTGGTAGCTTGAAATCAGCCATGGCGGCAGTATTCACACACACAAATCAGGGCCCCACTGTCCTTCGAAGACTCAGCTTTCAATGTCGCCTCCTCCAGGAAAGCCTCCCCAATCATCTCCGCACCTCAGTCCGGATTCTGTGCCCTCCCCAGTCGCCAAGCTGCCTGTGTGTCCCCTCAGAGCCTCACCACACTGCTGTTTTCGTGTCTGTGAGCCCCTGGGGGCAGGACACATCCATCTCCATCACCCCCGGTGCCCTGTACGGAGCCAGTCACAGAGAAGGGGCCCAGGAAACGGCTGCCTGGTAAGCATCTACCCCGTGGGGCTTCCCCATCACTCTGAACTTCAATCTCGGCAAACCAGTTTCTAAGCCTTTTTTTTTTTTTTTCTCTCTTTAAGCCACAAAACCCATCAAGTGGAAGTTGATGAGGAAGCCCAGTACCTAGAGCAGAGGTGCCTGGTTGAAGCCAGGAAGGTTCTCGGCCTCCCCTTCAACCTCCAAGGCAGCCCTGGGGATACTTCAGAGAAACCCGGTTTGAAAACAAAGGGTTCTCTAGCTTTGTTAAAACCAAAGGTATGAGGTTTGGAAAACTGGGGGGACTCTGAACAGTAACCTTCTTGCCCTGGCGTGGTGACATAAAAGGAGCCACGTGGACTTGGGATCAAATTCCACCCCTGCCGCTAACAGGCTGTATGACCCTGGGCAAGTCACTTCACCCAAGTTTCCATTTCCTCATCTGAACAATGGGGACGATTCCTTTCTCGCAGGACTGTTGTGAAGATTAAATGATGCGATGGATATAACGCTATATAATCAGCCTGGCCTGACTCCTGGGACTTAGTAATGCTCAGCAAATGTCTGTCGACTGACAATTCTGCACCCAGGTATTCTGGTGATGGGCTGAAATGGGCCCTGGCCAGTGAGCCTTGCCAGGTTGGGCTGAGCGGGGGAAGGGGTAGGGCAGGTACCTGGCTGGCTCCAGGCCTGGGTGGGCTGAGCAGAGCTCAGGCCAAGCTGAGGGGCCCCTCGGCGGCCCCGGACATGGAGACCAAGGCTTGGGCTGTTCTTGGCTTTGCCCTGGCCTCCAGGAAAGGGGACCGCAGGGCTGGCCACAGGGTCCGAGTTCTTTGGATGCTTGAAGTAGCCAATGCCGTTGGCTGACAGGCCCCAGGACTTGGCTCTGATGTTGGTGGCTGGCAGCAGGGCCATCTGGCTGGGGCCTGTGGAGAGAACCAGGCACAGGCTGAGAGGCAGGCACGGGCTGCCTCCTGCCCAGCTGTCTTGAGGGCCCGACTGGACTCTGGGTGGCTCCCTTCTATCTCCTGGTCTCCTCAGGGGGAACCCCCAGTCTTTCTCCAGAGCCTCATTCTGGGCTCCAGGAGACCAGACCCTCCCACCAATGAGTCTCTGGGGCCTTTCTTAGGCCTCCTGTAAAAACCCCTCCAACCCAAAACCTGGCCCCAAGCGAGCCATACCTGAGCGGTTGGTGGAGGGGCCGGGACTGGGGCTGAGACCACGGCCAGGATTAAAGCTAGGGGCAGGGGTGGGGCTGGGGCTGGGCGAGGAGCAGCAGACGACTGGGCAGGGGCGGCTGGAGCACAGGTCCAAGGTGCGGAGGGCTGGAGCTGGGGCCGAGCTGGTCAGGCCAGTGGTAACTGAGGAAGCCAGAGGCTGTATGAGCTGGAGTGGGGCAGCAGAGCCCCCGACCCAGAACACAGCTACCGCTCCCCATCCCACCCCTCCAAAGCCACGCCCCACACGCACCCAGCAGCAGAGAGGGCTGCGAGCCCGGCCGCCCAGTGGTCACAGGGGACTGTCGGAGCTGAGTGGTCCCAAAGCTCTGGCTGGACCTGCTGGGGAAGGGTGGGCTGAGCTCAGAGGGGCTGGGAGAGCCTGAGCAGGAGGCCTGGGAGTCCCAGAGCAGCGGGAGGGGCGCGAGGAGGTGGACAAGGAAGGCAGAAAGGAGGCAGAGGCAGGCGGGAGAGGGCTTGGTCCAGACACGTACCATGGGCACATGGCCTCACTCCCCCCAGGGTGCTGGGGCTGGAGCAGGGCCAGAAGACAGGAAGTGGACACGGCAAAAGAGCTAAGGGGCGGCAGAGAGGAAAAGAGGGGGCAGGCACAGGGGAGGAGAGAAAGAGAAGACACGGTCAGAGATGGCCCAAGGACTGAGGGTGACAGTGGGCAGAAGAGCCCAAGGCCCCACCCTGGCTCTCCTTCCCCTACCCCCTGTTCTAACCTGGGCCGCTCAGATGCCCCCTGCCACTCAGAGGCCCAGCCACCTGGAGGAGCACTGAGTAGGCCAGGGAGAAACATCGGCTTCAGTACGACTGCGAAGCAGCTGCCCCCCTTCCAGAGAGGCCTTCCCACCCACCCCCACAAACTCCTGGCGGGCTAAGAGCCTGAGGTGGAACCCCCTTTAGAGGAGACAGCCTCCAGGGCTCCTCCAACCCTGGGCTGCTCACCAAAGCCCCGCCCGGCCTGGCGATGGCCCCCGCAGCCAGGCCTCCAGGGACATACCCATCAGTTTCCACCAGGTCCTCCTCGGTGCGCAGGCTCAGCACATACAGTGTAGACATGGACACCACGCTGGGAGCCACAGGAAGGGGCCACTGTTAGAGCTGGAGCCACCACCCGGCGCCCTCTCTCCAGGGCGGGGCCTGTGGTTTTTGCTCCCAGGGGCTGGACTCCCAAGTGATGCCTGTACGCGGGTCTCCCCAGTCCCAAGGGGAGGAGACAGAACGAGGCAGCCCCCCTTCCTTCCCCGAGACCTCAGCCACTTCATCTCCCAGGCCCCGCCCTCCTCTTCCCCCAGGACTGGGCCCGTGGGCAGCCCGACATCCCTGGCCAGCCGCCCCCAAAGTCTGGGGGACAAGTCACCTGAAGGCCATGACCACCACCAGGGCGATGATGGTTCCCTGCAGGAAGCGCTGGCTGATGCAGGCCTGGTCTGGGACCACAGACGATGACTGAAGACCAAGAAGAAAGGGGGAAAAGGCCCAGACTTAGGGAGCCCATGGTCTGACCCACGGTGGGCTCTGCTGGAGGTGGGGTACTCATCCCCTTGGGGGGCAGAGGGAGAGGAAGGAGAAACCAGGGGCTGGGAGGGCTAGAGGATCCAGAAGCGAGGGGAGGGGAGGGGAAGCACCTGGAGTCAGTGAGCCTGGAGAGGCGCCAGCTGGAAAGGGAGGCCACGAGGATGGGGAGGCCCCAGTCCCTGGCCCCCATCCCTGCCCACCCTCACCTTGCTGGCCACCTTGGGGGGCCTCTTCTTGTGGGGGACGCTGCCTGCCCGGCTGAACTGGCTCCCTGCGTGGCTGCAGCAAGAGGGCAGGGTCAGAGGTGCCTCTGGGAAGGGGGTCTTGCCCTCCCCGGCCCCGAGCCCCCACCTGAAGGCGCCCGAGCTGCCGGTGGACTTGAGGCTGTCGAGGCGCCGCAGCTTGGCCAGCTTGTGGCTCCAGCGCTCCAGCTCATCAATGCGCGTCTCCAGGTTGTCCGTCAGCTTGCACAGCTCCTTCACAGCACCCACGTTCTCCATGAAGATGCGCTCCTGCCGCAGCAACGGCCAGAGTCGAGGGCACAGTCAGCCCCTGGGAGCCCCAGGCTGTGGGCCCACTGGGGCGCCTGAGGAGGGCACTCAAAGGCTCCCTCCCCAGGCCAGCCTTGCCTCTCGTCCAGCCTCAGCTCCCTCGGCTCCCTGTGCCTGCGTCCGAACAGCATCCCCCCTCTGCACCTTTCCCCACCCACGGTCAGAACCCGCTGTCTCTCAGAGGCTCCCACCCTCCATCTCCCCATCTGATGAACACAACGTCTCAAGACTTCAGCAGAGGCCAAAACACATCACATGGTGCCCATCCTCACGCCAGGAAGGTTACAAACATTATCCTCACGACAAACCCCACGTTTAAGCTTTGCCATAACCACATTAGAACTTCTTAGCGGTAAGTGTCGTTTCCCTCCTTTTGCAGGGGAGGAAGATGACCCTCAGAACGTTCCTCTTGCTCTTGATCGCACAGCTGCGGACTGGCAGAGTCCCCACCTCCCACCTCCACCTCTCCCAGTGGGGTGGGGAGGGGGCTCTGGAAGCAGCATGAGAGAAGACTGGGGGGCAGGGGGAATGCTCCTGTTCTCTGCACTTCAGTGTCCCCGGTCTCTACGGAGGGCGTGAACGCCCTCCAGCGGGTCCACCCCTCTGCCCCTTGGGCTCCCTTCAGTCCCTCCTCCACAGACCTTGTTCACCACCAGGAAGTTCTCTATGGTTTTCCCATTGGCAAAGACCACGTCTCCAGTGTCCTTCACGGCCTCAGGCAGGATCTCCTTCACCTCCTGAGCGATGACACCTGGGGAGGGGCAAGCCAAGTGTGTGTTGCGGGGAGGACTGCCCACAGCACCGTAATGTAAGCAGGGGCAGGGATCGGTGAGGGTGAAATTCTGGGGGCTAGAGATTTGGGATCCAGGGAGCCCCGGAGCAGGGGGCTCCGAGGCACAGGGTCGCAGTTCCAGGGATCAAGGTGTGGGGTTCCCTGGGCTAGGGATGGGGGCATATTCCAGGGAGTAAGGACTCCAGGGGAAAGGGAGCAGGGATCCAGGAGAATAAAGGCAAGATTCATCTAGGGAACAGAGGAGTGAGGATCCCGAGGCCACAAGTCCCAGGCTTCCAGTGTCAAAGGGCAAGGGGTCCGGCCCGAAGGGCAGGTCTTCCGGAGGGCCGGGATTCCCGGGGGCAGGTTTCCAGGAGTCATGGGAAGGGGTTCCCGGGAGTAGGGTTTCCAGAGGACAGGGACAGGGTCGGGGTTACCAGATCCCAGCCTGCGCACGTGAATCCTTACCCGTTTCTGGCGCCGCGGCCTCGATGCCAGCAGTGGCGGCAAACTCTGGCTTGTATCTGTAGTGGACCAGTCGCATGCGCGAAATCCTCTTCAGCTGCTCGGTGGTGTCCACCTGCGCGGGAGCCAGGGCCGAACTGAAAGCCTCCCGTCCTGGGCCCGTCCGGAGGCAGCAGTGTGGAGGGGAGACCCTGCTACTAGGGTCGCGGGATCCAGAGATCCAGGGCCAGCCTCCCCCAACTCCTTCCTTTGCAGCCCCGCCCCCTACAGAGCCCCGCCCACAAAGCAAACCCGCCCCCCGCGGGCAACCCCGGGCACCAGTTCCTCCCGCTCAGTTGTCCCCGCCCACAGCCCCGCCCCCACCTCCTGCAAGTGCTCCTTGGCCCGCAGATCCGAGGGGTGCATGAGCGAGCCCATGACCTTGACGTTGCCGTGCACCACCAGCGCCTCATCGGGCCGGTCTGTGTTGATGCCCACACGGCCATGGTGGAAGACGGTGTCGGGCACCTGCGCCCGCTGCCACAGCACGTCGCTGTCACTCTCAAACTGGCCCGGATTGGAGGCCTAGCAGGAGTTGGGGTTGGATCAGTCCTGGGGGATGGGGAACCTGCAGCGCCCTGGGAAAGGGGGAAACCCCGCAGCCACCTCTCCAGCTCCAGCCAGACCTCCTCACCCCACCATGAGGGGCGGCTTAAACTGTCCCTCCCATTGTGGCAACCAGGTCCAGGTCCTGGCCACCTCCACACTTTACTGTGACCCGGACAGGGTGGGAGCCTTGCCCAAGGCCACACAGCGAGTGCCCAGCAGGGTCAGCATTCCAGCTCCTGACTCCTGAGGACCCCTGTATCTCTCCTGGGTCTTGGGGAGTCCCCAAGTCTGGGGAGGACTCTCAGCCCTCTGCGGCGAGGTGGCCCTCACCCGCACGATGATGCGTTCTGAGATCTGGGCGGCCAGCGTGTAGTTCTGGTTCTGTGCGTGGGCCTGGAGGGCCACCACCAGCATGAAGTACCTGGGACACACAGGGGTCTTAGAGGCACCCAGGGGTCTGCCCCACTGCCTCCCCACCCCCCGCCAGCCTTCCTGGGTCAGATGTACAGTGCCCACTCGGTCATCTCGCCCAGGCTCCCACCAGCCAGGAAGAGGGCATGAACACCCCGTCTTACAGAGGAGGAACCTGAGTCTCCACTAGGGGGCGGAAATTCCCCAGGGCCCACCAGCTAGGAACCAGGCTTCTGCTCTCCCATCTGTAAGTCATTAAGGAAGGGCTCTGAATCCCAGGTCCCTTTTTTGTGAAATGGGTGAGTCTGCGGGACTCTGTGCCTGGCATGCTATGTGGGGTGGCACCCTCCCGCCCCTCGTCCTCAGAAACGGAGCGGCTCCAGGGCAGGGGCGCAGCCCGCTCACCTCTGGTCAGGGTTGGGCTTGCCCTTCTTGCGCATGTTGTTGGCGGTGGTCTCGCTGAAGTGCAGCCTCCCCACAGTCACCTTCGTGACCTGCTCGGGGGGCAGGCTGACCCTGCAGAGGAGGGGCAGGGTACTCAGGGCGCAGGGAAGGGGGCTGCGGAGAGCCAGGCCGCAGGGGGGCACTGGGGTCAGGAGTGTGTAGGAGGTGCACACTGTGGGTGCACTCCCGCACTCCCCTCAGCTCCTGCCAGGGTGAGCCCTCCTGGGGACCACCCGCCACGGGCCAGGCACTCACGTGACAGGGTTGAAGGGCCGCTTGCTTCGGTCCGACTGCGACTGCTCGATGTTGATGGACTGGTTGAGGGCCTCCAGCTGGGGGAGGGGCAGAGGCCAAAGGCACCTCAGGGCCCAGGTTCCCCACCTGGTTCCGCCCTCCTTCGGCCTCTCGGCCCAGGCCTGGCCCAGCTGGGGCTCGTGAGGAAACCGAGGCCCTGCCCTCCCCTCAGCCCACAAACGCTGGTGCCTTCTCCTACACGCCACACATCCCACAGCCCCACACCCACGCCACTCCCCCACCTATGTGCACACGCATGAGCGTGCACACACACACTCACCCTCACCGGCCCCCACACCCGTCCGCACACCTACCCCAGCCCTGAGCACACACCCCGAACCGGGCTCCGCAGCCACCCGCTCACTCGTCACCCAACATTTCCCAGACCCCGTCCCACACCCACTTCCCCTCAACCCCCCCACGGGCGCTGGCTGCGCTGCTCGATCATGACACTGAAGGAGTCGCACCCGGCCGACCCCCCGGGAGCTCACGGGCTCAAAATCAACCACCACTGTGGCGGTGCCGGGGGATCGCAGGGGAGGGACCTCAAGTCAAGATGGGCCTCAGGGCAGGTGTCCCCGAGGACGCAGCAGTGTGAACGGTGAAGGTCAAGGAACAGCGGCGGCGAGCCGGCAGAGGAGGGATGGAGTGGTGTTCAGCGGGCGTCCCCGAGAAAGGGAGCCGCCTGGGGGAGGCGGGGCTGCGACTGGGCACAGCGAATGGCGGGAACGGGTGAGGCTGGGGTCCCAAAGCCCTCTGCAGGCCCAGCCTAGCAGTCAGGGCTTTGCTGGGGTGAGGGAGATGGGGTCCCGGAGGCCTTGGAAGGCAGAATGGGAAAGATCTCAGGCAGGAGCCACAGAGGAAGCTGCTGAGGACAGGTCAGACAAGGAGGTGGAGGTGGGGGAAGGAGGAGGGGACCAGGCAGAGGGGAGTTCTGGGCGACAGGAGGGCCTGGTGCATGGTGAGGGGTGGGCAAGTGGGCCCCGGAGTCATGGCTCAGGTAACCAGGGCCCTGGAGCCCCGTTCCCAGAGAGGGGGCCCGGGAGAGGGGCAAGTTCCCAGGGAGTTCATTTGGGGGTGTGGCACTGAGACGGCTGACAGCGGGGTCAGAAGAGGGGTCTTGGCGGGGGGGCGCAGGCTTGGGATCACGGGGTAGAGAAGGAAACGGGAAGCGTACCTGAGAAAAGGGCTGAGGGGCCTGATGCTTAAGGGGCAGGCATGGGAGGACAGGCGGAAAGGGGGGCCTGGACTTAGCCACGAGGGGTTTCCTCAGGACACACTCACCTGGCCTTGGGCTCTTTCGACTCCCCCCAGCCTGCCTGCCCTGCTGCCCTGCCCTCCTTGCCGAGCCCCAGACCTGCCTTCACTCCGTGCAGCTTCAGGTAGAAGCAGTCGAGGGGCTTGAGGCCTTCGGGCGTCTTGACGTACTTGGGCTCCCCCAGCATGCCTGCCCCCCTGCCCTCCTGCCCTGCCCTCCTGGCCGAGCCCCAGACCTGCCTTCACGCCGTGCAGCTTCAGGTGGAAGCAGTCGAGGGGCTTGAGGCCTTCGGGCGTCTTGACGTACTTGGGCTCCCCCAGCATGCCTGCCCCCCTGCCCTCCTGCCCTGCCCTCCTGGCCGAGCCCCAGACCTGCCTTCACGCCGTGCAGCTTCAGGTGGAAGCAGTCGAGGGGCTGGAGGCCCTCGGGCGTCTTGACGTACTTGGGCTCCCCCAGCATGCCTGCCCTCCTGCCCTGCTGCCCTGCCCTCCTGGCCGAGCCCCAGACCTGCCTTCACGCCGTGCAGCTTCAGGTAGAAGCAGTCGAGGGGCTGGAGGCCCTCGGGCGTCTTGACGTACTTGGGCTCGCCCAGCATGCCTGCCCTCCTGCCCTCCTGCCCTGCCCTCCTGGCCGAGCCCCAGACCTGCCTTCACTCCGTGCAGCTTCAGGTAGAAGCAGTCGAGGGGCTTGAGGCCGTCAGGTGTCTTGACGTACTTGGGCTCGCCCAGCAGGCCGATGTACACCGTCACCTGGAAGTGGTTCTTCTTCTGGCAGACGAAGGCGTCGTCGCCCACCGAAAAGTTGAAACCCTTGTCGGCGTCCACGCGGTAGGTGAGCATGGGCCTGGGGACAGGTGGGGGCAGTCACCCGAGGCCCCGCACACCGGGCTTGCCCTGCCCGTCCCACCCACATGCCTGCGTTCCAACGCAACTTCCCACGTGGTGCCCCCACTTCTCAGAGATGGAAACTGAGTCCCCAGGAGGATTGGAGCTCAGGTCTGCCAGTGCCTCAGCCCATACTCTTCCCACTACGTGCCTGGGACCACCCCACCCTGGTGATGGGGGCAGGTTGAGCAAGACACTTGGACGGGAGGGAACTCCTGAGGAGGGGGCCTGACGGCCCCTCACCACACTTGGCTTCTTCCCAAAACGCTGCCCGAAGCCCCCTCCCTCACGGGAGCCGGGGTGAGAGGGGATGCGTCTGTGGAGCCTCACTGCGCCTGACAGCTGGTTGCCATGGAAACGGTGGAACCAGGCGCCGGCTCTGCGCTGGCCCAGCCCCTGCCCACCAGCTTGCTCAAGCCCCCAAACGTCCTCATTCTGACTCCACCATCTGCCCGGTTGGGGAGGGGGCACTCTGGGCAGCCTGGCCTCAGTCTCAGTTTACACATCTGTTGCTGGCAAGGTGTTCCAAGTCTGGACCCTTTGGGGGACCTCCAGGTGGACTGAAAGGGGGTGATTGTTGGCCCGCCCTCACCCAGGTCCCCAGGCACAAGCAGTGCCCCGGATGCCCAGGGCCCGCCTGGAGGAAGCTGGGCAGGGACAATGTTTCCAAACTTGTGGGGAGAGGCCTTTGGGCCTGGCTAACAACCACGGGAAGGCCCGGAGCTCACTACTTCTCCCTCCCTGGGCTCCACCCACCTGCCTGACCCAGGGGAACACCCAGGAAGTGCCTGGGCCACACTGGGGGCCTCAGCTGCCAACTTCCTGGCCTTGGGACCTGGGGTGGCAGGGCTGGCCCAAGAAGTATAGTAGTAGGAATGGGAGCTCCTCACCAGGCCATAGGGCTGAACAGCCAAAGACCTGCCCCCGCCACCCAGACAGGGCCTCAAGGGACCCTTTCACCACTACCTCAGCTGGACGCCCCCTGCCCCAGCCCTGAGGGCTTGTGGCTAACAACCCGGCATAGCCTGGGACACCCAACTCCAGGAGGCTGGTCTAGCTGCGAGAGGGCCAAGTCCCAGACACCCTGCCCAGGCCTGGCAATGTCCAAATGAGCTGATGGTGAGCCATGCTCTCATCCCTCACTGGCCTTCCGTGGGAGTGAGGGGACTGGTCCCGGAGTGCTCCTGGCCAGGTCCCAGGAAGCTGAATCCACATGGGTGGGTGCTGAAGGAGAGCGAGGAATGCCCGGCCAGCCTCTGACCCAGTCCTCCCCCACCCACTCATCCCTCCCCTCCAGGGAGGGGGCTGCTGGAAGGGCCTTGCTGACGCTCTGCTTCCGGCTACCTTCCTGGAATGCAGAAGGAGGAGTGGGGGAGGGGAAGGGGGGGGCCAGAAAACACCCCTCCACCCACCGGCCCCTCCCTGGCGGACACCAGCTTCTTCAGGAGGCCTCGGGCTGGCTCCGGAGTCAGGAACCCCGAGCGCCAGTCCTAGCGCTTCCCTGAGCCTGTCTGCTCTTCTGTGAAACGGGACCATCTCGTGGCCGGTGTGCTCCCCAGCCCTGCTCTAGGACGGCGTGGCCAGGAGGGGTTAGGGGGAGCACAGGTCACTCACAGCTCTTTGTAGTTTGCATCGTACAGTGTCGCCCACTTGTTCTGCTGATGTGGTTGCCACTTGATGGACTGGTAGTTGGGGTCCAGGTAGGAGCCACTGAGGCTATCATTGTCCTGAAGGAGACCTGGAGAGAGAGAACGGCCATGGGCCACGGGCTCTGGGCCCCGGCGCCCCCCCACCCCCCCACCTTGAAAGCTTGAGCAGGCCAGCCATGTACCTGGTGAGGGTGCACCTGGGGGGTGCCAAGGTGGCGTCTGGACCCGGGCGATGCTGAGGGGCAAGGAGCCAGGGCCGGGTGAGAGCGGGCCCTGGGGAGGCCAGGGTGGGGATGGGGCTCGAGCTGGGTGCGGTGGCAGGGATGTCACGGTCCCGGGCTCCTGTTTGATCATTCCATTCAGCATCTGGGCATTGAGGGTGTTGGGGGGTGATTCGGAGTGCTTCCTCTTCTTGGAGGGGTGTGTGGGGAGCCTGGGGGGGACACAGGTGTGCACCATGGGGGGCTGGCCCTCCCCGAGCCCCCTCCCACTGGGCAGTACCCCCGCTCCCCTCTTCACCCTGTTTCAGCAGGATACGCCCAGCCCAGGGGATACCTCCTGTACGAAGCCCACGCCTTTACCTCCGAAGTGCTCCCCCATCAGTCTGTGTTATCATTCTCTTTCTGTCCCTCCACCCTACCCCCAAGACTGTGGAATCCAGGAGGGCAAGACCCACACCTGACTTGTCTGTGTGTTCCCATCACGCCCAGCAACTGGCCCGGCACACAAAGCGCTCAGAATCGTTCGTGGAATGAACGAGTCTGTCCCTTCCCTGTGGTGTCATTCTCAGTGTCACTCTTTATAGCGACGGCTCTTTGGAGAGCAGCCTCCATGGTTAGAAACAAGCCACAGAGGGCCTGGGCCACAAAGGCTGGGAAAGAGCGTTTCCTGGGAAGGGGGCTGACGATTTGGGGGCTACACAGCACCCCTTCCCCTTCTGGTTTACAAAAAGCTTTGCCAGTGGAATCTTTCCTTGAATGAAATCTTTCACGAAATCTCAATGTGCAAAACAGATAAAAAAGACAATTTTACGGGTTGGAGTCAGAGCAGGAAGCTTGGGTCTCCGCCTGGAACCTCCTCAGAAACCCGAGGACTCCATGGTGACTGGAAAGTCACTGGTGTCTGGGTAAGAGCACAGTCCCAGGTTCAAGTACTGGCTCAGCTCCCTCCTATCTCCGTAGGGCAAGCATCCCACCCCTCAAGCCTCAGTTTACCTATCTGGGCAACAGGGGTGGCCATGCCCGCAAATAAGGTACTTGTGAGCACTTGGCCTTGGCCGTAAGTGCCCGATGCACTGCTCGTACATACATATACATGACACTGACCCCCATCTCTGGGGTCAGAGCCTTGGTCCTTCCTGGGTTCATTCATCCCCGCCCCTACCTCCATCTCTATCCTACCTGCTGCTGCCCTGAGTATCCCCCCTCCCTGCCCCCACCAGCCCATCTCCCCGCCCACGCCGCCCACGCCCCCCACCCTGGGGGAGGCTGCCCAACTCTTACTCGGCTCCGGCTCCGTGTTGCTGCAGCAGCTGGTGCAGCATCTGGGACTGCTGGGTATGGTGGAGATCGGTGGGCACCAGCCCCTGCCCCATGGCAGCGTAGGGGGGCATCGGAGGCTCAGCCTTCATGTACAGATCCCGCTGCAGGACGGGGTAGTGAGGCGGAGGCGGCGGGGGCGGCGGTGGGGGGTGCTCCGGGCGGGAGGGCACCCCCACGTGGCACAGGCTCTCAGGGGTTAGGGTGCGCAGGAGATGGGGGTCTGTGGGAGAGATGCGGGGTGGCCATTAGGTTTCCCGGCACCAGCTCTCCCCGGGGCGGGGTCTCCTGATTCCCGCCCCCTCCTGAACCCAGCCTGGGGGCTGCCCTCCTGCCGACCCCACGTGGGAGGAGGCTGGGCAGTCTAGAGGCTGGCCACTACAGGCCCCGGCGGGGAAGCCAGACCCTGCCCAGGGGGTGGGCAGCCTTTCACCCCATCCGAGCCAGCTCCTTCCCCTGGGCCGCCGGGCCTGGCCCGGCTCCCTGGGGAGGTCCCTCATCCCCAGGTTCTCCCCCAGCCCCTCTCAGGCCTGCTCCTCCTCTGAGCCTCAGGAAGGAGTCTCCGGGACCCCCAGCGCTGTCCTGCGGGGGGCCCTCCTCCCTCCGGCGGGTCCCAGGGGCCAGCCCCCCAGCCTGAGGGGGGAGGCCCCAGCTCCCTTTGTTCCCCAGGAGGCATTCCAGAGATGTTTTTGGTAAGATAAACAGAACTCTTGACCCCTCTCTGGGCTGTGGGGAGACGGCTGCCCGTGATCCCTCTGCTCTTGGCCACCTGGGGGCCACTGCACCCCTGAGCACCTCCCAAGGGGAGGTGGGCCCGGCAGCAGCCAGGCCTGTGTCCAGGCTGCACCCAGCCGCCCCCAGCCGTCCACTTACCGCCGAAGGGCGCGTCCATGATGGCGCAGGCGGGCAGGCGGGTGGCATCCCCGGCAGGGACACTTGCTCAGAGGCAGGGCCAGGCTCCCCACCCACCCATGGGGAACAACAGCCAGCGCCGGGGCGTATTTGACCAGCGATAATCTGGGCCTGCTGGGCGGCCGCTGGCCCCCTCCCTCCCGATAAGGCCGCCCCAGCCACTTGCCCAAACCCCAGAGGGGGAGGGCGGTGCCCGCTGGACTCACCATTCACCTGCTGGGGGGAGTAGGCCTCGGAGCCAGAGTCTGGGGGGGAGTCTGGCAGCGTGCTGGGAAGCAAGAGGAAAGGGTGCTTGGGGGGGCAGCCGAGCCCCTGCCTTCCAGCCGGGCAGCTCTTCTGCGGGGCAGGGTCCCGGAGACCCAGGGGCTGGAGGCTTCGAGGTTTCTTCGCAGCCCCCGTTATGGGCATTTCTCTGTACCAGCTACCTTGGGGTGCCTGGCAGGGCCCAGTTGTGGGTGGAGGCCTTGGGCTCTGGCCCAGCATCCCCTCAGACCTACAGGGCACTTGGGAGCGTGTCACCTGTGTCCCTGACGATGGCACAGGGATTCAAGGACTCCCTCTGCAGCCCGAAGGGCCAGGCCAGCTCTTTCCTTCCTGCACCCACAGAAGTCCCACTTCCTGGAGACTCTAGGGGCCGGGCCTGGGAAACTTCAGTGGGTCACCGGGGGGGCTGCCCTGCCACAGGCAGGTGTAGGCTGGGCAGGGAGCCAGCTCGCCAGGCCTGCACTTATTTTTTTCTTGCAGGTTTTGTTTTATCAGTGGTTCGGGCAAAAGAACAAACTCAACTCTGAGAGGTCAACACGTCCTGCGTGAGCCCTGAGTCCGCCCGGGGGGGCGGCTGCGGCCACTCTCTGAGGGAGCTGACTCTTTGGCCACCCTGGTCCCCACATCTGGAAAGGCTGCCCACCGTCATGCCCAGGCAGCTTCTGAGGCGGCCCAGCTCTTGTGGACACAGCCCTGGGCTGCTTGCAGGGTCCCCCAGCTCCCCTGGACAAGCCACCGCTCACCCAAACCCTGCAGGCCGTGTGACGATGACAGGAAAAGGTGATGGGGACTCGGTCCTTGCTGCGCCCAGCGGGCCGACCGGGGCCTCTCCAGCTCCGGGTCCACCATCTGCCCCCACTCCCTGCGCTGCCCTGACAGCGGCCTTGAGTAAAGGTCTTTCTCACCCTCCGGCCCCTATCAAATGTGCCACATCCACAGAACCTCGTGTTCTTCCTCGTAACTCCTCACGGTGCACGAGTCCTCGATTTGCTGATTTATTGATTAGTCACTCCCTCCCCCACTAGACCGCAGGAGCCACTATAGGAGGGATGTGCCTGCCTCGTTTACCACCTAGAACAGGGCCTGGCATGGGTGGGGGCAGTGGCCCTGGAGCGGCCCGGGGGCCACAGCGTGTCTGAGTGGTTCTGGACAAGCACTTTCTCTCTCTAGGAAATGGCCCCAGTCTGCCATCCGAATCCTGCCGTGAGCGGGGTGGGGCTTTACTCGCAGGCTGGCTGGTTTTGGGGTCCCCCAGGAGCTGGTAACTGGGGACAGTCGAGGGGCTCTCGCAGAGGCATGGAGAACAGCAGCGGGCACCCAGCAGGTGCTTATGATGTGTCAGTTCCCTTCCCTCCCTGCCCTTCGGGGCCTGTGGCTTAGGGACAGCCTCTGCGCCTCAAGCGGCCAGCTGCCCTGCAGCAATGGCTCACCCCTGGCTGGCACCCCAGCTCCCCTCCACGGCCCTCTCCCTGTAAGTCAAGACACAGTCACTGTCCCCCCAGTACTTCCTCTGGGTTTCCTCCCCTGACTTCCACAGTCACGCAGGGGCGGAAGCATTCGGGGCTCCCTTCACAGCCGGGGTGCCGAGGTTATGGGTTAGCACCCAGAAGGCCGGAAGTGGTGGAGCTGGAGACGGAGCCAGGCTGCCTGGCCGGCGTTGTGCTCCCAGCACCCTGTCATCCTTCCACCTAGAGATGGGGTCACCTGCCCCCTGCCTGAGCCCGGGAACCCAGAACTTTCTCCGAGCCCCTCTGCAGAGCCGAGCAGACCCACGCTCCCCGCCTCTCCCCACGAGCATGTGCCTGTGGACTGCCCTGCAGTCTGGCTGGGCTGGTGGCCACCTGGAACCCTGGGTCACAGCCGGGCCCGGGCTGAGCCCTTGGGTCAGGTGCTGACGTGGACTCCTTGGAGAGGAGCCAGGGAGCACATCGGGGGCCGGTTTGGGTAGGGTCCCAACACCTGCACCAACGGCCAACTCCCTGAGGCCGCGGGAAACAGCAGCTATAAATGCACGAGCGACTGGGTAGGCCTGGTGCAGGGAGGGGTTTGGGTGCCCTGGGTGCCTGCATGCACGTAGAGGTGCTCCCCTGAACGTAAACAGTCCTGCCTCCAGTCCCACTCCCTCCCCGCCACTCTCCACACAGCTCTCGGGGATGGAGATCTTTCTAGCACTTAGGTCAGCCCTCATCACTCCCCTGCTCAGAACCCTCCGTGGCTGTCCACTGCCTCAGCACAAAGCCGTGAGCACCTCCTCAGCCTGGCCCTGGTCCCCCAGCCACCTTACCTACCCACAGGGCAGCCCGATGCCCACTGCCCAGCCTCGGCCGGCACCTCCCAGGCCCCCAGTCACTGGTCCCACGGGCCGCCTGGGCCTGGGTCTCTGCATCTTACCCCACCCCCACTGCCCTCACTCACCCGGGGGCATAGGGAGCCTTGGGCTCTGCCTTGATGGGGGGCCCAGAGCCCCCCAGGAAGGGCTTGGGAGCAGCACCCATGCCGTTGTTGTTGTTGCAGTTGAGCGGGGCGCTGTAGTTCGGGGGTGGGAGGGGGCCATGGCGACCCGGGGAGGCTCCGCCCCCGGGGGGGCTCAGGTGGTGGACCCCGCTGGAGCCGGGGATCGCTGGCTGCCCGTGGGGGTAGGAGGCCGCACTGGCTGGAGCAGAGATGTCAGGGAAGCAGCTGCGGAGAAGGGTGGAAGCTCAGCGCCAGCCCGGCACCCCCGCCCCTCCCGGACGCTGCAGTGGGCTCAGTGGCTGGGAAAGGAGCAGCTCTCAGAGGCGGGGCCCCGTCACCCCTCCCAGGTGGAGGCCAAAGGGGCTGGGGTGCCGCGGGGCCGCTCACAGGTCAGAGGCGTCCTCCTTGCTGATGTACTCCTCCAGGATGCTGGTGTCTATGTTGGAGGGCTCCAGGGCGCCGTTGATGTCGTGGCCTGTGGGGGAGGGGTGGACGTGAGAGATCGGCCCAGCCCGCCAACTGTCCGCAGGCTGGGCCCTCCCCATCTGTGCATCCACGTGGAGGGGGAGTCCCTCATCACCCCCCACCTGCCAGCCCTCCAGGAGGTATTGATGGTGCTGCCCTCAGTCCACAAGGCCAGCTGGACTCTGCAAGGAGGGGCGGGGCCCAGAGTGCAGGTCTGGACAGACCGGCCGCTTCCTGCCCCTCCATTCTCCTTTCCAGCTTCGTGACATGAGCAAGTCCCTTCGTCTTTTCTATAAAATGGGGTAACCGTGTCCCCGTCTTGCGGGGTGCTGTGAGGAGCAAACGAGGTGCTTTATTTACCCGGGTGCGCAGCGGATACCAGCCCCCTCACTGACTCAGACCCAGACTCACTGACTCTGTCCTGCCCTGTCCTCCGGGAGGCGGTTCCAGATGGCCCAGCTGCGGGCAGCCGGGACCAGGAGGCCTGGCGGGGCTGGACCACACATCCTGGGGGGCCCATGGGGCTGGGGGAGACTCCTGAACCCCGGGCCCCAGCTGCAGGTGGCGAGGGAGCAGGGGTCGGAGTCAGGAGTGCCCAGCCCACCCTCACTGCGTGTGCCCATCACCCCCACATCGAGGGCTGAGCCCAGAGGAGGAAACAGCCCCAGAGAGGTTCGGCGGGGAACGATGGTGGCCTGAGCGCTGCTCCTCTGCCTGACCTCTCCTGGGCCCTCCCCGCTAGCCCCAGCCCCACCAACGGGAGGGATTCACAGAAAAGGCAGCCCAGTGCTCTTGGGCATCAGCAGTGAAGGAGAGGGGGAGGCGCTGGCCTTTCCCCTCCCGGGGTCACCTTGCAGGGGGAGCTGGAGTGCTGGGTGATAAGGGGGCTGACGTGGGAGATGCGTCAACTCTGATAATGGAGGACGGCCCCACCCACACTGCTGACCTGGGCTGGCCGGCCCCACTGAGGCAGGAGGCACCCCTCCCATAGGCCCCTAGGCCTTGAGTCTGGGGTCTGCGCCTCATGCCCCCTCCCCTGGTGAACCCTGGGAACAGAGCTCAGGTCCAGTAATAAATCCTAGCTCACCTACTCCCTGCTGTGTGACCTTGGGCAGGTCACATACCCTCTCTGAGCCTCAGTCGCCTCAGTAAAATGGGGACGTGAACAGCTAACACTTTACAGCGTTCTTCTGAGGATGAAACAAGTTAAGGTATATGAAGTGCCCGGAACACAGTGGGTGCTCAGCAAACAGTGGCTGTCCCCACTCCCCAGAGCCCTGGGGTCCCCAGGAACCCCCAGCCCAGGCCCCTCCCTGGCCCTGGCCGGCATTTCAAGAATGCTGAGCCCCGCTTAGGTGATTAATGAGTGGCTAAGCCCTCCTAGGAGTCACGCGCTGCCTGGGACAGGCCCTCCTGCTGGCCCCCACACTGGACTCACCCGGCCAGGAACAAGGGACACCCACCAAGCACCGCCAATGGCCGCCCAGGGCAAGGGGAGCTTCTCGAGCTGGGAATGACCAGGCTGCATGCCGAGGTTCCAGGACCCCCACCCCGTCCTTCCCTGTTAACCAAAGGTCCCATTTACTGAGCGCCTGCTGTGTGCCAGACACTTTCAGAGCCAAGTACGTTAATAATCACAGGAGTTTATTACATGTAAGGCATCCTGCAGGCTCTTCCTGTGCACTGTGACATAATTCTCCCAACCTATCACGGTGACGATGACAGTGGCTCACACTGACTGAGTGTCTGCCAGGCCCCAGCACCATCCTAAGTGCTTTACAGGTTCACCTCCCAATCGCCCCTGCAGACTTGGTGTCTGTTATTAGCATCATCCCCTTTGTTCAGAGAAGTCAAGCCTCTTGCCCAAGGCAACCCAGCAAGGAGAAGCCAATCTCAAGTGCAGGGGCCCGACTCCAAGAGGGAAAGTGTAGTTGGTGGTCGCTGAGGCTTCCCAGCCATGCTGGGCTGCCCCACTGGATGACGGGGCGCGGGTGGTCCTGAGGGCACAGGAGGTGGGGAGGGAGGGGGTACTGGCACGTCACTCCCACCTTGGCTGCTGAAGCCGCAGGGTTTTGAGACTGAACTTGGAATCCACAGTGAATGATGGGGTGACAGAGTCCTGGTGCAGCTATTTATAACAGGCCAGGCCCCCTCCTCCCCCTCCCCCCGGCCAGGAGCAACTCCTAATCACCCCTAATCCTCCTGCCCCCCTCCCCCGGGGTGGGGGTGCCTCCGACAGAGGCATCTTGGGAGACCCTAACGAGAACCAGATGTGGTTGGGGGGAGGAGAGACCCTCGGTGCCAGGGGCCGGGCGGACGGGAGGATGGAGGAGGGAGGGGGGAGCCACTGGGGCAGGGTGGGGGTGGGCCAATGGGTGGGAGAGAAGTATGAGGTTTGGGGGGTTGGTGGGCCTCCTGAGGACCACTGACCCCACACCTCCTCTTTCTCTGGGAGTCCTCGCCGCCTGTCCCAAAGGGTCCAGCCACCCAGGAGATGCCCCCCGCCTATCCCATGACCAGGCTGGAGATCTCTAACCCAACGTTCCAGCAGGACAGGGTGGAGTGGCTCCTTGACTCCTGAGGCTGGGGCAGAGCCTCCAGGAACCCAGGAGAAAGGCATGGCCCCCTCCCCCACTGCTCCCCAAAGAACGCTGGAACATCCTGGAACACCGCTGAGCGGCAGGTACAGTCAGGAAGGAAGCTGAGAATCTCATGCTGATCCTCAAGACCTCCCTGGGAGCTGGAGAGGCTGCCAAGGTCCCACAGCCTGAAGGCGGCACCACCAGGCCACAAACCAGCATCCCCGCCCTCCCTCTCCCCAGACCCTTCAACTTCCCATCGCTCGGGATAACCAGGACCCTCGTCCGTCCAAGGCCTGGCCCGGTCGACCCCCTGCCTGCCCCCGTGGCCGCTCCTGCCCCAGTGCCCCTCCCTGCAACTCTCCACAGTCCAGCCCCCGCCTCATTCCATCCTGGGACAAACACCCCCTTGCACATCAGGGCCTTTGCACATGCTGTTCCCTCATGCTGTTCCCATTCCTCGTGACTCTATAGGCTTTGGCTTAAATGTAAGTTCCTCCGAGAGACCATGTCTGACTCCCCCATTCTCCTGAGCGGCCTCCCTTCTACTTTCTCATCAGGCTCTTTGCTCCCCTGCCCAGCACACACCTCGGGGGAAGAATCAGTCCTCTGCCCACCCACTGCCCGTAGCACACACTCACCGCGCGGTCACTCTGCCCAGCCATGCCACACACACTCTACATGGCTCGTATTTAATTCCCATAACAACCCTACGGGGTAGGTGGTTTTCTTGTTCCCTCTTTCACAGATGAGGAAGCTGCGGCTCAGAAAGGATAAACGCCTTTCCCATAGCTTAGAGGTGTGGCAGCTGGGCCGTGAGTCCTGCCCCGTTTTGTCTCTCAGCGGTGTAAGCATCTAAGCATCCCGCAGGCACACGACGAATGTTCATGGGATGAATGAGCAAAGTGGCAAGCGGGGCACTGGGACCAGGCCTGCCCGAGTCTGGGCACCTCCGCCCGGCCATGCTGTGGTCAGGGTTCAGGGCTAGACAGGGCCCCTCCAGGCACCGCCCCTGCCCTGCTGAGCTATGCACCCCAGCTGCTCCTCATTAATTAGGCCCTTTATTACCTGCTTTTAACAGGAGCCAGACACTGCTCCTTCCCAGGCAGGCGGGATCGGGGCTGTGGGAAGGAAGCCCCTCCCCTCCTGTCTCCTCCTCTCTTTAAGGCCACCCAGCTAGGCAGAAGAGGAACCGAGGCGACACAAGCCAGGTGCGGGATGAGGGCGGATGGGGGCCCAGGTGGTCCTCCACCCTGGACCCTTCCCTTCCTGCCCCCTCGTGCTCATGCCCCCCCCCCACCAGCTGTGGCCACTGGCTGAGTCTCGGCCATTGTCCCGGGGAACGGGGGAGGGTGGGGACCCGGCACAGTGGGAGGCTTGTGCCCTGCCCACACCCTCCCCCTCAACCGTCAATGAGGCACTTGTCAATTCATGCCCCAAACATGGCGGAAATCCCGTCGGCCACGTGGCTGTGGGCAGGGCAGGCCATGGCCTAAGGATGCCGGCCAGGCCTAGCTGATCTGAACCTGGGGCTAACAGGACACAGGTCTGCCCCCCTGCTGTTGAGTGTCCACTCCAGGCATCTGAATCTGAGGGGCATCCTGCCTCCAGGCAACGGCTGGGCCAGGGTAGCAGTGGTCAGGGGATTGCCCACCTTGGCATCCCCATAATGCCCTAAGGGACCCCTGGGGTCAAAGAGGCCTGGTTGCTAACGCGGGTCCCCCTTCATTGCTGCGTGACCCTCGGCAAGTGACCTGACCTCCCTGTGCCTCAGTTCCCTTCCCTCTCAAGTGAAGGAGATCCCTGCATCACGGGGTGGTCGTGAGTCTCCAGTGAGATGGTGGGAAAGCTCCTCACCTCTAGAAGGCCATTCCTCACCTTGCTCTGGGCTCCCACCTCCTCTCCTGCCCAAGCCCAACCTGTGCCATGATGTTATTCTGACACACGCATGGCACAGCCCAGCCTCCAGGACTTGGCTCTAGCCATCCCCTCTCCAGTGGGGAAGCCTTCTGTGACTGCCTGCCTACCCTGGCAGTCCCTCCTCGATCACCCCAGTCACAGAGGGCCCCCAGTGCGGTGGCTCATTTCCCCATATTGACTGAGCTGATCAACATGTACCAAACTAGTTCCCACTGGGACAGGGCACAGGGGGCTCTCACCTCCCTTGGTTTGGACTTTCTATCTTTATTAATTGATTAATATGGCAACTACTTCAGGCTTCAGATTGTGACCAGAGCCTTCTCAGTCAAAACGCCTTCAGGCCAAATGCTTGATTCTGCAAGCTACACTTTGCATCTCTGCATCAAATCCCCAATCATCTTGGGGCTGAGTGACAAGGATGTAGCTCTGGAGTCATTGCCATCAGGTCCTTAATCTGATCCACAGTTGTCTTTGTTCCCTCTCAACTTCTTGCCAAAAATGCGGCAGAGCCCTGCCTCCTGCCTGCAGAGACCCAGATCCTCCAGGGGACCTGAAATCTTTAGCCACCCCTGGGCTATAGCTATGTCCTCCCCTAGTCCCCACACAGCTGCCACCCTGTCCTCAGGTCCACACAAGGCTGAACTCACAGCCCGAAGATGCTGCGAAGCCAGGTCCAACAGACCTGGCCCAGCAGTTGTGGCCTCTTCTTAGGGAACCCACATGGGTCCCTAGGGATCTCCACTTTGCTCTGGGGGCCCCCAGCCCTCTCCCACAGGGACTAGGCCAGGCAGGCTGGGGAAGGCCCCTCCCCACAGAGGCAGAGTAGAGACCCTGCAGCTTGGGGTGGGAGCAGGTCTCTACCAGGGTTACCCATGCCCACCTGTGTTCATACACCAGCATGCCCCACAGGCATGTGCACACACAAGGGCACACTCCCAGGCGTGTATCCACTGGCACACACATGATCGTGTACATCCGAACATACACATGTACAGAGGCACACCCCCCGCACACTGACACACACGTGTGCACATACCGGCATGCTCCAAGTGTGCTCATTCATTCACTCACACAATTATTTACTGAGCATCTGCTGTGTATCAGGCACAATTCTAGGCTCTGGAGATAAAGCAGTAAACAGACAAAACCTACTCCCTCCACGGAGCTGACATCCTGGAAGCAGAGTCAGATGACAAGCCAGGTGGGCAAAATCCACAGCATTTCAGAAGGTGACAAATGCTACGGAGACAATAAAGCAGGGAGAGGGGCTGGGGTGCTAGGAGGGTGGGGAGCGCTGCAATTCTAAACAGGGTAGCAGGGAGGGCTTTACTGAGCAAAGATACGAAGGAGGTGAGCCACAGGGACATCTGGGAAGCGCATTCCAGGCAGTGGGGAGGCACTGCAAAGGCCCTGAGGCATGTTCACATCTCAGCACACCTCACAGACTTCTACATTTGTGCCTACCAATGCTCGCTGACCCAATGGCAGGCCCAGGCCAACACACCTCCCCATCAGCTCTAGGTGGAGCCAGTCCAGCTGCGCGAACTCGGTGTCACAGACCCCAAACTCCACCACCAAAGGCAGCCCCCTCCAAGTTAGCAAAGCAGGGGATGGGGACTGCCCCCCACCCCCCAGCCCCCGCCAAGGCCACAGACCCCAGGAGGGAGAACCATGGGGGAAGAAGATAGCACAGGGGACTGGGATGATGAAGAGGGGAGTGAGGGAGGGTCCCAAACCTTTCAGAGAGACAGAGGCTGCGGTTGTGCATTGCGGGGCTGGAGGGATCTAGGTCAGATGGAGGGAAAACTTTCGCACTGATGCAGCCTGGAGTCAGGGGGAGGCCAGGAAGCCCTGAAGCCCCCTGTGCATAGTCCAGGCCAGTGGGGGCTCAGGACCCAACTTCCTTCCCTCCCACACCAGGCCCTGGGGGAGTCTCACTGCTTATGTCACACAACCTAGATCATCTGAGTGAGGGCTCTGAGGCCCAGAGAGGTCAAGGGGCTGGACGGCAGTCACCCAGCACAGCCATCACTGGTGGGTCAGGACCCTCAGCACGCAAGGAGGAGAGGTTCCCTCCCGCCCCACTCCAAGCTAGCACCCAACTGTGACGGGTCAAGAGACCCAGGGTCCCAGCCCAGCTCTGCCGTGGCCGCCCTGAGTGAGCCTGACCCATCGCCTTCCCCTCCTGCCTCAGCAGCCCCCTCTCGGAAGTGAGGGGGCACCACCCACACTTCCACGGAGGCCCAGGACTCCCGGGAGACACCACATGCGAAAACCTCCGGCCTGGGTGTGGCAGGCAAAGACGAAGGACAGTCAAGACCCTTCCCCACCCCCCTTACACCCCCCCCACCCCGCCCCGCCACCTGCCCAAGGGCCGAGTTCCGAATCTCTGGGGTAGAGGGCGGGGCAGGCCCAGCTGGAGCAGGCAGCAGGACCAGGCAGGGCCAGACCTGTCATGGAGCAGAGCTCCGGAGTCGAGTGTGCTCATCCCTGGAATAAGTAGCCCAGAGAGGGTGAGGGGCTTTCCCAAGGCACACAGCGCCAGCCACAGGCCCCAGCCCAAGCTTGGGGGCACTGACCTACCCATGGACCAATAAATCCTCCAAGTGGGGAGCATAATAGCTGTTGTAAGCCTCCCAGGGGAGAATAATCACAATCCAGGCTGACATTCATGGAGTGGAGCCGTGCCAGGCACTGCATGAGGCCGTGCTCAAGCCCCTTCTACCTAAGCCCCATGGAAACCCTGAGAGGCAGGTACTCCTACTGCAACTGTATTCCCATTCTACAGATGGGAAAATGGAGGCACAAAGAGGTGCAGTGATAGGCCCAGGAGAAGGACCGTGGGTAAGCGGCAGAGCTAGGGACCGACCTTCAGCCCACCCCAGGGAGTGCACATGACCAACACAGACCCGAGGGGCTGCCCAACACGGTGGTAGCAGGGGCTGGAGACGGAGGTGAGAGGGGAGGCCCCCCATACACACACTCAGGCTGTGAGGAAAAATGAGGCCCAGAGGAGGGGGCCGTGAGGAGGAAGAAGGTGGGAAAAAAGGGCAGGCAGCCTGGGTGGGGCGGGGCCATCCCTGGTTAATAATTTAGTTAATGATTTCTTCTCCCCGTCCTTATCGCGTGGGCAAAGTCCAAGGGCAGCAGCCAATCAGCAGCCCTGCCGGGCTGTTACCCAGCAGCCTCTGCTGCCAGGGCCCCCCAGTCCTGTAGGCCCTTGGGAGTCAGGGAGCGGGGGCCAGGCCCCCAGGAGGAGGCCGTTCTGCCCAGAGCAGCCTGTCTTTCCCCCAGACACCCTGCTTGGCTCTGCCTAAGACCCCCAGGGGTACTCTGCCCAGGCCCCCAGACTCAGGAGAGGCCCTGAGGCCAGCACGTCGGAAGCGGCCGGCTCCGGTGGCTCCGCTCCCCTGTACCGAGCCAGGCCCTCACAGAGAGTCAGCTTCCTGGGGTGCGCCCCCCACCCCGCCTCTGTTCACACAGTCATTGTTGCTTCCATTCCTTGGGAACATTTCCTGCCCCCCTCCCACCCCGTGTGGCCCTGTGCTGTGTGTTGGGGACAGGGCGATGAGTCAGACCCCTGGCTACCACTTCCCCTCCAGCTGGAGTCAGGACCTTGGGAGGTGGGGCTGGGACAGGAGTCCTCTGGGGAGGCTCTGGGTGGACCCAAGAGGCACTCCATCTCATCTCCTTGAGAGTCAGGGGTCTGGCAGTCTCCCCCATCCACCTACTCCCTGGTCGCACTGCAGACAGACAGGCGGACACAAGGCACCGTGCCATCCCATCACACACCGCACCTCAGCCCCAGATTCCTGTCCAGGGTGGGCGTCCTCTCCCACAAGCGGTCAGGTGGTCTCCTCCTGGGGCCTCCTCCTGCCCTCTGGAGGCAGAGATGCTGGTCCCCATAGGAAGGCCACCCTCCCTCCCCCAAAGCCCTGGAGGCAGAGGGGTGTTCTGAGGCCTGGGTGTCAGCCCTGGCTCACGCTGGCTAACTCCCTTCTCTCAGAGCCGCAGTCTTAGGCCCTGGGAAAGGGGGCCAACGCCACCGCTCCCCTCCCACATCCCAGAGCTGGGGAAGGGTGGCTTTCAAACCAGGATCTGGAGTCTGGGGTCTGTGAGGAGCCCATCCGCCCTGTGTCCAGTGTATATGTCCTATTCGGAGGCCAGGAGTTTGTCTTTGCTTGGTGGCTAACAAGAATCACATTGGAAGTCCCTACTCTGGCCCAGCGCACCTGCCTACCCAAGGAGGGGACATGAGGCCAGAGAAATAAAGTCACCAGGCCAAGGCACCCATCAGGTATGGAAGGAGTGAAAACCCGCTCCCACCTCCAGCCCTGGCGGGGCTCTAGAGGCCAAGGGAGGTCCCCCAACCTCTCGGTGGCCCTTCCAGCCCAGCTCCCCTCAGTGGCTTCCTCCACATCGACCGGCTTACCGAGTGCTGATCGCTGCTCACTCGTGCCCCGTGTGCCCCCGGAGCCAGGGGCCAGCACCCTCCCCCTTCTAAAACGTCCCTCTTCCCCAGGGCTGGAGGAGAAGGCTCAGCCGCGGGCATCATCAGGACCTGCTCTGCCACCCACTCCTGTCTTGCAGGTGAGGAAAAGGGGCCCAGCGAGGGCAAGAGCTC
This sequence comes from Globicephala melas, assembly GCF_963455315.2. Taxonomy (NCBI): domain Eukaryota; kingdom Metazoa; phylum Chordata; class Mammalia; order Artiodactyla; family Delphinidae; genus Globicephala; species Globicephala melas. Next base: position 9,620,164 of record NC_083321.1, read on the forward strand.
TGCACAGGGTCATGCAGCTCTCAGGGGCCAAGTCTGCACCAGAACCTCTCAAGTCCTATAGGGATCCTCTGATGCTGCCTTGCCCTGTCCCTGACGGGCTCTGAGAGTCCAAGGCCCCAGCCGGTCAAGGTGATGAAGGGAACACCTGCCACTGTGCCCCGGTTACCTGCTGGGAGCCAGTGCATCCTGCCCGGAGGGTCCCCTCTCTGCAGGCCCTGTGCCCGCCGATCTGGGCGGCCGCAGCCTCCCTCTAGGGGATTAGCAGGGCAGTCACGGGGGCCCGGCTGTACCAGCCTCGAGGGGGCCGCCCTGTCCCAGCCTCCCACCTGAGGCCCAAAGCGCCTTAGCTTCCAGCCCACCAGCCTGAGGCAGGGTACAGCCAGGCCCACCGCACAGGACCAGGCAGGACCCAGGGCATATGCTTGGTGTGCCTGGAGAGTGGGCCACGTCACACGAGGGCCTGGGCACGCCCTGCCCCCTTCAGCCAAGCCCTTTCCCACCTCCAAGTCCAGAGCTGAAAGCACAGACCCTGCCCACCATACCCACTGTCCTGGGGAGTGACCAAGGCCAAGCGGGAGCCAGGATGAGCGCTCAGGTGTCCCCAGCCCCAAGTGCGAAGCACCCTCCTCCTGGGAAATACATCCACGTGCACAAAAGCACCCTGCACTTCCACACTTCCACTCGAGAGCACACTCAGCAGCGCCCCCGCCCAGGGGCGCCCTAACAACCCCACTACGTCCCCCACATGCCGCTGCCCACCGGATTCCTGGCCAGGCCTTCCCCACCAAGTGGCCCCGGAGACCCCAGCCCTCAGCGCCCGCCCCACCTTCCCCCCATCTCAGGCTCTGGGAGCACTTCTCCAGCCCCTGGCTCCCTCCACAGACATTCTTGAGTCTGCTCTTATCTCTCTGGAGGGAGCAGCGCAGCCTCCCCGCCAGGCCAGCCAGGCCGGCCGCATGGCTGAGCCGTGGCGTCAGGCCCCACCCCCACCCCCACCCCCACCCCCCGCCCACGGCCAGGAGGGAAAGTTTGGCTCAGGAGACAGGGAGCCTGGGCCAGCCAGGCCCACCCCTCTGCCCAGGCCCAGGGTCCTGGGGGAAGGGGGCACAGGGATTTCTGCAGGAAGCAAGGGGGCCTGGTCCGTGAGTCATCTGGGATGTCCGGCGGGCTCCGGGCACCCCCAAAATAGTGGCCCCCAGGCAAGGACTAGTGTCCCCTTCCTACCTCCCCAGAGCCCCCAGCCCCCATAAGGCCCCTCAAGGCTCTTAAAGGAGGAAAAGGATCTGGGGAGAACAAGAGCCCCTGGGACTGATGGGGAAACGCCTAGGACCCTCAAATGGCCCAACTACCTGAGGATCAACCACTTCATCTAGTCCAAACCTGATTTCTTGGATTCTGGGAGTGTCCAGAATCCTGGAGTGGGGAGGCCGGAGGCTTGGGGATGCCCTTACCTGGGCTGTTCGGCAAGCAGAGTGCACAAAGGCTCCCCCCGCCCACACACACACCCCCCCTGCAGTCACAGACAGGGAGAAACTAAGTCAAAGAAAGGCCTTCCTTGCTCCCTCATGGGACGCCAAAGGGCTCTGGGTGCTGGGCGCTGGGCTTGAAACTTGGACCCTAATTCCCTGCCCTGTGGCCCAACAGCTGCAGCACAGTGTGCCCCGTGGGCCACCGCGCCTCGCCATGGGCAGGTTCACACTAATGGAAGGTTCTGGATCATTGAGTTTTGGGTTCTGAAGGCACTGAGGTGCTGGAGATGGACTTAGGGACTAGGGGGAGGGTGGGGGCAGAGGCTGGGCTCCCGAGGTTGGTGGAGAGGGACACAAGAGCACCCAGAGGGTCTGAGAAGCTGGGAGAGTCAGCCTGCACCTCTGCACCCCCTCCCACACTCTGTCTCATCCCTGGTCTGGCTGGATGTTCCAGTGAGGGTCTGAGAAGCTGGGAGATGTCAGCCTGCACCTCTGCACCCCCTCCCACACTCTGTCTCATCCCTCCTGAACCCAGAGCCCAAGAAGGGGACAGCCTCAAGGGGCAGAGATTACTCAGGAAAGGGGAGTGGGTGAGATGTAGGAGCAGACCCCCAAATCCACTGGCCAGGAGAGGGGAGAGGGTAGAAGAAAATCTTGTAGGGTGTGTGTAGATCCCAGCCCTGGGGAGGGTCCTATCAGGGTCAAGGTGAGGGGATGAGGTCACTCCTGGGACGGGGGCACAGCCAGAGGAGGCATAGCTCCAGGGACAGGTGTGAGCGAAACAGCCCCGAGGAGCCACACAGAGCAGGCAGGATGCAGTTCACAGCTTTGGGAGGGTCTCGGAGTGCGGAGGTGGCTAACGGGGGGGGGGGGAATGCCAACTTCAAGAAGGTTCCAGAACCAACGAGAGTATTCCAGGGTGGGAGGTGGGGAAATCCAGCCCACAGAGGAATGCTGGGGAGGGGTTCCCAGCCCTAAGTAGGGGAGAGATAGCCGCTTCAAGGGGAAGTTCAGCCGTGGGCGGGGGGAGCAGCCTTGTGGAAGGTGGGTGACAGTCTTGAAGGGGGTCCCTGCCTCAGGGAAGCACTGGTGGGGAGGCGCTGGGGGCAGGAGTCAGGCTGGGAGTAGGGTGCCAACCTGAAAGGCACATAGGGTGCCTGAGTCTCTAGGCGGGGGTCCCAGTCTCTGGGAGGCATGCTGGGGGCCCCCGGCCTGGATGGGGTCCCAGGGAAGCACAGTAGAGGGTCCCGTCGTCGGGAAGTGCGCTGGGGGTGGGAGGTGTCAGAATTTAGTGGGGACTGCAGGTCCTGGAAGGCAGGAAGGAGGACCGAGCAGGGAAGGGGATACAGCTCCAAGGAAGTTGTGTGTCGGGGGACGGGGAGTGGGGAGCCCAACTTCAGCGGAGGTGGGTAGTAACCTCCAGGAGACAGAGGAGGGCCCCAGCCCAGAGGAGGTGTTCTGGGCGGGGGGTGGGGGGGTCCCAGCTTGATGAAAGCACAGTCGGGGGTCCCAGTCCCCGGGGAGATCGGCTGCGGGTTCCCAGCGCGAGAGGGTCGCCGCCCCCGCCGGCCCGCGGTCCCTCACCTTCGAAGAAGCGCTGCAGCGCCTCCGTCTCGTCCACCACCTCCATGTCCGGCCTGCCCCGCGTACACTCCACCCCGGCCCCGCTACAGCCCGGCCCGGGGGCGCGGCATCGCCGGCGCGGCCCGCGCGACAGTCCCGGCTCGGCTCCGGCTGCGGTCCCGCCCGGACCGCCGCAGCGCTCGCCCCCCGCGCGGCACTGGCCCGGCCCCTGCCCGCCCCACGCGCCCCGCCCGCCCACCGCGCGCAGCGGCCCCTGCCGGCCCGCTCCATTCCCGCGCCGCAGCCCCGCGGCTGGCAGGACGCGCGGGGCTCCTCCAGGGGGCGCTCGGCGCGGGGTCCTAACCAGCTTGGGGGTCGAGGGGCGGCCCAGCCTCTATGCCGGGAGGGCAGGGCCCCCGCAGTCCTCGGCAGCCCCTTGGGCAGGGGAAGATAGCGGGCTTCTGAATCTTAGATTTTCAGAACCAAACCTCAGAGGCATCCCCCGTTTCCTCTCCTTTATCCACCCCCCTCTCAGCAATAATAATAATAACCTGCATTTCTCGAATATTTGTTATGTGCCAGGCCCACAGTGAGCTGCTCTACAGGGGTTATCTCACGTTGTCCTCTCAGGTACCCTACAAAGGAGAAACTATTACGTGCATTATACAGATGAGGAAACTGAGGCTCAGTGAAGTTCAGTACCGTCTGAGGAAGTCTGTCCTGTGTAACCTTCCGTGACGATGGAAATGCTCTCTGCGTTGTCCAGCATGGTCGCCGCCGGCCACATGTGGCTACTGAGTACTTGAAATGTGGCTGCTGAGACTGAGAAACTGACTTCCCAATTTTAGTTAATTTTAATTAGTTCAAATTTAAATAGCTATGTGTGGCTGCGGTACTGAACAGTGCAGGTCGAAGGGTTTCCAAGTAATTAGCAGCAAAGGCAGCATCAGTGCCAGATCCTGGCTGACTTGGGAAACTCCCCCCTCAATCATCCAAGAGGGTCCTGAGTGAATCCACCAGCCTTGTCCCTCTGCCTCCACCCCTGTGAGTGCCCCCTCATCTCTCTTCTGCCCAACTGCACAGCCTCTCTCCCCACCCAATCTCCTCTATCATCCTCCCAAATTACTCTCTTTAAAATGTAAATCAGATCATTTCACTTCTTTGCCAAAACCTGTGGTTTCCCTTTGCACTCAAAACAATATCTAGGTCCATCCATGTTGCTGCAAATGGCATTATATACGTATAACTGATTCACTTTGCTGTACAGCAGAAACTAACACAACATTGTAAACCAACTGTACTTCAATAAACATTTAAAAACCAATATCTAAGCTCCCGCCCTGGTTTCCAAGGCCTTGTATGACCTGCCCCTGCCTGGACCGCTGACCTCAGCTCCTATTTTTCTCTCCATTGCTCACTAAGTCACAGCCACCAAAAGGCCTCCTTGCCATCACTCACATGTGCCAGACCCACACCTGCCGCGGGGCCTTGATTTTTTTTTTTTTTTTTTGTCCACACAGCATGCAGGATCTTATTTCCCTGACTAGGGATCGAACCCGTGCCCCCTGCAGTAGAAGCGTGGAGTCCTAATCACTGGACCGCCAGGGACTTCCCTGCCGCAGGGCCTTGGGACATGCTGTTCCGTCTGTCTGCAGTGTTGATCCCACACGCCTGGTTCCTTTGTAGTAGTCAGTTCACTCATCGCCTCACTGACCATCCCATTGAAAGCAATTCCCCCTACCTAGGCCTTTCTTTCTCCCCACATAAAAGAGTTGTATCTACTCTTTGTTATTATCCTTCTCCTCGCTCGAGAATGGAAGCTCTATGAGGGTAAGGGATTTTTCTGGCTTGGTGATTGCTCTAGCTTCAGCACCAAGAACACTACCTGGCACACAGTAGGTGCTCAATAAATATGTGATGAATGAATGGATGGCGGCAGCTTCACACTGCAGAATCCTAGACCTCTGAAACCTTGGAAGCAGAGAATTCTGGAATTCCGGACCCAGCAAATCATCTCACTACAGAGTGGCTCAGCTCGCAGCCTCCCTGAGTCCTCAGACACAGCAGGTTAGAGCTAGAAAAACCCATCCCACCCCAGAACTGTCTGACAGAAGACAAAACTGAAACTGAGGCCCTTGGGGGGGTGGGAGGACTCACTGGCAGATCAAGATGCCAGCCTAGCCAGCCCAGAGCTCTCAACTCTGCCCACCAGTGGCCCCCCAGAGGAGAGTGGGGTACGAATTGGGCTGCCTGGTAGGGGTGGGGGTGAGAGCCTGCAAAGTGGCTTCCTCCCAGGCCACCCTCCCCCTCCCCAGCGGCCAGCCACAGGGGAGGGACAGCCAGGGCCGGAGCCCCAGATGTGGCCCAGTCAGCAGGCTTGCGGTGGCCCGCCGAGGAGGGTCAATGCCACGACAGTTCTGGGGCTGGGGGAGGGGATGCCCAGGCCGGCGGGCACCTCACAATGAGGTTTTGTGCCCCAGGGGCCGCTCTCCGAGCTGTTGCTCTTAGATATATAGAATGGGATTTTGCTGGAGGCCCCAGCTGTGTGCGCTGATCAGTGCTGCCCCGCAGGGGCCGGGCCAAGCGGGGGGAGAGGGCCACACTGAGACGCCTATTCTTTTCCAGCTGATACACCCCAGAGGTTTTTCCCCCTCTGCAGCCTCCCTTAAGACAATTGTTATTCTCTGCTCTGCCCCCTCCCACACCCGGGTCAGGCCTGCCTGTGGACACAGTAGACACCGCCTACGCTGTGTGATATTTAAAAATGAATTTATTTTAGCAGTTGCCCAGGACTGGCTGGAAAACCGGCTTCTTTATAAGCTTCCCCCACGAGCAGGTCTTTCTGCCACATCCCACAGGGTACCAGAAAGTCCACCATCAGAGGGCCATCCCAATGAGCTCTGTGTTGCCCTTGCCATGGGTGGGTGGGCTATGCATATTTTGGTCCCGACACCCAACTTCGCAGGCTGCATTACTATGTCTCTGGGTCAGCCTTGAAGTTGTGCGGGGTGGGATGCGGCTTCCTGTTAATCCCGTGGCAGCTGGCCTTGCTCGGAGGTTCTAGCCCTGCCGTCTCCCGACTCCACTGGGCCTCTGAGCAAAGGAGCAACGGTCCCCAGGGATCTTCATCTCTGGGCTGGGGGAGAACGGTGGCTGAAAGGTCCCAGACTCCAGGGCTCAGCTAAGAGTCGAGGCTGCCACCCCCAAATCCATAATGAAGGAGGTGAGCCTTGCACAATCAGGACCTTGAGGGGCTCATCAATGGAGAGGGGTCCCCATTGGTACCCCCTCCCCACCAAGCCACATGAGTGAGGGACCGAGACTTCAGTCCTGGCCCAGCAGACGTGGCTGTCCCAGCCATTCTCCAAGCCCTGTCCTCTGGTCCTTGGAGACCTCATCTCTAATAAATCAGCCCATTATTGCTACCTCACGGTGTAGGTAAAGTACCAGGGAAGTGATTGATAAATGGTGTTTTCTCTGATTCCAGGTCAGTTTCCAGTGCCCAGTGCTGGCCTTTGAGTGCCAGTAGGGCCAGGAGGAGCTGGCAGCTCAGCAGGCAGCCCTGGGGAAAGGGGGGCAGGGACTTGAGGGTTAATGAGTAACGGGCTGGAGGCCAGCCCAGGAGAGGGTGGGGTTCTGTGGACAGAACCCTCCCTAGCGCAGCACTCCAGGCCTCCCGTGGGCCCACGCAGCCCTGGCATCCGCCCATTTTGCAGAGGAAGAGAGGAGGGCCCAAAGGGTGGTGGGTGTGAACCCAGGGAGTCAGTGAGGCTGGGGACCCTGCAGGGTAGCCTCTCTCCCACCTCCCTCCCAGTGGAGACGGAAGGGGACATCCGAGGGTCTGGGAGGCAGAGCGCTGCTCCAGCCCTTCCTGGAATTGCTCCTCACGAGGGGCCCTTCCCATTCCTCGCTCTGGCTGTGTGACCTTAGGCAAGTCACAGAACCTCTCTGGTCCTCAGCTTCTTCTGCTCCACTAATTAGATAGGATGATATGCACACCAAATGAGACTACAGGGTGTGAAGAACCTCTGAAAACCATTAGGCGAGGGTGGAGGCCGGAGTCCTGGCCTGGAGGCCTGGATTCTGGTCCTAGCTCTGTCCCCAGGCTTGAGTGACCTTGAGCAAGTTTCCACCCTTATGTAGCCTCCGTTTCTTCCATTCAAAGAGGCCTAGGTGAAGACAGAACTGTTCTATCATCCCCTCCAACTCCCCACTCTGGACTCAGGGCTGGGAGGGTGGGCAGTGTGGGGAGGGGAAGGTCAAGGTCCGGTCACAACTTGGCTGGGTCAGTGCCTGGGCTGCACGCTGCAGGTCCCGTTGGGACTGGCTAGAGGAACAGCGCCATCTGCTGCGAGGAGGGGGCAGGCCTGGGCATGGGGCTGGCTGGAGGCCCAGCTGCCTGCCCACCGTGGCCTTGCAGCCACTCCCCAGGCCTCCCTGTCCCGGGGCCAGGCTGGGAGGGTGTCCCTGGGGTGCCCTGGGCCTGGCCAGGTCTTTCGCATCCTCCTAGAGAAGCCCTCAGCAAAGACTTCCAGTGGGCTCTGCATTCCACTGCGACCCAGCCAGGGAGTTTTAGTGCCCTCACCCCACCCTGGCTCTCAGCATTGGGGGGAAGGGGTGGGCACTGTCAGACCTGCCTGGTACCCCATCACTACCTCTGTGGTCTTGGGCAGTTTACTTACCCTCTCGGAGCCCCAGACCCCTCAGGGAGAAGGGGCTAAGAAGCCCCGCCTTTCAAGGCCCTAATGAGGCCAGATGGAGCCCCTGGCACGTACCTCATGCAGGTAGGGCTCAACAAGGAGCTGCCCCCCATTCAAATGGGGCTCTGAGGGTCTTCTGGTCTCTCACTGCGACTCAGAGTGTGGTCCTGGACCAGGGCATCGACAGCGGTGACAGCCAACCTCAGAGGTCCCCTCCCGCCACTCTGCCACTCAGACCCAGCCTCCACCCCACCTGCGGGGAAGAGAGGTCACTCAAGGCGGCCAGTGTGCTTCTCCATCCAGTTTATACACAGCTCTATACAATATACAGAAAACTTTTATATACAGATATATTTATAGAATAAGCTATATTAATTTGTCTCTCCTTTTTACAGCAATATTAGTTTGCATCTTTCATACATTAAGTACAAAAAAAGTCATGGGAGAATGGCACGTACAGTGCATGAGTGTCTGCGGGGCCCAGGGGCTCACTACCGATTGCATATGGAGGTCGCCCGGGCCCCTGGGAGGATAGGCCAGCGTACGGCCGGGAAACCTTGTGCTGCAGATCTGGGGGACAGAGTGGGGGTCGGTCTGAGCCGAGCTGGGCTGAGGGGGGTGGCTCAGACCCCCCAAGTGTGGTGTGCAGAGGAAGGGAGAGACACGCAGCAGGCCCATCCTGCAGGGGAGAGGCGGGGAGGGGGCGGGTGAGATGTGGGCCGACCCTGGAGCATCCAGGGCTGAGTCCGAGCCTGCCCCAGCCCCAAGCCTGTAACCCTGTGCGGCTGCAGCCCTGGGGGTGGGGGGTCTGTCCCTGATGGCTCAGCCCTGGGCATGGGTGGGCACCACGCCCCCTCAGAGATCCCAGGCCCACCCTGGTGGAGGAGGAGTTAAAAGGCCAGACCCCTGGGCTTCTCTGGTGGCGCAGTGGTTGAGAGTCCGCCTGCCGATGCAGGGGACACGGGTTCGTGCCCCGGTCCGGGAAGATCCCACATGCCACAGAGCGGCTGGGCCCGTGAGCCATGGCCGCTGAGCCTGGGCGTCTGGAGCCTGTGCTCCGCAACGGGAGAGGCCACAGCAGTGAGAGGCCCGCGTACCGCCAAAAAAAAAAAAAAAAAAAAAAAAAAAGGCCAGACCCCAAGTCTCCCTGCTACGGGCTGGGGTGCTTGTTGGAACTTTACTTTGATTTATGATTTGTCTTTTTTTTTTAAACTTTAAGAGACACTGATTCCGTCTTGATTCTGCGGGAAAAGTGGGTGGGCCCAGCAGGGGCAGAAGCCTGATGGGGCTGATGAAGTTTGGGAGTCGCAGAGGGTGAGGGAGGCCCAGCTCCCAGGTCTCTGTCCCCATGTGTCAGGGTGGGCAGGGGTCCCAGGTACCAGTGATCACGAGACGGGGGTCTTGGTCAGGGGAGCCTAGCCAACCCAGGGAGGCCATGGGCGGGCCCAGAGTCGTGGGACCTTGCCTCCAAGGAAATGAAGGCACAAGCAGGCGGTCAACGCCTTGGCACACACCAGGTTTCCAAACCAGGGGTCAGAGCGGCCGGCAAGACGAGGGGGACGGGCCGTGTCCGAAGCCGAGCTCGTCCCGCGGCCCCCGCCGCGCGGTGCCCGTCATGTTTGCTGCCTGTTTTCTTGGCAGGCTGGGAGGGGCAGCAGGCAGGCAGAGCGGGCGGGGCGGGGAGGGTGCCCCAGCAGTCCCTTCCTCGGCACACACTCATGCACATGCACACACACGCCCCGCGCTGGCATGCGCCCCCTCCCCGCTCTGCCTCTGCGGACAGGCAGGGGCTCCACTTCCCCGCTGCTTCTCCAAGCCAGCAGGGAAGGAACCCTCCCAAGTGTGGGCTGTGGAGGCCTCAGGCTAAACTGGGATGGCCCCAGGGCCCCTGGCCCTCCTGGGTCTCTAGCCGGCTCCCACAATACCCCACGCCAGGCTCTACTTAGTGCCAACAGGACATTGTGGGTGGGAGGGAAGAGAGGCCCGCTCCCAGCAGAGAGCCCAGGCCAGCGGGGAGGGGCAGCTGTGCAGAGTGGAGGCGTGTTTGGCTGCAGAGCCCAGGGCCTGGCGTGCCTAGGCCTGGGGGGAGGTGATTAAAAGGGGGTTTGGTGGGGCCCTCCTTCCCTCCAGGGCACTGACTCTGCAGGCAGGGGTGGTCACACCTGTGCCCTCCACCCTTTGAGTGGCCAGGATCCCCGGGGGTAGAAGGCAGGCCAGGAAGTAACGGGGCGCGCCTGGGCACCCAGGACCCATCGACAGAGGGATCAGCATGAGGGATATCAGGCAGAGAAGGGACGGCCCTGACCACACCCTCCTGGAGGCCCCTCCAGGCCCCATGGCTGCCTTGGGCCCTGTGGAGGCTGGTGCCTGCCTGCCCAGAAGAGGGCTACTAAACACGTGATTGCAGCGGGGGTCGGGGGCCTGCAAGCCCAGGACACATCCTGAGCCCAGCCCAGCAGCTTCTGTAAACATACACAGCACTGCGGGCCACCTTGGTGGGGGGGTCACCCCAGGGGGCTGGCCAGCAGGCACCAGATCTGGGGGTGGCCAGGGCAGATGCCAGCCTGGACCACAGATGAGAATACGTGGGGAGGGGGCCGCTCTCCATTTCCATCCTGGGAGAGCAGCCAGAGGGCAGTGACGGGGAGTCAGCGTACTCATGGCCTGTCCCGGAATGGGAGGTACCAGGATGGCCCTGTGGGGGGCACTCAGGCTGAGAGGGCGGAGTGTTGCCCTGTCCACCTGGCAGGCTGCCCCAGGCTTCTCCCTGCTCCACGCCCCTCCCCGTCATTCCCTATCTGGAGGGCCCAGATCCCAGCTGCCTTGGCTCTGGGGGTTCCAAAGCTGAGGTAGGGATGCGGACCCCCAGCTCAGCAGCAATGCCCAATGCCTGAGGCTACACTGGCCCCGTGGGGGCCTCTCCTCAAAGCTGCCCGGCCTGGGGGGCAGCCACCAGAAGCCTGAGGAGCCGCCTGCTCTGGCCCGGGCCTCAGCGGGCAGCAACTCCTGGGGTCCTAGCGTGCCGAGATGACCAGGTCATCCTGCTTGGCGGGGCTGGCCCCGTGGCCGGTGGGGGTGGAAGTCCGGATCTTGTCCACTGCCAGACACTCCTGGCTGCTGAGGCCCGTGGGCGTCAGGTCCATGAGCTCGCCCGAGGAGCTGAGTGGGAAGGAGGGCGACAACGAGATGCCCGAGGAAGGGTCGGCCGAGCCAGCGAAGAGCCTTGGGGGCTTGGGCACCAGGTTGGGCTCGAACTGGGCGCGGAGCAGGATCTCTTGCTGGCTGGGGGACTTTGGGCCCTCGGCGTAGTCGCTGGTGGGGCTCTCGGGCACCACCATGCAGTAGAGGTCCTGGAAAGAGCTGCTCTTGCTGTCCAGGTTGAAGAGGCTGTCGATGAACTCGGCGAACTCCAGCACCTGAGGGCTGGGCGAGTCCCCCAGGCGCCCGTCGTGCAGCGCCAGCTCCCCGCTGCGGGGGGCTGCCCCGCCGCCACCCCCTTCTTCCAGCTCGTCGTGGGCGGCTGCGCTGGGGGGCCGCTCGGGGGTGATGCCCCCGCTGCCCAGGGTGGCCTCCAGGGGCTGCGTGTCCTGCGAGTGCTTAGACAGGCTGTCGGCCGCCAGTAGCTCGGTGCGCGAGCTCAGGGATGGGTTCTCCTCGGGGATGGCGGGGTCGATGTAGAAGAGGTGGCCCTCGTCGCGCTCCAGCACGGCGTGGAGGCTGGGCGAGCCGCGGATGCTGCGGAAGCCGGAGGAGCGGCGCGAGTCGAAGCTGTACAGCGACTCCGTGTCCGAGAGGCTCTCCATGGTGGCCAGCGGCGCCCGCCGCGCCTGCAGCTCGGCCGCCAGCCGCTCCTGGGTGGACAGCAGCAGCAGCTCCACTGGGTCCTGGCGGGCTGCCGCGGCCACAGGGGACAGCAGCTGCCCCTCCGAGAAGCCCTCCAGGCTCATCTCAGACTGGGACTTGCTCCTGAGGGGGTAGGGAGGGGTGAGACTCAGCGGGGTGGGGGCCCACCCCTAGTTCCCCGGTGGGAGGGAGCTTGGGGAGGGGGAGGAGGGGAAAGTGGTTGAACAGTCTGGGGACAGGGAGCCCTCCTTTTTAAAAACCAGACCTCAAGATAGAAGACAAGAGAGTCGATGCAGAGCTGAGCTGGGGAGAGGGGGCCGGGGGCCTGCACTGGTGCCCATCACTGCACCAACGTCGCTGTACCCACCTGGAGACTGAGGCCCAGAGAGATTGGCTGCCCCAGGTCACTGGAGGCAGAGGTGGAAGGGTAGAGAGGGAAGGAGGGAAGGTAGGGAGGGAGAGAGCATGGCCCAGAGCCGCCCCCGCTGGGTTCAACCCCACTCCCGGGCCAGCACCCCCCTGGGCCCCTTCCTGAGCTCCTATCACTTCCTTCCTCACCCGGGGGTTCCTCCCACCTCTCCCATGGGGTGTAGCCCTCTGCTGGATGGGGCCCTGGAGCCCCTTGTCTCCGCACACCGGCCTGCAGGGAGTGAGTGAAGGGCCAGGGTGGGGGACGCAGCAGTCACTGCAGCTGCGAACGGACACTGGCTCCCCCATCTGGTCATGCAGCCGCTATGGGAAATGCTTGTGAGATAGGGAGAGAAGTCCAGGTGTCCCCACCAAGGGCCAAGAAGCAGCCACCGCCTTCTTTAGGTGCCTCTAGACCAGATCTGTAACCTGGACCCAGGACCTGGGCGGGAAGGGTCCCAGAGAGGCACGAGGATCCCCACCCACCCCAGGAGCCACGGCCTCAGAGCCCAACCCCCAAAGGAGTGCGTGTGAATGTGGGGTGTGTTTGTGTCTGGAAGCGTGTACACGCCTGTGTTTCTGCGTGCAGCCTGCATGTTAGGCGTCTGTACGTCAGTCGGCCCATGTATTTGAGAGGCTGGGTCTGGGTACAGGTGCATCCACCATTTACACACATGGCTGCCCACACAAGCGTGTCCTTGTGTCCAAGCGTCTTGGCCTCTGTCTTGGTGTGTGTTCTATACGTGAGTCTGTCTGTATGGGGCTCTGTGCACTTAGAGCTACTATTTGTGAACACATGTATATACACGTGTCAGCTTTAATACGTGCGTGCGTGTAAGTGCCTGGATGTCCATCTGTTTGGGTCTAAACAGCTAGGAGTGAATCTGTGTGTTTGTGGTCCCTAGATGGCTACTAGCCCACATGGGCTTCAGTGGTGGCGGGCTGGGGGACCGTGGGGGCAGAGCAGGAGAGACCCCGAGCAGCGGAGGCAAGTTCAATCCCTCCCGTGCACGTGTGCAGAGTGGCGTGAACATACGAGGGCCTGGCGCGTACACAGAATGCACACGTGCACAGGCATTCGCGCGCTGAAAGCACGCGCGTGGCCACTGCACACACCCTCTGGGGCGGGGCTGCGGGGCCACGGCGCTCACCTGACACTGCTGTTTCGGTGGTCTGCGGCGGGCAGCTCCAGGGCCAGCCCGGCGGGCACAGGTGGTCCCGTGGGCAGCGGCTGCTGCTGGAAGATGAGCTCCGGAGTCAGGTCCACCTCCGTGGGGCTCACCATGACCTTCGCAGCAGAGAGCAGGGCCGTCTTCCCCTTGTTGTAGTTCTCCAGCACCTGGGAACGGGACGGGGAAGCTGGTGGCGGCGGAGGGGTGACAATCACGTGTGGAGGCAGGGCAGCAGGCCAGGCCTCTCAGGCCCAGCAGAGCTTCATGGGGTCAGCCGGGCCTGCTCTCCTCCCCACACGGGGCCCGGCTCCTCCGGGAAGGTCGAGGCCAGGCCCTGTGATCGTGCCTCACCCACCGCACAGATGGGACAGGTTGGACTTTTCCTACCCTGTGGTCGGCCCTTCCATGGCCGGGCAATGGCCAAGGCTGCCCCTGCTTGGCCATGCGTCCGCCAAGTGCCAGGTGGCCTTCAGGGTTTGAGCTCAGCCTGCCTCAGGGGCAGGTTCCTGGGTGTCTCCTAGCCCCTACCCACCATGGGACCACACGGTGGTGTGGACAGAGGCGGGTGTGGAGCCCAGGAAACGAGTGGGCTCCCTGGCCCACTGAGTGTCCAGGGAGCGTCGCACCCTTGTGAGTAACATGGGGACGGAGACCCAGCCAGCCAGGCGCCGTGGGGCTCACCTTGTTGAGCCCCTCCATGACCACGTAGGGGAGGTGCTCATGCAGCATGGCCGGCGAGATGATCACCTCGTTGAAGGCCTTGTTGTCGCCCCAGATGGCAAAGTACGTGGGCTCCTCTTGCTCGCAGCAGCTGAGGGGCACAGGGGCCAGAGGGAAGCTGGCAGGTGGGGGGCAGCCTGGCCTTGGCCCGCAGGCCCCTGGCCCTGCTCTCTGCCCTGGCTTGGTGGGGGTGGGGGGGCCTTGGAGACGCCCTGCCCGGCTGGACCAGCAGGGCTGTGTCCCCGGGCTCCTTGCTTCTGCTTCACCTCAGCCCTCGCCACCAGCCCTCCGCAGCCAGGAACGTTTATGCCACGTGGAGCTGGAAAGCCTGACCTTGAGCTGTCACCTGCCTGTGGCCTGGGCCATACCTGCTCCACCCCAGGGAGGGTCCCGGCGCAAGCCGTTTGTTTGTCGAGGAGGCAGCCCAACCCTCTGAGAGTGTGGGAAGGGGTGGGGGGGGGGTGAGGTGGGAGAGGTCGCTGTACCCGCCCTCTCCTGGTCTCTCTCCTGCCCCCGCCAGCTGTCTACCAGCTCATCCCAGCCGCGATGCCAAGTGACAACTGAGGCGTGAGCTTGGCCAGGGCTTTAGGGTGACCCTCCAGGGCGTCCGCTTTTAAACGGATGCGAGTGGGGACAGCTGTCCTGGGGGACACTAGGGAAGGGTGACACTGGGGACGAAGACCGGGACCGTCAAGAGAGGAGCCTGGAGTCCTGCTCTGGACTGGCCTGTCGTTGCACTTCCAGGGCCCGAGGCTGGGGCAACCCTGCTGTGGGCGCCCTGGGCCACCGTCACCAGCCTCTGCACCTACGCCCCAAGGGTGACAGAATGAAGGCTGGCCCCACCCTCCACTCCCCTGCCCTGGCTGCCGCCACGTCCCAGCTGACCAGGGCGCGGGCAGCACCTACCAGCACTGTTCCGCTGGGTGGTTGTGGACCACGTGGATGATACGGCCGGGGGGGTAGAGAGGGGTGCTGGCGGACAGGGCGATGGTCAGGTCACTGGGGTGGGTCCAGAGCCGCGTGCTGGCCAGGGTGGTCACCTCCAGCTCCTCGGGCAGCTCCGACTTGGGGATGCATTTTGTGGCCCCTACAATGATTCGCCACTGTGGGGACAGGGAGAAGAGGGGGATGGAGCTGAGTGGCGCTGCCCGGGTGGGCAGGGGGTGCTCAGGAGAGCTCACAGGTGACGGTGGGGAGCTGGGATGGCCGCGGGGCAGAGGGAAGGGCAGCGCCCAGTGGAGAGGCGGGGGCTGAGGTGTCCAGCGGCCACGATGGCCAAAAAGGTGCCGAGGACAGATGACGTGGAAGGGCTGAACTTCAGGGCTGCAACACCAGTCAGCCGCTCATCTAGCAGAGGGGAAACAGGCCCCTTGCTCTAGGTCGTCTCATAAGTCAGAGGCAGAACAGACCCCGAAGCTCAGTCCAGCTGCACCCACCAGGCCCGGCCACATGGGGGCGGCTCCCCGCCACTTGCCTCCTGGGCCTGACAAGCACCCAGGACTGGGTCTGAGTGGAGCAGTTCCATGTCCTTAGGCTCCTCCTGTGCCTTCGTTGCCCGCTCACCCCGGCACCTGGTGCCCTGCCTGCCAGACGGTCACGGGCACGAAGGCTGGGAACAGTCCCAACTGGGCTGAGAGGGTGAATGGGGTGAGGGCGGGCCTGGGGGCACAGAGGCCCTGCTGGGCCTGGCCGGCCACCCCCTGCCCGCCTCGGGGCGCCTGGCTGCAGCGTGCCCACCCCCAGCCTGGAACGCTGAAGGCCACGTTACAGGAAGAGCCCCCAGTGTCCTCTGCAGGCCTGAGGAGGGGTTAGGGAGGGCTGGTCCTCTCCTCTCAGCCGCAGGGAAAACCGGAACCAACTGCCCCCAGAGCCCCTCCCCCGGCGACCTCCAGCCTCCCCGAGCCTGGGGATCGCGGTGGGCTTTGGAGGAGGCCTTCCCGTCACACTCGGAGCACTGACCTCGGGACTGCTCTGTCCCGACTGCAGGCAGCTCTGTGCCGCAGGAGTCAGGACTCAGGAGCCCCCGGTTCCAGTCCTGACTGCGTTACGACTTGCTGTGTGAGCAAAAGCAAGTCCCTTGCCCACCCCGGGCCTCCGTTCCCCCGTCTGCACAAGGACAGGTAGGGGGCGGATGGCGTGAGCTCGGAGATGCTGAGGGCCTGATGGCTTGAGGTCCCCAAGACATCAACCGTACTCCAGCCTGGCCTCACGTGGCGAGGGGGCCGAGGGACAGGTGGGGCAGAAGACCAACGGGGAGCCCAGAGCCCAGGGCGCCCCGGCGGCAGGGAGGGGAGTGAGCTCACTTTGGGCTTCGTGCTTCGCTGCAGGACGTCCAGGAGCTGTCTGCGGAAGCCTTCCAGCTGGGAGAGGCCGATCCTGGAGAAGGAAGCCGTCGGGCCGTCAGCCTGAGCTGGCCCAGGATGGGGAGACGAGCGGGGTGAGGGGCAGCAGGGCTCCCGGGAACAAGGAGACCAGGCCATCAGGGTCACGGGGCGGGTGAGGAGCCTGCAGCTCGGCAGGGCCCAGCCAGGAAGGGGAGGCCAGGCAGGGCGGGCCGACCTTGCCCTCTCACCCTGGACACCTGAGTTGGGGGGATTCTGGGGGTCCCTCGAGGAGGTGGGCATTTGAGTGAGAGAGACGGGGCACCTGGGTGAGGCCCCGAGGTGGCAGAACAGCCCAGGCCAGGCAGGTGGAGCGAGGGAGCGACTTGCCTGGGGACAAGGTCTTTGCCCAGGACCACAGCTGTCACAAACTCCTTGGAATACTCCATGGCGTCCTCGCTGCAAGGGAAGCCGAGGGGGTGCCAAGGCAGGGGAGGGGCGCGGTGTTCCCGAGCGGGCTCGGCTCCAGCACTCCAAGACCCTCTGGGGAGCGGGGCTGCCTGCTCCTTGCCCGCCTATCCCGTCGGCAAGGCTTTGCTGGGGCTAGATCCCAGGGTCCACCTGGCTTTTGCCAGAACCCCCGCCTCCACTCTCCAGGCCGTTCCCGGGTTCCCTTATGATTGGAACCCAGACTGCCCAGTCTAGCCCCCTGACCAAGCCAGCTCCCAGCGCTGTCCACCAGTTGCCCCCAGCCAAGTCTGAGGCCCCAGACTGCTCACCTCAGCAGGCCCCCTGGCGGGGAGTAGGCAAAGCACTTGAGGGTCGGGTACTGGGGTCGCAGGAGGAAGGAGAGGATGGCAGCGGTGCCTGCGCCCAGGGAGTGGCCCACCACTATCAGGCCGTAGTGTTTGGTTCCGCGGCCCTGGGGACCGAGAAAAGCCCTGAGAGTCCTGCCCCGCTGCCTGCCAAGCTGACACCAGGGAGGCAGAGGGGGCTTCCCAGAGTCCTGGGATCATGTCTGTGCTGTGTGGCTGCTGGGGCAGAGGAAGGGCCAAGCTAGGCCCCCACAGAGCAACTTCTTGGGGAGACTATATAGCAAACTCCTATTCATCCTTCAAAACCTTGCACAGAGGTTACCTCCTTGGAGAAGCCCTTCCTGATTTTCCAGGAGAGGCTTGCTCCCTCCTAGATACTGCATCTGCACCTGGGATAGACCTTTAACTATAATGATTACACTCTATTATAATCATTTGGTCACCTGCTCCCATCCCTGTGCCCCAACCACTAGACTGGGGTCTCCTGAGGCCAGGGACTGCTTGGCTTTGGGCAGGGCAGTTAGGAGCACCTCAGGAGCTGCCTGCCTGCACAGGGAGGAATGGGCAGTGGGCGGGCCCAGATCGCCCTCAACCAGAGCAGCACCCCTTCTATCTGTTCTGCAATTATCTTCTGTGTTCATTCTGCTCAACATTTTGGAAGCCCCAGAACTGAGCCATCTTTAGCCTCCAGTGCCTGGCACTGAGCGGGTGCTCACAACTGCGTGGGGCTGAGCAGGGGTGTTCAAGAGGAGCTGGTACAAAAGAAGAAAGGGCCAGAGCGGGTGGGAGGGACTGAGCAAGTGAGGAGGGGGCTGGGAGCCAGGGATGGAAGGAGAGTGTAGGAGCCTGGCCTGCAGGGAAGGCTCCATCATTCACCTGTCCTGTCCCCAGTCTGTTGCCCTGGGGGAGGGCGCGCTGGGTGTGGCAAGGGCTCATGGCATGGAAAACGCCTCACCAGGTCTCGCCCGAAGGCCTGGGACAGGACCATCTCCTGCTCCAGCTTCTTTTTGATGTACTCAGCGGAGAGGACCATTCCCTGGGTGAGGAGGAACAGAGGTGGGCGTCACAGGGAGGGAGGGAGGCCTGTCAGGGACCAGCAAAACCAGGGATGTGAAGCTCACTAACCCTGTCCCTCCCATTTCCCCCTTTGGTCCTCACGACAAGCTGGCTGGGGGCGCTGCTGGACACTTAAATCACATCATTTCCATTTCACAGATGAGAAAACTGAGGCTCACAGGGATGGTGTGCCTAATAGGAACCAGGGAGATCTCTTCCCAGTTGCCTCCTTGAGCCCTTGTGGGACAGGATCTGCGCCGGGCAGGGCTGTGGGGGTCCTGGCAAGTGGGGGGCAGTGGACTTTCCAGACGAATCCGCACCTCTCTGACCAGTCTCTCCTGGTGAGCCCAGTGACCCCGGAGGAGCCCCCACCCCAACAGGACAGGCCTGCGTGCTGGCAGCGGAGAGGAGAAGGCCAGGGGCCGCTGGGGGAGCCCACGGGGAGGGGTACCTTGTGTCCCAGCCAGGTGCCATGGTGCCCCTCCACAGGGAGGCGCTCGGCGTCACCGGTCAGGTCTGTCAGGGCGTCCTTGTGGGGAGAGAGGACGGTGAGGGGTGGGACTGAGAACGGGAAAAAGGAGGCGGGCACCCTCGGGGGCTGTGAGGGGGTCCACGGGGTGGGCTGGGTCACTGGGCAGCGTACCTTGGGGGACAGGGTTCCCCGGATACTGATCACCACCTTCTTCTTGTCGTGGTCCACGGCCACGTAGAAGGGGGTTTCATAGACCTAGGAGAAGGGCAGCTCATGAGCCTGAACGGCCCCCAGGGTGGAGGCAGATTTGGGCAAGTGACTGAAGCTGGTCTCCTTCAGGGCCCGGGAATCTGGCTCCACTGGCCACTGGGCCCCTGACGCCTGCAAGGGCCACAGTAGGTCCCTCCCAACCCGCCACACAGCCTACCCGGCCTTCCTAATTCCGCTGACCCGGGTGCCCTGAGTGCTGCCGTCCTGCCTGCTCAGTCCTGAGGGGCTGCCCCCTCCCCAGTGCCTCCGGCTTCTTCCCTCTCAATTCCTTCCCCCAAAGGCTGGGGCCAGGAAGCCCCAGTGCCGGGTGCGGGCTTGGGGTCCACTTCCTAGCCCCGGAGCGGATGCAGGCCAGGACGTGGGGAGAAGGAGGCGGCCCATCTCTGGTCTGCCCAGCGAGGGGAGGCCTGGAGGCTTTGGCCAGCCGTGCCAGCCAGGCCAAGGGCTCCTGCCGCTGAGGGAGACGGCGTACACTCTCCAGGCCGCAGCGCTGCCTGCCTCCTGTGGCCTGTGGAGGACCGAGGCTGGGGGGGACGCTGCACCCGCCTGGCAAGCCCGCCCCAGTCCCTCACCGCATCATGGCAGGAGGTGTAGACGATGTCCACCGCGGTCATGTTCTCGTCCAGGAAGTGGCGCCGGATGGCGATGGCGTTGCAGCCGCAGCAGTTGTCTTCCTCGATGGTCACTCCAGGGGCAAACCGGGGCCGTGTGGGACACAAGCAGCACCTGGGCGGGTGGCAGAGGGCTCAGAGCCAGGGACCCCGACGGAGCACCGGTCTCCCCCATCCTCTCTGGAACTGGTTCTTGCAGCCGTACCCCCTCTCCAAGGCCTCCCCTGCAAAGCTCCACCAGCCCGGGCCGGGCCCAGCCCTCATCTTACTCAGCCTCTCGGCAGCACAAGACCCAGCGGGACTCGCCCTCCCCCTTGAAACGCTCTCCCCATTCGGCTGGAGGCACCCTCTGTCCTGGGCTGCTTCTCCCTCGGGGCAGCCTCCTTGCACTCGTCCTCTCACTGAGGACCCAGAGGTCAGCCCTGGAGCTCCTCTTCTCTCCAGCAACACTCGCTCCTGGGGCCTCATCCAGTCTTGGGCTTTAAATACCACCTACGCGCCAATAAGCCCCGGAGACCTGCTCACATTCAACTGCCTGTGCAACACCTCCTCCCAGATGTCCCACAGGATTGCAACCTTTCCAGGCCCCAGTCCCGGAGGCCCCGCCCCCTGTGCTCCGCAGCTCAGCCCCACGCTCGGCACCATCGCCATCGGGTCCTCACCCCACCTCACGTCCCACACCAGTCCGTCAGCACGTCCGCTGGCTCTGCCTTCAAATTCAGATCTGGACTCCGAACGCTTGCCCTCGCCGCCACCCCCTACCCTGCTCCAAGCCATTTATCCCTGCCTTAGAGTGTCACAGGGGCCTCCTGACTGGTCTCCCTCATTTACACTCGCCCCTTACGTTCTCAACATGGCTGCCAGAGTGACCCTTTAAGATATACGTCAAGCCACGTCACTGCTCTCAACACCCTCCGATGCTGCCCTTCCTGTCCAGTATAAAGGCCAGAGTCCTTGCAAGGGACGAGGGCCCTGCCCCATCTGGCCCTGGTCCTCTGGCCTGTTGCCTCCGACTCCCCTCGGATGCGTTGGCCATATTCCTGCCTCAGCCTCTTTGCACCGTGGTTCCCTCTGCCTGGAACATTCTTCTCGTGGTTTCTGTGTGGCCAGATCCCTCAGTCCTTCAGGCCTCTGCTCAAATGTTATGCTATGGGAGGTCCGCCGCCTGGGCCACCTCATCTGACATAGCTTCCCCTGCCAAGCCTGACCGCACAGACAGCCTAATTTTTCTCCAAAACACTGACGTGCTCCAATGGGCTGCATTTCCTTGTCTGTGCCTTGCCACCAGGCGGTGGGCTCCACAGGGCAGGGTTGGCTCTGCCTGGTTCACAGTTACGTCCCCAGCACCAGGCACCCAGCAGGATTCCCCAAAGTGAACAGCTGAGCGGCTGAGCTGGGCACCCAGCTCGAGTGCAGCGGCTCCTCGGGCCACCAGAGGGGGCCGGCAACCAACGGATGGGGCCCTGGAGCCCCGAGAGCATGTGACCTGTGTCTGCCTGCTTTCTTGGCTTGACGGCTGAGATTTTATTGATACTAAGAATCCTAGATCTTGGTGATGCACAGAGGTTTGTCTTCACCCGAGCAGCGCCTGAGGGACTGATACACACCCCTCAATGGGAAGAGGCCTCGCTGAGAAAACCCAGGGTCGAGCCAAGTCTCGGAAGCAACCGGGCTTGGGGTGGGCGACCATCTCCATTGACTCTGGGAGACCCCCACGCCCCTCGCCCGCCACTGCTGGGCCAAGTGGGGACAGGGCTGGGCCTGTGGGCCAGGCTCCCGTCTTCAGGCAGCTGTGGCCCCTCTCCAGGCAGCTGTGGCCCCTCTCCAACCTCAGCCCCGCCCTCTAGCACCGAGCAGGTGGCTGCCAAAGTGTACGCAGTCTTCGGAGACAGAGACCCGGGCTTGAATCCTTGCTCTGGTGGCCCTTCCTGACCGCGAGGGCCTGGTGGGCAGGTGCTGATAGCTACTCTACAAGGCTGGGGTGGGATCAAAGGCCCAAGATGCAGGAAGCACCTGGTGTACAATAGGGACCCAACCTCTCTCCAGGGAGAAGGCTGCCCCTGAGTCAGTGACCTGAGAGCCAGGGGAACCGCTGAGAGCAGCGGGGCCAGCAGCCCGGAAGGGAGGGGCCTGCGGCACCGTCGAGGCCAGCACTCCCGCCTAGAGGAGGCTGGGGCGCTGAGGGGCTCAAAGGTCCCGGGAGCCTGAGGACCCGCTTGGCCCATGGAGACTGACCACACGTCCAGGGCAGGGCTGGAGCCGAGTGGGGTGTCCCCAGGGTGGCGGGGCCGTAGACAGGCATGGCCTGCCATGCTCTGTGTGGGACGGCAGGACCACTCCAGGTGAAGGGCCTGGGCCTGAGGCAGGTGGGCTGCCCTCCTTCCTCCAGCCAGTGCTGGGTCTCTGGGCTGCTGTGGACAGGCTGGGACTCAGAAAAGGGAGCCCGGCCCTCTGGCCTCCATCCTGACACCCTTGGCTGTAGGCCGGGACTCCAGGCCTGCCTCTTCTCCGCCCCCCAGGGCACCGGGCTCTCACGGAGCCCTCACGGGGTCTGAGGTCCTTCTGCTTCCTCTCCCCGCAGTATTGAGCAGCTGCTGCAAGTGCAGCCTCGCTCCTGTCTGCAGAGCCCCTCCAGTGCCCAGGCTGCCAGTGACTCCCCGGCTCCTGAAATACCCCACAGGTGGGCAGGACGAACACTGCCTGTACAAATGACGTCCCCACTCTGCCAGTGAGAAATGGAGCAGGGCTGTCGGAGCCCAGGTCTCAGGACTCCTGGCCCAGTGCTCATTGGGAGAAGCCTCTCAGCCGCTGCAGGGGCGCCCAAGGATGCTGGGGGAGAAGCAGTGTGCGGGCTGGCAAAGACGGGGAGGGGCGTGGGGATGCCCTGGTCAGCTGTGCCAGTCGCTGGGGGATGGTGAGGACAGGCCTGAGAGCCGTCCAGCTTTCTGCGAAAAGGACGCTGAAGGAGGGCGTGGCTACTTGTGCCCCAAGGGCGGTAGTGTCCCGCCCAGCGTGCCAGCCTTTCCGGAACAGGGAGCCCAGGGAGCCGTCCTCCTTCTGCCCGGCCTGGGCAGAGCATGGAGACACCAAAGAAGGGGAGGGGCCCTCGTGGAGCCCAGCCCTCCTCTGGCCCACTTAGGAAAGCAGAGCCCACCCCGGCCCCCGGCGGTGGGCTAAGGGCGGCACCCGGCTGAGGCCTTGCCAACTCCTTGTGAAGAGGGCTGGAGCCTTTCACAAAGGGCCTTCTGGCTGCCCTTCCAGAGGCTTCTATGGATTGGGGCTCAACCGGGAAAGGCCTTTCTTCCAGAAAGGCAGAGCACAGGAAGGGAGCCGGGAGAAGGAAGATGCGGGCAGAGGGGAGTAGTCGAGGGGGCAGGGAGAGAGATGGCACAGGGGTAAGCTGCACAGCCAGATGCTGGGCAACGTCTCATTTCGTCCTCTCAAACATCCCCATTTTACAGATAAGGAAACTGAGGCTTGCAGGGGTAGACTGACTTGCCCAAGGCTGCCAGTGACAAAGCGTGGATTCAAACCTGATACCGTGTGATTCCAAAGCCCACGCCCTTCTCCAACCAGGGAGAACACCGAACTAGAAAGGCTGAGGCCCAGAGATGGTGCGGAACAGAAGCAACGCGGGCCGCGGCGGGCAGGGTAGCAGGTACAGTCCGTTTAGGGAGAGCCCCCCATGGGCAGGCCCGGCATCGTGACCACAGCCCCTCTGCACATGCCGCTAGCTAGGGGGACGGGCCGGTATACTCACGAGCAGGACCGGGCCAGCTGGCAGAGGCCACAGGCCGGCTTCCGCATCAGGTACATGGGCCACCCGTAGGCAGCCAGGGCAAAGAGCATGTAGTAGCAGACCTCTTTGTAGCGGAGCATCTCTTGCTGGAAGAGAAGAGGCAGAGGGCGGTCACCTCCTGCCCTTCCTGCCTGTAGCCTCAGGGCCCATGGGCTCCCCTCGATGGAGGATGGAGGCAGGAGCTGCCCTCCCAACGGGCTGCAGACCACCCCCACCCCCACCTTGGAGGACCAGCTCCTCCAGATAATTGCATTTCCCTAATTATCTCCATGCAACCAGGGCACGAATCCTCCTAAGACCTGTCCCATTGCACCAATCTCAGAAATTAATGATTTGGGGACAGAAAAGCACTCAGAGCGCTGGATCGATTTCCTCGCCCGTTTTCCCGAAAAGGGAAGAGAGGGGGAGGTTACCGCGACAATCGCCCACCTCGGCAATCAGGCCCCCGGGAAGGGTGATTTAACCCTGAGAGGTCCGGACCCTCCAGAGGGGGTTGCCCAGGCCACAGAGCAGCAGGGCGGGCCCTGGAGACATGGACATGCTGGGGACCAGACCAGTGGCCCACCGTCAGGGCGTCTGGGCAGACTGGGATCTCTGAGAAAGGCGCCCGTTTGAAAGCTGGTATCTGAGGCCAGTGGCGGTTATCAGCCTGACCGGCTGCAGGAAGGTAAGGAGGCCCAGGTATCCCAGCAAAGCGGCTTCCGGTGTCCCGGGTGCCCCAGGCACTGGGGACTCCTGCACTTAGAGGGAATTAGTCACCTAGTAAAAGGTGAAGAGGGTGATTAGTCATCTTGTGAAGTGAGACAAACAGCACCTTCATCAGGGCCCGAGGTGTCTGCTCTCCAGGAAAGCACTGGAGGAGGGAGGGATCCTCTTCGGCTCAGGCAGGAGGGCGGGGCGCTGGCACCTGGAGGCTCAGCTGCCCCTCCCCTGCCCCCCACAGGCGAGAGAGGGCGTGGTGAGAGCGGGCCTGGGCAGCCCCGGGAGGCTGCTCTGGGCACATGCTACGGACAGGCTCTTTTTTTTTTTTTTTTTTTTTTTTTGCAGTACGCGGGCCGCTCACTGTTGTGGCCTCTCCCGTCGCGGAGCACAGGCTCCGGACGCGCAGGCTCAGCGGCCATGGCTCACGGGCCCAGCCGCTCTGTGGCATGTGGGATCTTCCCAGACCGGGGCACGAACCCGTGTCCCCTGCATCGGCAGGCGGACTCTCAACCACTGCGCCACCAGGGAGGAGAGGCTATTTTAAGAAAGGATACAAATGCCCATTTTGGGGAGCGGGGGCAAATGGAGAACAGGCTTTTCCAGGGGATTCAGATTGTGAAGGATGAATCCTTTCTAACGCTGTCCCGACTGGCACCACTGGCGCCGTGCAGGGAACGGGGCTCAGGATGGCTCATCCCCTCCCCACCGGGGCTCTGGGTGAAAGGCAGGCCCGGCACCGTTTATGCTGCTGCAGGAGCAGACTCAGAGGGGTCCCGGCTACACTAAATCGGTTTGCTTCTGGGGCAGGGCCGGCCCTCCGGCTGCAGCTTCAGCCCTGGGTGAGGCGCTCCTTTACTGGGACACACACACCGGATTTCTCCTAAAGGCGCTTAAGAGGTTCTGCTACTCAAAAGAGCTTGGAAACCAAAGTGCTGTGTCCTGCTGCCTTTTGTAACAGTAACAACCATGGCAATAATAGTAACAGCTCACCCTCCTGAAGCGCTTTATCATCTCAGGAGGCCAGGACCAAGCATTCTGAGCACCGAGAGGCCGATTCAGGGGCCTTTTATGCAGAACCAGCGTGACGCAGGGGTGGGGGTGGGGCCGCTGGGGGGGGACTCAGGAGGAAGGGGGCGTGAACTGAGAAGGGGGGCCGCCTGGAGGGCTGAGGGGGGACCCGCGCAGAGCAGGTGTGCCCAATGCTGCCAGGGCAGGTGGTCTGCTCGGGTCGTCCCGGCAGAGGGAGAGGAGCCGGCACGGGGTGGAGGCGGGTGGCTCGGACTCACCGAGTTCTTGAGGTCGAGGTACTTGGTGTTTCTGGTCACCGGCATCCCAGACAGGAAGGCCAGGATGTCATTGTTGGCCTGGAAGACAGGCGCGTTAGGGTGACTGCCCCGGGCCCAGCTGCACGGCTGAGAAAGGGGTCCAGGCCCCCAGCTCTGCACCCTGCCTGCCTCCCCAGGGCCTGAGAGCCCAAAGGGGCGTGTGGTTTCTAGCTCTTCCGTGACCTGGCCAGTTTTCCAAAATCTGAGGTCTCCTCATATCTCCAGTTGCTCCCCTTCCACCCAAAGCATCAATCCCCTGGGACGTCGCTAGCCCAGGCCGGGAGAAAACGTATTTTGCATGGGATGCCGGGAGACCCCAGCTAGGACTGGTGTGTTGGCTGGGGTAGGGCGGAGAGGCAAGCGCAGAGGCTGGAATGTGGGGCTGGATGCTTCATTGGGCCCCTGTGACTAGACGTCCCCTGGGGCCCTGGAGGCAGCCTTGCAGCCCCGCAGAGGGAAGCCACTCAAGCAAGAGCCATGAGTGGTGAAGGGTGAGCTGGGGAAGGGAGGGGAGGGAATGTCAAAGGGTGGCCTCCTGGGCCAAGAGGGTGGGCGGAACCCGGGGGGCAGCAGGGGTGGCAGGGAGGGCCCGGCAGGAGGGCGGTGCGGGGAGGTGGCCTGAGCATGGCCGCGTGCTCACCTCGTCCAGCACGGCGTTGCGCTTGGCCCGCTGCCGCTGCCGGAGCAACACCAGGCCAGCGATGATGTCGGAGGGCACGATGTCCAGGTCTCGGAAAAACTCAGCAAAGAGGTAGGCGATTTCCGAGTAGGCGTCCTACGAGGTCCAGGGAGGCAGGAGGCGGCGGCAGGGGAGCAGGAGAGAGGACGAGACACGGGGCGTGAATGTCCGGGGCTGGGTGTCTGCTCGGGGTCCCCTGTGCAAGTTCCCCCCAGCCCCCCACATGCGGCCCTCTGCAGCCGTGACCCTGAGGGCCCTGTCCTGGGCTCCGGGCCCCTGTAGACCCGGCAGAGGCTGTCCCAGACACGGCTGACCCTTCTCCTTCGGCGCTCACCGGGCACCGTCTACCCCGCACAGATGCCCCCGGGAGCCATTTCCTGTTCTTTCCCCAGGACTAGGAATCAAGGCCTGGGCCTGGCCTGTTTCTCCTTCAGCCTTTCTCTCTAGCAGAGGAGCCAAAACTAAGCTCCTGGCTGCTTTCCCCACACTGAGTTTCTTCCCACCTCCCACCAGCTGTGACCTTGAATGCCCTGCTAAGGGCTATACGGAGCCCTGGGTCTCAGGCCCCCTCCCCGACCTGTCCACAGTTGTAGGCTCAGGGACCCCTACCATGTGCCTGCAGAAGGGGCATGTGACGTGGGGCCACTGGCCCCCCTGGCTGTCCTGCCAGCTCTGTTTCAGGACAGCCATGCTTGGGGCCTGGGAGCGGGAGGCAAGGCAGACAGACGCAGCCCTTCCAGCAGAGTGCCGTCTGCCCTCCCCCACGACAAGCTGAGTCTGGAACCTCTTCCCTGACTGGTCAGGAGAGGCTGTGATGGGAAGAAACTCATGGCAACTGGTTTTCTCTCGCTGGGTTTCACCCTTGAGTGTGTGGCACATGCAAGAGAGGAAAAATCAAGGGCTGCAAACTCAAAAGCCTAATGGGGCCAAACAGAGCCTGCTACTGCTGTGAGAGGCCCACCTCGGGCAAATCTAGAAAGACTGAACTTTCCCTACACTCTCCTGATTTTTAAATGTTGGCCACCAATTCAAATTTTTAAGCAACACAGCATGAGGTGATCAAAACGTTCTCTGGGCTGGACCTGACCTGACCTGACCCCCAGGCCGTCAGTGTTTGATGGGACCTAGGTTCTGGGGAGCCCCGGCCTTTTTGAGAAAAGACGTTCTGCTTTTTCCCCAGGCTCCAACGCCAGCCCTGAAGCTGTCTGCCAGGAGGGGTGGGTGTGTCCTCTGCACGCCCTGAGCTGAGACCCCTCAGACTCCCCCGAGAGCCCCGGGGTGGGGGGGGGGGTGCTTCCCACCCACCAGGGAACCTCTGGGGGTGGGAGGGACTTTCTTACGCTTGATTACTCACTCCACGGCTCACCAGGGGCTGCTAGTGGGTAGGAGCCACTCAAGGCTTCCGGGGGCTGCCATGCAGGGCACCTGCTGTCTGGCTTGGGGAGGAGTGGTCTCCTGACCTCACTTGCTCTGCCACTAACTAGCTGTGCAATGCTGAGTAAGTCACTCCACCTCTCTGGGCCTCAGCGGCCTGATCTGCAAAACGAAGGGTGGGACTAGATGACCCCTAAGGGCCCTGCCTCCCCTCCCCAACCCGGGGGCCACCCACCACTGACCCGCAGCGCCCTGGCGGGTGCAGAAGGCTAACAGTGCGCATCGAGGGACGGATCTTCCAGAGGGACCTGCAGCTGCTGAGATGCTGCTTTTCTGTCTTCGGGTTGCCCTGATATTTGAGTATCCCTTCTCCTAAACTAAACTCTTGAGTTCCAAGGGGGTGGATAAAAGGTCTTCACGTGTTTCTGTCTCCTTGACAAAGCAAGGGGTTGGCTGTCTCACATGCTGGAGGGAGTCCTTCAGTGAATAGTAACAGGTCCTCTTAGGAGCAGGCTGTCACCTCACTCCTGCCCCACCCGGCAGAGCTGCGGAGGGAAGCCTCCTGAGTCGCTGACAGCAGGATGTGAGCCCCAGGACGGCGACTTCCCAGTACTTACTGACTGGGAGTCCTTCGTCCGAGTACAGCAGAGGAACACTTTGAGCCGGCGCGACCAGCTGGTGGCCTGACCCTCTTCTAAGCGGTGCCTGCAGTGGGGGAGAGTTGGTATGTGTGAGGTCAGGGGGCCCGGCCAGAAGAGCTGGGCCCGCATTACAGAAACAGGACAGCCTGTTCCCAGGACCCCAGCAAAGGGCTCCCCAGTAGGAGGGTCTAGGGGAGAATAGGCCTGGGTCCGGCCAAGGCTGGCCGGCCAGTGACCTGGCTATCAGCCAGCAGGGCTCTCCCTGGGGGGCTCCTGATGGCCTGAGATGGTGCACTGTTGGCCGAGGCCAGGGCCTACGCTCCCAACTTCTGGCAGACTGACAACAGCACACTCTGGGGGCTTCAGAGCTGGCAGCCCGAACTGGGGGCTGCCCTGCGGTCCACTCCAAAAGCTCAAATCAAGAGCCCTGGGAGATGGTGGCAGGGTGCTGGCCTCTCTGCCGACTTGTTTCCTGGCCTGGAGCAGACCTGCCGGAGAGACCTGTTTCCTCTCTCAGAAAGGATTTCTCACATTGTCTGTACTTGGGGAAGTTTAAGGGGCTGAATGAGGCTCCGCATTCTTCAACTCCTTGGAACTGTTGCATTAGAGGGGAGAGGGCCCCTGCCTTTCATCTGCATGGCTGGCCCCTGTCTGTTCCACCCTCAACCCCAGCCCCAATGGGTCTGGCTGCTCTGATGGGGAGTCAGGGTACCCAGGAGTCTGCACCCAAAGGGAGAGCAATTGGCCGATTATCCACGGAGACCCTTCCAATGCTGGGTGCCCAGAAGTCGGTGTGTTTTGAGCATGAAGATAACAGATCCAATATAAAAATGTAAATTTCCAGGGCTTCCCTGGTGGCACAGTGGTTGGGAGTCTGCCCGCCGGTGCAGGGGACGCAGGTTCGTGCCCCGGTCCGGGAAGATCCCACATGCCGCGGAGCGGCTGGGCCCGTGAGCCATGGCTGCTGGGCCTGCGCGTCCGGAGCCTGTGCTCTGCAACGGGAGGGGCTGCAATGGTGAGAGGCCCACGTACCAGAAAAAAAAAAAAAAAAAAGTAAATTTCCAGACTGAGCACGAGGGGCTGGCTTGCTTTCGTGACACGTGCCCTCCCCTCAGCTCCTTCAGAGCCTGGCGCTGGGTGGTCAGGAAGGGCAGACATGGGTGGCCCTGGGTGCCTGCAAGGCACTTAGCATCCATCAGGAGTGACAGACCGGGTCCCCCCTCCCCTGCCTCTCGGCTCCTCTTTGCAACTAAGGGCCGCTTCCTGCTCCCAACCCTGGTTCCACGGGCCACGGGCCACAAGGACAGGGAAAGCCACAGAGCCTTCCAGGGCTACAGGAGGGGGTTAGGAAACGGTGCAAGGGATTTGCTATTTCTGGGACCTGCCAGCCCTAAGGGACTTGGGCAGCCTCACATCCTAAGCCAACGTCCCCCCTACTGTGGACTTGATGAAAGGACAGCATGCTGGCCAAGCTGAGTTCCCAGAGCATCACGTTCTTTAACCCTTTCTAACCAAATTGGCTTTTAAACATTCGAAGAGAATTTCCTCCCTTCCCTCAGGCAGATGTTAAGTGCTGTATACTCTACTGCAGTACCCTTTATGCCCACCAGGGGGCAGATGGAGCCAATGACACATTTGGCCGAAAGCATCAGTTAGGCTACATAGACCAAGACAGGGAGAGACACACTCAATCTGCACAGAAAGTGGGCTTCCCTGGTGGCGCAGTGGTTAAGAATCCGCCTGCCAATGCAGGGCACACGGGTTCGAACCCTGGTCTGGGAAGATCCCACATGCTGTGGAGCAACTAAGCCCGTGAGCCACAACTACTGAGCCCGTGCTCTAGGACCCGTGAACCACAACCACTGAGCCCGCATGCCACAACTATTGAAGCCTGCGCACCTAGAGCCCGTGCTCTGCAACGAGAAGCCACCGCAATGAGAAGCCTGTGCACCGCAATGAAGAGTAGCCCCCGCTCACTGAAAATACAGAAAGCCCGCGCGCAGCAACAAAGACCCAACGCAGCCAAAAATAAATAAATAAATAAATAAAGTCTGGACAGAAAGTTCATGGATCCAGCATCCCCCACCCTGGGGCTCACTAAAGCGAAGGGAGGGCAGACACTCCTTCCGCAAAAATCCAAGGTCAGGCTTCCAGGAAGTAGTGGTGGGAAGAACCCACCCCAAACCCCAGCAGATTTCACTGGAAGGAGAAAGAGCAAAGGACTTAAACAGCTCCCTGACTCCCAGAGACTAAAATAACCCGTTGGTGTGAGGCAGTAGGGCTTGTGCACAGCCCCAAACCTGGAAGCGGATGAAGGCAGGCTTGAAAACGGCCCTGTTAGAAAAACTAACAGGGTCAGCAGGCTTGAAAACGGCCCTGTTAGAAAAACTGTCTGTTGGTTTCAGAGCAGAGGGAGGGCGAGTGGGGAAGAGCCTGAGAGGTGGTCACAGCCACCCAGCTGTGGCCTGGGCTGCCCTCCCAAGCCCGCTCGAGAGCTGGACAAACCACAACAGGTGGGGACCTGTGAGCTCGAGGACCCTCACTACCCGCACAGGGCCCGGCACCGCTGGAAAACGTTCTAATTCAGATGACAGCCACCGACAACTCCCAACGGCAAAGGCGTTGGCTGCCCTGGGCCCCAAAGGCAATTACCCAGAGTTGGGGAGGGGAGAGTTTTTTCCCCAGGGCCCCAGGAGCCCAGAAACCAGGCCAGGTGGGGGCATGTGATTGGAATGAGCAGAATGGTACTGGTGGTCATGGCCAGCTGCACCCGGAGGAACGACAGGCTCCGGGGCCTTGGCTCCAAAACCTGGCATTTGGGGCTGGGAGGTGGCCAGCCCAGGCACGGGTAAGGCTCTGGCTACAGTGCCGAGCTGACGCGGAGGGCCCAGGGGAGCTGGGACACAGAGGTGCGCGAGGGTGGGGTAGGGGCCTGGGCAGCACACTCCCCTGGCTGAGGGCTCCTGACCCTGCTGCCCTGGGCTGGGGATGGAGTGCCAGTTCCACTCCCCACCAGCCTGACCTGGGGCAAGTGACCTGCCCGCTCTGGGACTTGGACCCCTCATCTCTAGAATGGGTGTCACAACCGCACCAGGGTTGGCAAAAGGATTAAACAGACGGATGGCGGAAGGGGCTCAGTGCAGGGCCTGATGCAGAACAGAAGCTCAATATATAGGAGTCACTGTGACCCACCCTGGAAGCACCCCCTCTCTTTTTCTTTCAATAAACAGGAACCTGTGAATGTGCCTGGACGTCCTCCAGCATTTTCTCTGCCATGGCACGGCCTCCCCCGCTTCTCCAAAACACTGTGCAAAACATCTCCCCTCCAGGAAGCCTTCCTTGGTTAACCTCCTCCAGCCCCCTTAACCCTAGAGGCAGCCTCGCCGAGTGCTTAAGAGCAAGGGCTCTAAAGCCAGGCTGCCTAGGCTTGACCCCAGCCCCACCATTTACCGGCTGTGTCACCTCAGACAACTCACATAAGCTCTCTGTGCCTCTGTTTCTTCCTCTATATTACAGGGATGGCGCTAACAGCTACCTCGGCGAGCTACTGTAAGTTAATACATGCGATGCTTGGCCCGCCGTTCGAGCGCTTCCTACCATTATTCTCGTGTTGTTAGCGCTGAAGATGACGACAGTGGCTACCATTTACTGAGCACGAACCTCCCATGAGCACGGTGTTAATCACTCCGTTAAACCTCACAGCAGAGCACGAGGCAGGAATTACTGCGGTTCCCACTTTACAGACCAGGAACCTGAGGTAAGCCTTTGGCCGGCGCCCGGGCTCACACAGGTTTAGACGCCGGGAGAGAGGCGTGGGGCCGGCCTCTGTCCACCGTCGGCAAACCCCGCGGGGGACGCCCGCCCGCCCGGCCCACTGACCGCAGGTTGTAGGTCCGCAGGTTGCGCTGCCTCCTCTTGGTGGCCCTCAGCTTGACGAAGGTGCGGCCCGTGGGGTCGAAGACGCAGAGGACGGTGATACAGACGCTCAGGATGACCACCCAGTTGCAGACAACCATCCCTGTGGAGGCGGCCGTGGGAAGCCAAGGGTCATGGTGCTGGGGACACCGCTCTGGCTCTGAAGAAGGGGCACTGCAGCCTCCCTGCCCCCAACTGCTTCTGGGGCCCAAGAGCAAGGCTCCAAAGGCCCTGGCCCTAGCCTCTGGCCACACAGCCGTCCCCCCTGGCTGAGCTGTGACCCCAAGGCCCATCCTTGGCACGAGCAGACAGCTGTGTGGGTTTCGGGAGCCCTGGGCAGCACTGTGCCTGCTGCCCCCGAAACCCAGGGTTCCCCAAGGGGGTACGGCAGACTGCCTGGCGTCCTCATGGAAACTGTTTCCCTCTCACAGTGCCTGAGCTTCCTACTCTCTAACCTGACCTGCTCCCTGCACCCCAGGGCTGCCCTGTCTAACCTGGCCCTGTGCCCTCCACGCCAGGGTTAGGGTTAGGGTTAGGGTTAGGGCTGGCCCCGGCCCCTCCATCCCGGGGCTGCCCTGTCTAACCTGGCCCTGTGCCCTCCATGCCAGGGTTAGGGTTAGGGTTAGGGTTAGGGCTGGCCCCGGCCCCTCCATCCCGGGGCTGCCCTGTCTAACCTGGCCCCGTGCCCTCCACGCCAGGGTTAGGGTTAGGGTTAGGGTTAGGGCTGACCCTGTCCCCTCCATCCCGGGGCTGCCCTGTCTAACCTGGCCCTGTGCCCTCCATGCCAGGGTTAGGGTTAGGGTTAGGGTTAGGGTTAGGGTCAGGGCTGGCCCCAGCCCCTCCACCCCCGGGCCGACCAACATACCGAGCGTGACGTTTTTGGCAGTGAGGTCATTGCAGGAGGTGTAGTACTGGGTGAGCCAGACGATGCCCACGATGGCGTAGATGAACTCGATCACCAGGATGGCTGCAAGGAGAAGAGGGCCCCAGCTGAAGGACGGGAGGCCCTGGAACCTGGGCCCGGCTCCCCCTGTCACAGGATGCCTGGCCAGCACAGTAGACTGCCCGCCGCCCCTGCCACACAGGCCTCGTGGCGCAGAGGGCCCAGGGGGTGTGGCTGTCCCACCACCGGTTCTACTCATGTGCCCTCAGGCCCCGACGTCCCCCTGAGAAGGTGACTGCAAAGGTGCATGACGAAGAGGCGTTTCTCTGTTCGTTCGGGAATGAGAACTATATCCATGAACTCTGGGATGAGACGCATCTTAGGCAAGTTACCTAATCTCTCTGAGCCTCCGTTTCCTCGTCTGTAAAATGGGGGTGACAAGGTCCATGGTACAGGGCTGTGAGGACTGGGTGACGGGGTGTTCATTTCATGGAAACTGCTATTCCCAGGAGGAGGCCTCTGGCACTTGAGGCAGGAGAGGGAAAGGGCCCCAGCAGCCAGCTGCCCAAGGTGCCCTGCCCAGACCAGAGCAGTGGGCCCAGGGCTGAGATGGGGTTAGGGGGGCAGGTGGGAGAATTGACGGCCCCCCAGGGGGCAGCATTGGAAGCCCCAGCTCTACAGCCATCCCAGTGTGGCAGCCGAGAGCCCAGGCTTTAGAGCCAGACAACTTGGGTTCAAATCTCAGCTCTGACACTCATATGCTTTCTAGCCATGTGACCTTAAGCGAGCAAAGTAACCTCCCTGGGCCCCAGATTCCTCATCTGCAAAATGAGGCCAACAATGGCTCCTCCCTGAGTTAACACGGGAAGAGGACTTAGCAGAGGCCACAGGAGCACAAGAGTATCCACCCGGAGTGACTGGGAGAGGCGGCTGGGACCCGAGCCCAAGGAAGAGGAGACAGGCGGGTCCTCCGGGAGCTGGTCCAGGCCCCTGAGGGGCTTCCCTGGGAGGGTGGGGGGCTGTTTGGGGAAGGGTCACAAAGCAGCTGAAGGATATGCACAGCCTAGACGGGGCAGCGGTCGGCAACCTTTTTCTGTAAAGGGCCGTAGAGTAAATAACATTTTTAGATGTTGTGGGTCATAACGTCCGTCACAACTTCTCGGCTCTGCTGTGGTCATGCAAAAGCAGCCAGAGGCAATAAGTACTAAATGAATGAGTGTGGCTGGGTTCCAATAAAACTTTATTTAAAAAACAGACGGCGGGCTGCGCTTGGCCCTCAGGCCGCAGTCTGCCCACCCCCGGTCCAGAACCGGGCCCAGTAAGTCTGCCTGTTCGCTGCTGGCCCTGGTGCTGGCACAGGGCCCAGCCCATCGCGTGTGGCCGAAAGAACGCTGGGCCCAGGAGGAGGGAGGGGGTGGGGGTGGGCCGGAGCGGCCCCCTCACCCACGGCAGGGGGCCCTTACCCAGGCGCACGTAGAGCACGTACTGCATGGATTCGCGGGGCTCCGTGTAGAGGATGCCGCCGCGCATGCTCAGCCAGATGATGGCCATCTCAGCGATCATGCAGCTCAGCAAAATGCCCAGGTAACCGCGGCCGTGGTCCACCAGGTTCAGGGAGCAGGCCTCGTTCGGGTTGTAGACCAGGCCGAAGAGCACCACGGACAGGATCACAAACCTGGGGGAACGTGCACGTGAGAGGGGCCGGGCGGCCCACGCACCTCCCACGGCCTCCGGCGGGCAGCCGCACGCAGCCTGGACGCGGGGTGGAGGGCTTCACTGCTCCGGGAGCAGGACCCCTGTCTACCTGGCAGCAAGTCCCTCTGAGGACACGGGCATCCAGGGACAGGGGAACGAGAGCGGGCAGCCCAGCCACCAGCCGTGGGCAGACAGCACAGCGGCTCTGCCCAGTGCTGGGGTCAGGTCCGGCGGTGGCCAGGCGGGGTCTCTGGGCTCCACGGGGGTATTGCCCTAAAGGCATAGCCATTTCAGCACCAACTCCGGGGAGCTGGGAACACAACAGGGTTGGGACAGATGGCCAGCAGGCCTCCTTCCAGGCCCGTGGCGTGGCCCCGAGACTCACCAGGTGGTGTGGAGGAGGAAGAGGAAGATGGCTGGCAGGACGAGGTCATCGCTGCCCACAGACCAGCGCCGCCGGAACACCACGATCCCGGGCATGGCTGGCAGCTCTGCAGAGGCTCAGCGGGCCTGGCGCTCACCTCCTGAAACAGAGCAGAGGACCCTGAGGCTGCCCGGGCTGCTGCGGCACCCAGGGCCACCGTGCTCCTGGTCAGGTGTGCCCAGCAGCAGAGGCATCTCTCCCAGGCCCTACAGCCCCAGGGCTTTCAGGCCCATCCCTGGGCAGGATCCACCTCCCACAGTATCCACCCCCTGGAGCCAATATCTAAAACTGTAGCAGCCAGACACTGGCTTCAGTCTTACCCGTGAGGACTCTCCTCCCCGCAGGACTGGCACAGACCCCTTGGGATCAGCTCTGCCTGGGGTCACCCCAACAGGAACTGCTCAGCTCCCTTAAAGACCTGGGCTCACCCCTGCCTCCCTTTCCATGGGATCAGGGAGCCCCCTCACCCACCACCTGCTGCCCAGTTCATTCTGTCCTTGGGGTTGGGTGAGGGCTTCCCAGGCCGAGCCTGAGTCTGTCTCCCGGCATGCGCCGAGCCGGGCAGGTGGAAGGCTGAAGGCCTTGGGGAAGGTGGGGGTGAGGGCATGCGTGGGGCTGGACACATGGAGGATGGGAGCGCCCAGCACATAGTAGGTGTTCAGTAAATATCTGCGGAATGATGTCTTCCGTTTCGTGCTTTGCTGGAATGCTGGGAGCACGCTCCATGACTTGATTTTGCACCCGTCAGACAGAATTCCCAATCACAGCTAAGCCTCTTGGCAGGGAAGGACGTGGTTGAGACAGGGGGTCAGGAGTGTAGCTGGGGTGCCCAGCCCCTCTGCCGGAAGGGCAGTGGGCAAGCCCTGCGGGTGTCCCATCCCCCTGGCGACCACCGCTCCCACACCCACCCTGGGCCATGCAGCCTTTACCGCCCAGATCTCAACTCTCTGAAGTAGCTGAATTCAAGTTAGCCACAGGCAAGCTCAGGGAGGAGGGCCCAGGAATCTGGGCCTCCCCACCTCCCTAGAGCCCTAGGAACCAGGGCAGGGGCGCCGGCTGGTTGGCTCCCCACGGGGGGGGGGCCCGGGAGACACGGGTGAGGGGCTCCGGGGCAGCCCTGCGCTCAGCTGTGCGGAGGAACCCCTGCTGCGGGAGGCTGGGTGCTGGTGGGCAGCTGCCCCCAGGCTGGCAGAGGCTTACATGGCACCTGGTCCAGAGGTGGGCGGCAAGTCCTCCTCTCCCCGGTGACGGCTCCAGGGAAAAAGAGTGTCTGCGGAGACCGGCATCACTCGGGAAGTGGCCAAGTCTCCCCGGCCGGTGGGCGCGGCCCTCAGGGTGGGCGACGGGGTGTGCAGCCAGGTGGCCGGCCAGCAAGTCCAGCCCAGCCTGTCTCGGTCGCCCTCTCCCTGGTGCAGCCGCTTCATCCAGCCGCTGCCCGGCTGCTCCCAGAGAGGTGGCGGCCTGGCGGGCAGGCTGGCGGGCTAGCCTGCTGGGGTCGTGCCTACTCCTCCCCCCACCCTCAGGAAGTGACATCATCCCACTCTCTCCAAGGAGGAGTCGGAGCACGGATTCTGGGAAGCAGGAGAAGGATGGAGAGCGCGGAGCTGCGTGGCGGGGTGTCCGGGGGGTGGGGGTCTGGGACTGCAGGAGGCTGGGGCTCCAGTCCTGTGTCTGTGACAAGCGGCTGACCGCAACGGCTCCGGTTTGAAAGGACGGACGGGATGGGAGGGGCTGGGACTCCATGGGTGGCAGCAGGGCTGGGAAGGGCAGAGCTGCCAACAGCTGGTATTTCAGCCGCCAGCTCTCTACAGCCCTTCCCTGATTCCAGGTGGCCCACGGAGGGTGAGCTGGAGCGTGGGGTTGGGCTCAGGGGCCCCTCACACAAATGAAGTGACTGAGAGGTCCCAGCAGGTGCTGCAGCACCGCTCTAATCAGGCCAGACCCCGGCAGAGGAAGGGGAGGGCTGTCCCAGAGGGGCTGGCGGGTGAGGGCTGCCCTGCCAGGAGCCTAGAACATCTCGTGCTCAGGGATGCAGGGTGAACCCTTCCCAATCGCCTGCTCTCACCCCCGCCCTTCACCTCTTGGAGTCTAGAATGGCTAGAACTCCCTCACCTCACACGTATCATTCACTTAACAACCTCGGGCGCACGCGGCCCCGCCCTACCTGCTGTCAGGCGGGAGAGGTGGGGTGAGCCTGGCTCCCCTGCAGAAGTGGCTGAAGATCTGTCAAGACCCTGGAGTGATACAGCCAGTGGCAGCCTCTGTCCCCCGGCTCAGGGAGTGCCCAGCCGACAGCTGTGGTCAGTGCCAGTCCCCCCTAGGTCACGTGGCAGGGCTGCTGCGGGCTGACCCCACCGGGTGCCCCATTACAGGCCTGGGGACTACACCCCGCGCCCTCCAGCCTGCACCCGGGCCCAGCCCCCAGCTGGGCAGAATCCTAGGCCCAGCGCTGCCTGGCTTCCGACCCGGGCTCCATCACCCGCTAAAGGTATGACTTACTAGTTGTGCCTCAGTTTCCTCATCTGTAAAGTGTCGATTATCCCCACCTGCTAAGGGTCTAGTGCGGACCATACGAGAGGGCCCAGCAGTGCTGGACAAAGCCAGCGACGGTCTTAGCTCAGGCGGGCGAAGCAGAGGGAGAGTGCGTGAAGCCGGTGGACCAGCGGCCTGGGCTAGTGGATTCTCCAGCTGGTCACCACCAGGTCACGGTGTGGGCTGGGGGGCGACAGCGCCTGTGCTGCTGCTGGGGGAGGATGGGCCACTCGACTCCATGCAGATTCATACATCCCAGGGCTGCTATTTTTAAGGGCCTGAAAGACGCCCTTTCTCTCGAGACCCCGGCCCTTCACAATGGGGGCCTGTTCCCCTGCTGGGGATGTGAGTTCATCCGGAGGAAATGTCTCAGGATGGGGGAGGGCAGAGGCTACTTCCTGGTCCAGGGCTGCCACAAAGCACCACCTCTGGCTCTCCTCCCCTAGGGCACAGGGTCCGTGCCCTTCAGAAACCTCAGTGGGGGCAGCGCACAGCCTCCCTTCCTTACCCAGACCAGGGGCACTTCCAGGGGAGGTGTGGCGCCCCCGCCGGTGGGCGGGGGAGAACAGGGGCACTGCTGGGTGCCTCCCATGCCCCTGGCTGGGCACCCCCCCAACAGAGGCAGGTGTGAGGGGAGGCACCAGGACAACCCCACACGTGGATGGAAGGACTTGAGTGGCACTCCGAGGCCCCCTTCTTCCTCCACCCACAAAGCCCAATTTCCTTGATGGAGGTTCAGGCCCCCGAGTTAAGTATTAACCATTCTCAGAGTTCCTCTCTCTAAAAATGCAAAACTGTTTTCTAAGATGCACACGCTGATCCCTACTTTAAAAACCTTCCATGGCTCCAGTGGTCTGCAGGATAAAGTCCAAGCCTCTCAGGCAGCAGCTAATGGCCTCAGTAACTGGCAGGCAGGCTGTGCAACCTTGGGCAGGTGCCTTGCCCTCTCTGAATCCTGAAGCAGGAAGATACTCCCCAAGCCCTAAGGATCCCAGGCATAGACAGGCACAGGGCTGCCTTCTGGCTGGGGAGGCACTCCAGCCCCTTCTCACACTGCCTCACCCTCCTTTCCAGACCCCCCAAACTTGCTGCTCCCTAAAAACACCTCACTGGAATCTGTGCTTTCTTTACCCCAGTTCCTCGGCCGGGCAAAATCCTACTCATCTTTCTCGGGCCGACCAAAAGTCGGCCCCCCTTGAAACCCTCCCTGGCAGCACCCCGCACTCCTCTCATGCAGAACAGGCTGCACCCTATGGGATCCCTCATCCCAGCGTAGCCCTGGCCACCTGCTGATTCCTTGCTGCCCGTCCCTGTCCCAGCTCACCCGAGAGTCCCGGAGGGCGGGGGCCTTGCAGCATTGCTCTCCTTCACACCCCCTCTCCCCCTGGGCAGCCCTGGCCCCTCCAAACCACCACTCCATCCCCCTGAAGCAGCTGTCGTAAGCGCTGGGGGCATGGCTCCTTCCGTCTTCGCTCAAATCCTTCAGTTTTGGGGAAATGTCGCTCCCCAGCGCTCTCCCTGACCATCCTCTCCTCTGGCTGTCTTAACTGTGCTAGGGCTTTGGTTTCTTCAGCTGCAAAACGGGGACAACGGCACCCCCATGGAAGGCTGCAGCGAAAGCTGGCTGGGACGAGGTCACAGAGGTCTGCATAGGTCCCGGCGGAGCCCAGGGCTCCATTCACAGTGGGTGGGTGGGGGGCATCACATCAACAGGGCTCCTGAGGGGCTTCTGGGGACTTCGTGGCACGGTGATCTGCGACAGGTGCTGGGGTTTGGGCAGGTGCTGCGGATGCCCATGATTGGCTCCAGCTGACCAGCAAGGGCCAGACTGAGCACATACGAGCCCTGACAGGGGCCTTGAGCAGGGGCGCTGCTATTTAAATGCCCTGGGCTGGGCCTCACCCCTGATCCTAAGGTCCCCTTGGGCTTGGTCCAGGGAGCAGGTTTCAGGGAGAAGTGCCCCTTGGCGGTGGGTCCCAGCTGGTGGGGTGCTGAGAGCTCCCAGGGAAGGGAGGAGGGCACGGGCTGCCCCCGGGACAGAGAGTTCCAGCTCAGGGCGGGTGGGACATGGGAGTTCACCTCGTTTGCCTGCAGGGGGGCCAGGACACCAGAGTCAGTGTGAACCACAGAGGACAGGATGATGCTGTAGGAGGCCCGTCCAGTGTCACCAGCAGCCTCTAGGTCAGCCCATGAGATTTCCCACCTGGCAGAGGTGGCTTCAGGCATCCGGGCCAAAAATGGGCTAGAAGTTGAGCCTGAAGGAAGGGATGACAGCCAGGTCCAGGCCACCGGGATACATCTGACATCAGCTGAGCACCTCCCATGTCCTGGACTAATCACCTGCCATCCTCACAGCAGTGATGCAGGGTGACAGCCTCGCTCTCACTCCACATGCTCTAAAAACAGGCTGTGTCTGAGTCCTGGCTCTGCACTTACTGGCTGTGTGACCTTGGACAAGTTACTTAACCTCTCTGTGCCATGGTTCCTTATTTCTAAAGTGGGGCTAAGAACAGTAGCTACCTCAGAATTGTCACAAGGGTTAAGTGAGTCATACACTTAAGCCAGCACCCGTCACAGACTAGGTGCTCAGGGCATCTGGCTCTTCCGCTAAATATTTCTACTGAAGAACGAGGAGGCTGAGGCTCAGAGACTCTGCCCCACATCTTCAGAGGAGCAACAGGCTGAGCAGGCAAGGGACACAGGTCCTTCCTTCTGCCGTCCAAAGCCCACACCCACTGCAGGAACGTCAGGGTTAGAAGGGGCCTTGGAAACAGTCCTGGGGCCCCCTTTTATGGGAGAGTAAACCAAGGCTCAGAGAGGCCCCAGAGGCTCCCAGCTTTCCCATTACCTCCACCCCACCTGGTGCTGAACACACAGTCAGGGTCCCCAAGGTGGCCCATCCCTTCCCCTTCCTTACAGCACGCCCTTCTCGAACTCCCCGAGAGGCACTCCCATTAGCAGTGTCACCCCAGGGAGCCTGGGCTGAGATCCTCTCTTTTGCACTCTTGATACATAACTCTCTTGGAAGCCGGCAAAATCCACACGAGCTCCCTCGCTGGAGATCAACCCGAAAGAAGGCATCAATCATTTGTACGGATTCACGCAGAGTCATCAGTGGCTAGCTCTCCACCTTCTCGGCGGGTGGGGTCCCCATCACTCTGCAGCTCAGCTGGTGAAGAAGAGGACACCTCAGCCTCAAGCCCACCTTCCCTAGACCCCGTTTAGCCCTACCTGCTGAGGCCTGGTGACTGGGCCAGAGCTGCCAGTCCCAGACCAAGGGCAGCACCCCCAGGCCAGAAAGTCACCACCCCTCCAGACCTCAGTTACCTCTTCTGAAGAATAAGGAGCCTGGACTAAGGGAGGCTTGTATTTTTGTATTTGTTAATATTTATTTACATCCACAGCTAAGGCTGCAGGTGCCTATACAGGAACCACAAACAATGAAAAGGTGGAATATAAATGTAGAAACAAACCTCAGAACAAAAAGTAGGTAGATTAAAATAGAAGGTTAGGGAAATTGTTGTACGTGTGTAAGGCATAAAGGCCCTCACAGGAGCTACATGTAGAACTATCATTAGACTCCGCGCTTCCTGGTGGCCAAAGTTAAAAGGGAAATTGGGTAAGGACTCTTGTAGCTCTGTAAGGTGTTGCAATCCTTGGGGCCCTGAGGGGAGGGCCCAGGACTCCCATTCCCATAATGAATGGGATGCCCCACGTGACAGGGCTTTGAAATGAGAAGATGCTCCAGAAACAGTGAAAGGGACAGGTACCTGCTGCCTGCTAAGCCCTCTGGGGCTGTGTCGGGTGCTGGAGCGTGTCTAGTCTTGAGGGGTGCATCTGACTGCAGGGAGACTGGACCCCGGGCAGCCTGCAGGGCAAGTGGTGGCCCCCAGAGGTTCTGTCCCAGCTGGGGCGGGCTCACCAGGGGCTGCCCTCTGGCCTACGTGGGCTGGCAGACGGCTCCTGCACTCTTTAGCTGTGTCCAGAGCACGGGCTCCAGGGATGGTCAAATCCCAGCACCTCCACTTCTCAGCTGTGTGGCTAGTTAAGAGAGCTAGTTCATCTCTCTGCTGGCTTGTGAGGCTTACATGAGGGAGCACCTGCAGAGAGAGGGGATCCGCACGTATTAACTAGAATCATTTCACGAGGCTGCAGGGCGGTTCCAGGGCGATGGAGGAGAGCTCAGCCCACCTGAAGTTGGGGACCCAGGTGTTCTGCTCCCTCCAGCATTTGTCAGTTGCCTACCATGTCTTGGGTCTTGTCTAAGCCCTTTGCAAACATAACTCACTTAATCCTCATAGTAACTGTGAGGTAGGCACTGCTATTACCACGTTTTACAGATGAGATGAAGTGACTTGCTCCAGGTCACACAGCCTAGTTCCAGAGCCCATGTTTTAACTGCTGCTTCTGAGGAGCAGAGTTCAGCTAAAGGCCTGCTTCTGAACCCAGGAGCAGGCGTCCCGTGTCCCCCACGGAGTGAGGGGCCATGGCCTCGGGGACCACAAAGAGCTCTCCGGGTCTTCCTGTGGCTCCAGACTCCTGGTCACACCACCACGGGGAGACTGTGGGCATTGGCCCCACTCTGCAGATAAGGAAAACTGAGCCCGGGGGTCGGGGGTGGGTCCACGGGCTGCCTGGAGGTGCGTGGGTGGTGGGCCCAGAGCTAGAAACTTTATGCGTCCTCTTATTCCAGCCTCGTCAGACAGTAGGGGTACCGCCCCAGCTTTACAGATGGAGAAACCGAGGTCACAGAGGGGCGATGGCTTGCCCGAAGATCCCATGACAAAGACGAGGCAGGGCTGGGATTTCAAAGTAGCCTCCTTGAGTTACTTAAAAGGAAAACTCTCTGCCCCTCAGTGCGATTCCTTATTCCCACATGTTCCTTCGGCCCTTCGAGTCCCTCTCCCTCCCAGGTGTGGGGTCCCACACAGAAGCTGGGCTCTGGGAGGCACGGGGAGGGGCAGGGCAGTGAAGGAGGCGACAGAGAAGGAGCGCGCGTGGGCCGGGGGCCACGTGCACAGCCAGCCTGGGCCTGGGTGTGTGCAACCCAAGTTAGGGGCCGGAAAGCTGCTGCTTTTCACACGTCAGCTGTGCCGAAGCAGAAGGTAGAGGCGAGCCAGCCCGGGGCTGAGGCCGGATTTCGGCAAGAGGTGGGTCCTCACACGCCCAGGCCCTGGGACTGAAACGGTGGGGGCGGGGGGGATGCTGCCGCCTCTGCTCCCCTCCCCCGCGCAGAGTCTCAGACTCGCAAGCCCCTTCCTGGCCCTCCCCACCAGGGCAGGCTGGAAGGACCAGGGGAAGCACCTCCTGTGCCCCTCACCACGAGCCCATGGGTGGGTATAGCTGTTCTCATGTCACAGATAGGGAAACCGAGGCTCCAAGGTTAAATAACCCAGGGAGTGGGAGGCCAAGTCAGGCTTCGAAGCCAGGCCTCCCTGCTGAGTTCTCTCCACATCCACGTGCTTGCTGGCCACAGCCCCTCCCCACGAAAGAGCAATCTGGGAGCTGGGCACAGAGTTCAGGGAAGAGGATGAAAAGGAGGGGCCCCAGCTACTGGGTGCCACGGCTACGGTCATGCTGGGCTGGACCCGGAAATAGCTCCAACCATTATTCTATCTCCAGTTATTTAAAAAAAATTCTTACGTGTCACCTACTACACGCCAGGTACCGTAGGAGCAAGCCGCTCACAGATATTACCTACTTCAGTGGCGTCCTTGGAGCAGCCCTATGAGGTGAGTGCTATTGTTAACCCACTTTACAGATGAGGAAACAGGCCCAGAGAAGCTAAGAAACGTGCCCAAGGTCACTCAGCTGGTGAGGGCCAGGCCCGAGGCTCCAGGCTGTGCTCTCAGCCCCTCCCGAGCCCTCCTCAGGGCTCCTTCATCACAGAGGCTCCAGCTTCTCGTTCTCACGCTAATTATTTTCCACTCATCTACAACAAACAGAATTTACCATCTGCCACGGGCCCTGTCACTGACACCAGCTCCCCGGGAATCAACTAGCTGTTCTGGGAGAGTGGCTGGCTGCTGGGGGACGAGGACGGAGGGCCCGGGAGGCAGCAGGACCCTCCCGTGGCTACTCCGCAGCCCTCCCCGTGCTCTCCTTGGGGGCGGGGGGTGCGGTTACACCGGGGCTTACTTAGTTCTGGGCCGGAATGGACCTGTTTCCCATAGTGGAAGAGGTTCCCCTCTGGCCAGGCCAGGTTTCATTTCTGAATTCTTCCTTGGAGACTGTTTATTTTCCTGAAACTAGGAATGCCCTTTGTCCCACACTCATTCTGGTGCCCGGGGAAGAGGCAGGCTCTGCTGGCCTCCTGCTGGGCACTCGCGGCACCTGGGTTTCCCAGCCCCTGGCCAGTTCCTCCTGTCTGTCTGTGGACGGATGCAGGCACCCAGCCCAGGTTTGTTTCTGTCCAGGCGGAGTCCTTTCTGTGCTGCCCCTGTGGTCTTCTCAGGGTCCCTCACGTGCTCAATGTCTTTACCCCGCCTCCCCTGGAACCCACCCTCTCAAATGCGGGCACCTGGAGGGTGACGGCTCATCGAAGGAGCCTGCCGCTGCCTTCCCTCCGGCCCCGGAGTGGGACAGCCCCGAGTCTGAATCTTGGTTCTGTCACTTCTAGTTGCCTGTGACCTTCATTTCTCGGAGCCTCCGTTTCCTCATCTGCAAAAGAGGACAATGGAGGTACGCGCCTCACAGGGAGTCGTAAGGAGTAAGTGAAATAATGCATATGAAGCGCTCAGCTCTCGGGAAGTACTAGCTGATATCAGCATTACTTATCCATCACCTCTCCTGAGAGCGCTCAGACCTCGTCCTCACTGCCCGAGTTGTGGCAGGGCCGCTGATCTCCGTGAGGGAAGTCAAGCCTCCCACACGGAAAGGCCCTGCTCCCAACCCCTGGCACCAGGCTGACCCATGCCTGCCCTCACCCGTGCCAGCCTACACAATGCCCTGACCTACCTTCTCAGGCAGGGATGGCAGCTTCTCCTAGGAGCCCCACCTGCCAGGCTGAGGCTTTACTGGCTCTGCCTCCTTAATCCACGAAGAGCCACTGAGATGGGAATCACCATCCCACGGCTCAGCTGGGACTGGGGAGCTCCGGCCCAAGGCCACACCTGTGCTCCTGCGGAATGCCCCTGTCTGTCTGTGTTCCCAGCTCAGTGGCTCAGTGGCTGGATGCCCTGAGGGCTGGATGCCCAGTTCTGCATCCTACCGGCAGTCCCCGCCAGGCCCTCTCGCCCCTCACCTCCCCCAGGGCCTCTGCTCTCCTGCGAGCCAGTGCCTGGGGGGCCCCCAGAAGGCAGTTCATCTGCAATGCTCTGGCCGGCTTCCCAAGAGCTTCCGAGAAGAGACTCCCCGTTCCAGGTGCGGCAACACCTCTGAGAGGAATTAGCACCCTCCACTTCAGGAGGGGCCCCCTAGCGAGGCTGCTAATGAGGATGTTAAGTGGGCACCCCTAGCCTGACACCTCCCCTCTGGGAACCCACCCCCACGCCCAGCATA
Source organism: Globicephala melas (assembly GCF_963455315.2). Taxonomy (NCBI): domain Eukaryota; kingdom Metazoa; phylum Chordata; class Mammalia; order Artiodactyla; family Delphinidae; genus Globicephala; species Globicephala melas. Next base: position 9,665,053 of record NC_083321.1, read on the forward strand.
CCCTGTGCCATCACGGTCCTATCGCGCCTGCCTCCTCTGCCTGCACTGTGGGAAATGCTCTCCAGGCTCCGGGAGGCTGCACGGGCCACGGAGGATCGGCGGAGGGGCCGCCTGCCCGGGCAGCACGGCCATCTAGGGCACAGGCCCGCACTCAGGCTATTGAGTTTCACTTCAACCATTCCCTGGGCATCGCAGAAGCAGGCAGGGATCGAGTGACTGCGTAACACAAGCTCTTTCCCGGGGGAGGAGGTCTGCAGAGTTCCCGCGTGTGACCGGAGGGCCGGCGTCCTGTCCCACCACAGAGCATCGCTGGAGGTGGTAGGTGCTGCTTCCAACGGCCCTCAGGCCTCAGCCCCGGCCCTGCCCCTCTGTGGCCCTCCCTTCCTGTGCCCGTGAGCGGATGGCAGTGCTCTCCCAAGTGGGTTTCTGGAAACCCTCAGACACCCCCAGAGGAGGGGAGACGGTCACAGCTGGCGAGGGTTTGCAGGCTACGTGGCCAGAGCAGCTTTTCCATATTGGGGCTGCTGGTAACACTGTGTTTGAGCTAAACAGTCTCAGTGCTTAAAAACGTTTGAGAGGCCCTGGACAGGATGACCTGTCAGGTCCACTCTGGCCTTGACTTCTAGAGTTCTACTTGCTATTTTGGTGCAGGACGGCTCCACCCAGGAGCCCAAGCGAATTCGACCATCACACGTGTCTGCCTGGCCTGAGCCACAAAGGGCCAAAGGAAACACTGAGCCAGGTGCTCAGAGACTCCTACAGGCCCCTCATCCCCTCGCACCTCCCCAGGCACGACAAAGCCGGACCCAAGCACGTGACCACAGGCCTCCGGGAAGCGGTGCGGGCTCGAAGGCCACTGGATGGAGGACAGGGCTGGACCCGGCTTTTGTCCACTCAGACGTGCACTGAGCCGTGACCTTCAAAGTACGGTACGGCACGGAGTCACTTCCCAAGACGAATCCACCACTGCTTCCTCCTCCTCGGTAGAACGGGATGGTGATGACAGCGCCTCCCTCGTGGAAGAGGACAAAGTGAGTTCAAAGCTGTGAAGTGCTGAGAGCCGGGTCCGGCACAGAGCGGGGGCTTGGTAGCAGTAGCTAGGCGCACACATGTTTACAGTTTTAGTTAAATCAACCCCCTCCTCCAAAGTGCATTAGGGCTCCTGACTGCCCTTTAAATGAGATTAAAACTCCCAAGCATTAGCTACAGAGCTCTCCACCAACAGCCCCCTCCGGCCCTGCCACTGGGCAAGGCTGCTTCCTGCTCCCATGTCCATCTCCTGCTCATCAATGGAGCGGGCCCTGCCCAGTGCTTCCTGCTCTCCAGACGCCCACTCACTCCAGGGGTTCCTCCCCGGCAAAGCTCAGGGCCTGTCCAGCTGGCCTTAAGCCCCAGCCCTGGTGGGTCAGCCTGTGGCTAACCAGCGAAGTGGCAGCCCACCTTCCCGCAGGCTCCGGGCGCTCCCGCCTCACCTTCTCCACTACACTGGAGGCCCCCAAGGAGGAAACCTTGGCCTCCCCCTGCTTCTCTCCTGGCCTGGGGGATGCATCCAGAGGCTCGGGGCCACATAGACTGGAAATGGGGGGAGCACTGGCCTCCACAGTGGGGGCCACCCCATCAGGCACCTGACAAAGGTCAGCCTTCTGCCTCCTCACGCCCTTCGGTCCTGCCCTGTATCTGGGCAGGTGAAGGCTCGGAGAGAGCAGGGCCCGACCTCCGGCTCCGGAGCTGGGTGTCACTTTCCTTCCCAGAGGACTCACCCTCAGGGCCTGGGGCCCCAGCCTCGTCACACTGTCACTTCTGTGGCCTCTGCTTCCTGGCCTCCTCCCTGGGTGTGGCAGGAGGTGGAGCCGCGGCCACTTGCCTGGCACAGCCCTGGTGACCGAGGGCTGGACTGCTGCCCGTCCTTCCAGCCCTGCGTGGCACTCCATAACCACTTAACAAGGTCACGGCAGGGAGCTAATGGGCATTTGGCAGGGCCTCTCCCAGTCAACCTGGGGCAGGTGCCCATGGCCCCATTAACTGCCCACTACCAGTAGGGATGAGACAGGCCTTTCACTGCACCTGCCGGCCCTGGGGAGGTCGGCAAAGCTGCTGGTGACTCCAGGGGACGAACCTTTCAACAAGAGCTGACGGCGCCGTCGAGAGAGACCAGCAGGGCCGTGCACTGAGTGCTAACGGGATGCCCGCCTGGGGTTCAGGAGACGGACAGGCTCCTGCCAGGCAGAAAGAGGCACCTTGTCTCCTCTGGGGCTCGGCGGGGAGTGCGGCAATGCCTGTTCCCTCGGCAGGCCCAGCCCTTTGCCGCCTGCCCAGGAAGGCTCTGGAGTGGGGCGGAGCGGGGGTGAGGGAGTCGGCAAGAGCTAGGGGACCGGAGGGGGGCGGCCTGCGTCACGGCTCCTGCTGACTGCCCCACCCTCAGCGGCTGCTGGCTGCTATAAATACCACTCCTGCCGCTGGATGGTGCAGGAGGTGACCTAGAATCGTGGGCTCAGGGGCCTCCTGGGTGCCCCTCCCTGCCAGCGTCAGATGGAGCTGCCCGCCCAGAACGTCCCTGCAGCCCGACAGCCCATCCCCACCTTGAGCGGGGTCCCCGCCAGGGCTGGGAAGACCCTGACACTGAGGGGACGGCTGCGGCTAGAAAGTCTCCCACAACCTTTCTACCACCTTGGCGGCAAGCGCCGGGGACACTGGGTCCCCAGAGAGCGAAGGCCTGGCCGACCCACAGAGGAGACAGGAGGCGAGGCCCGTAACCATCCACCACAGCCACCGTCCTCAAGCCCGAAGGCTCCAAGGCCCCTTGACCCCGCGCCCCCGGCCCCCTCCTCAGTCCACGGCTCCTCGGCAACCCCACCTGGCTTCCAAACTTGCCATCTCCCCAGAAGCCTCCCTGGATGCACTCGACTGTGACTGTCCTTCTTCTAATCGGTGGCAGGCGTCTGAGTGAGCCCTTCCCTCCTCAAGAGACCCCAGGCGGACCCGGGCCCCAAACCCCAGGCTGGGCTGACCCAGGAGCACAGGACATGAGGCGGCCCCGGGCCCGGCAGCGGTGAGGACCCTAGCCCTCACATGTGGCCAGAGTTTGGTTTCAGATCCCGGGCTCAGGGTGGCACCAGGATGTGAGGTGAGAAGAGGCTGGGAACAGCTCCCCAGGTGGGGCCTGGGGGTGTGAACACAGGTGAAGCCTAGTAAAAATTAAGTTCACGCATGCAGCCACCCTCCACCCTCCACCGCACGGAGTGCCCGCTACATGCCAGGGGCCACGGCAGTAAATAAAGGCCCAGGTGGGTCCAGCCCTCCCGGAGCTGACAGGCTAGAAGGAAAGAGGTTTCAAGCTAATCTTCACACACAACGGTGAAAAATTCTATGACCTGTGCTCAGAAGAGGGGTCGTGTCAGAGCCTGAGCAGGGAGGTGAGGGGCAGCTGTCTTAAGAGCTGGGAGCCGGAGCTGAGATCTGAAGGATAAGACGGAATAAGGCGGCCACAGAGAGAGGGTAGCGGGGGAACACATGGAAGAGGCCCGTGTGCAGAGCCTGGAGGACGCGGATTAAAGACCAGACTGGCCAGACGGGAGGGCCAAGCTGGAGACGCTCCTGGGGTCTCGTGAGCCAGGCTTCATCCTGGGAGCAGTGGGAAACTCCGGGCCAGGGTGGGCACGACAGGGGTGGGGAGAGGAGCAGGGCTCAGAATGAGCTTCAGCAGACAGTGGTGACAGACGGGACGGGCGCTGCCGAGGATGCCCCAGCCTGACTGCTGTGCAGCTGGACAGGCAGAGGGGCCGGCACTGCAGCAGCCCTCGGAGCCCTGAGACACCGGGCCGGCGGGCTCTGGAGCGCTTCCTGCAGTCCGGGAAGGATGGACCACGCCCTGCTTCCCCTGCTCCTGGGGGAACGCACTCCCCAGAGCTTCAGCTCGGCCCAGTCCTGCCCTCGGGTGTGCCACAGGCCAGGGTGTCGGTCCAGCAGGCACCCATTCGGGGTGGTCCCTGGGCTCTGCTCCCACACCTGAGGCCTCGCCACAACGAGCCTGAGGTTGGAGGCATTTCTCCTTCAATGTTCAACTCCTGACTCTTCCGGCCACTGGCTCTGACCACGGATACGGCCACGCGGGGTGGGGGGGGGGGGCGCGTAACTCAGGCAGAGGAGACCTCAGAGTTGATGGGAACCCCCTACAGGAGGGGAAACAGGCTCGGGAAGAGGGTGTCTCTGTCTGCTGGTCAACCACCACCCCAGCCCCACACCCCACTGAGGGGCTCCACTGCACTGATGAGCTGGCCTGTCCGTGGGGGGGTGGCTTGTAGTGCCCACCTGCCACTGGGGGGCGGGCGCACATCAGCGGGGAGGGCACTGCGGGCCGTGCTCTCGGGACGCAGTGGGCACTCAAGTCCCCTCCCAGAGACAGGGTCCCTGAGGGACCCATGTGCCTGCAGCCCGGGTGGCCAGGGGGGCTCCCCAGGATCCTGGGGCCCGCTGTCAGCGAGGAGGAAAGGGAGCGCCTGGGGAATGACTCCCCTCTTAGAGCCTCAGCGATCTCCCGTTTCCCCAGGACTCGCTTTTTAATTCCCCTGAACGCTCAAGTGCCAAGGGCCCTCGGCCTCTGCCTGGGGGACACAATCCCAGGGAAGATGCTGAAATACTGATGCCACTGAACGGCTGCCCTGGGAGGGAGATGGGCCAGGAAGGACCACTCTAGGCACAGTGTTTTAAATCAATCTGAACCAAGGCCCAAACCTAGGCCGTCAGTGACTTGCCTGTGACCCTGGAGCCTCTAAGCCTCGCTCCTCTCCAGACAATGGAGACGGGAACAGTGGCTGCCTCCTGGGCCGCTGGGGGACAGGAGACGACTTGGTGAAGGGCCTGCCCTGCAGATCCTCATTCTGCCTCCTCCCCGTGACCCTCATCTGCTCTCTGCCAACTTCCTAGGAATGTGAGGAGAACAAACAAGACAGAGCGGAGGCTTCTTAGAAGGAAAGCACTATAAAAAGCCTCACAACGAGATTACTTCCCCTTAAGACAGAGCCCTGGGCTTCGACATCCCCCCCCCACATCCCCCCGTGGGGCCCCATCAGGATTCTCCCAGCGTCCCTTCTCCTCCTGGCTCACACCTGCACAATCGGGAGACCAGAGGCAGAGCACAGGCCCACCGGGAGACACGTCCCCGCCCCAGCATCTCCCCTACCAGAGGCAGGGGGCTAAAGGGGGCCTGGACAGCGGGCAGGCTGGTTTCTAGGCCCCGTGGCCCGCTCTGTGCGGCCCTTCCACCACCCTCAGCGCCTGGCCTCCTCTCAACTCTTCTGGGCCTTGGGAGGACACATGAGATCACGTCTGGGAAGGGCTCAGAGTTCCTCAGAGAAAAAAAGGCCAGAGGGATCCCAGGTGGGATGAATTATGTATCGATGTGCTCATTTATTAGCACTTTGGTTTCAGTCGGGGGCAGAGGGGGGGACGCATGGGGCTCGCTGTCAGAGAATCCAGGCTTGGTATGGGCTCGGCTGCTACGAACTGTGGGCCAGGTGCAACCTCTCGGAGCCCCGCTTCCTGTAAAAGGGGCTCGAGCACAGGGTATGTTAAGGAGCCTCCTTCTGGATGAAAGGCCTGACCATGGGGCTGTTTAAAATGACTCCCGAGCTTGCAGACTCTGTGTCTGTCCCCAAGCGGGCACCCACCCCTGACCAGCAGCAGGAGAGAGGGCTGGGCAGGGCCTGGCGGCCACTGTGACTTAGAAGGAGACTCCCCTCTTCCATGTCAGCCTTGCTCCCCAGGTAAGAGGTGGTGGTGGAGGGACCAGGCTGCCTCCCCAGCCCCAGCACACAGCCGGCCCCCCAAGGGCCAGCATGGGTGACTTGCAGCTGCGCCCACCTGCGAAGGCTGTCCCCAAGCCTGAGCGAGGACGCTCTCCTGGCTCCCCTTTGTGTACGGAGCTCTTTGCCCATGGTGGGTACAGTACAGCCTCTTGGCGACAGCCTGCTATTCCTCACCGCTTGTCTGACAGCTACCAAGTGGTGGAGTGACCACAGGCCACAGCAGTGGGCTTGCTAAAGGCCACAGTGCAAAGCAAGGTGGGCACCCTGCAGTGAGGCGAGATTCCTCATTCTCCCAGGACCGGAGCCACAGGCAAGACTGCAGGGAGGGAGGTGGCGGCTCCCTGCCCAGCTAATGCAGGCGTCTCCCTGGGGTCCCAGCTCCGGGGAAGAAAGGGCTCCCTCTCCCCTGGGACACCAGGCCCTCCCAGCCTCTGTTTACCTGATCTGTTTCCCTTGGCCCCGAGGACCAGGCCCCTGGCCTCAGGGAGCCGCCAGCACATTCGGGGTCAGTGAAAGCCACTCTCAGGAGGGCAGGCGGAGGGGAGGGCCCAGGGCCAGGGAAGTTCCTGGGGCTGATTCTTCTGAAAGGGGGTGAGGGCAGGCCAGGGATTGGTTGAATCCAGGCAGGCTCTCCTCGCTGGGAGGAAGGGCAGGGGCCGTGGACAGGCGCAGCAACCCCAGGAAAGGAAGGGGCAGAAGGGTCTGGTGGAACGCTCCTGGCTTGGGCCATGTGCTCCTCTGACCCTGGCCACACAAAAGTCCCATTGATGCCACCCCTCGCCTCCACACTGGTGCCCTGACACAAGGGCTCTGGGGACCTCTCTTGCTCCTTGCTGACTGTCCAGCTGCTGCTGCGACTGCTGCCCTGGCATGCCAGGCATGCCAGGCCCAGCACTGCAAAGTCACATGCTCTGCGTGGGCGAGGCCAGGCACTGCTGGGGCAGCATCGTGGACTGCAGGGTGTGGCGCTTATGGGCAGTGCAGCCCTTCTCAGTTATGCAAAAAGGCTGGAAGCCCAGAAGCAGCGGACCACTTGCCTGCCACCCCCATCCAGCCCCACCCATCTTCCTGGAGGACGAACCCTTGGGCAAACAGTCAGCCAGGTGCTGGCGGCGCAGCAAAAGCAGGGCTGGGAAAAGCAAATACTGTGGGTCACCCCCACCCCGCCCTGCACACCGAGACTTCTCTAGGGGACAGGGTACCCAGGTAACCCCGCAGGAGGCGTGCAAGGGGAGGGTCAGGCTGACCTGGGCCTGGAGCTTGGCCACATCCTGGCTGGGTGACTCTGAACAAGTCTCAGGACCTTGGGGTGATGCCCACGTGCACCGCTCTCGTGAGGGTTAAATGGGAGGAGGCCCGCGTGGGAGCACTTAGTGCAGTTTGGCATAGACTAGGGTCTCGATTCATGGGGGCTCTGTCCAGTGCCACATGGATGTGGGGTGAAGCTGGGACAGGTCACAGAACGAGGGGCAGCACCGTGGAAGTCTGCACCACACCCTCCGAGGGCATGCTCATTCATCGCCTCCTGGCCTCAGCCCCTGGGGGAGACTTCTAACCTATGGGTCAACCAGCAGGGGCTGCTTCACCAGCAGGGGATGCTCCACCAGCAGGGGCTGCTCCTGCTGGTCCCAAACTCAGGGCAGCCAGGGCAGCCAGGGCAGCCAGGGCAGTCAGGGCAGCCAGGGCAGCCAGGGCAGTCAGGGCAGTCAGATCCCGGAACTCCCTCCAGCTGCTTAGGGCCCCACTGGCCCCCATGCAGGGCTCCTGCTTCAGGCTGGCCCTGCCCCACAAGCAGCCAGAGGGGCACTGTCTGCCCCTCCTGGCAGACCCCACCCTGGGGTTGAACGGCTCACGCTGATGAAGTAGCTTGGCCTTTATCTGCTCTACCACTCGCCACAGTCGAGCGCTCTGCAGGGTCTGAGCTCTTCATGCCTCCGTGCCTTTGCACAGGCCCTTCTCGCTGCACAGGATGCCTTTTCTAATCCTATTCTCCTGGGAACTCCTCAGCCCGTCAGGGCTTAGCCTAAACACCACCTCCTCAGTGAAGCCCATGGAAGCCTGCCAACCCCGAGGCAGACCTGATCAGCGCCCCTCCATTTCCGCCCTGGGTACCCTGGTTCCCCACCAGGCTGGGAGCTCCTAGAGGGTGGGGCTGCACCTTCTGCCTGTGTCCGTGGCACCCAGACAGTGCCTGGTGCCTAACAGCTGCTCAAGAAAAGTCAAACCAGGCCCAGGCCCTTGTTCTTCTGAGATCACGCTGCTGGCCTGTTTGGCCAAAGAGACTTAAGACGGAGTGTGGGAACCTGGGCAAGACGGCTTCCCTGACGAGGCAGATGGGGGCTCGAGGTTTCCCCTCCCTTGGACACTGTCCACGCTCTGAGCACCAAGCTTCACCACAGTCAGAGGCGGCTTCGGGGGCTGCAGGCTGCCTCTCCACCTCCAAAAGCAGAAAGCAGAGTTAACAGGAGGGTGAGCGCAGGGAAGTGCAGCCGGAACTGCAGGGAGAGAGGGAGTTGTGGCTGCCATCTGCTGTGAACAAGATGTTTGGAGAACACGCACTCCTCAGCTCTGAGGTCTCCCAGCCAACTCGCGGAGGGCGGGCCGCCCCTCTGCAGATGGGAGTCGGTGGCTCAGCCACGCCTGACCGGGGACAGGACCCCTCCCGCCTGCCCAGACCCTCCAGCTGCCCCTGTCTGACCTCCTGCTTCTCAAGCAGACTGGGGGCCTGGATGCCAGCCCAGGGCATGGGCCACACCATCCCTTCCAGGGAGCCCCTTGCAGGCTCTGGGGAGCCAACTCCACCACAATAATAACATCTCAAACGTAATGATAATAAGGGTGACAATACCAACTACTATTTAGCGAGAGCCCAACGACCTGTCAGAGGTCTTGTACTGGAAGCTTGTGGCCATTATCTCACTTTAGCCCATCACCCCAGGGAGGAGGGAGGAGACATGGAGAGTCCAAGAGAGGACCTTTGCCCTGCTCCACGGTGCGGGCGCACCTGGCCACCTAGGCGCATCAGGAGAAGGTCCTCGGGCCCTCCCTCAGTCTCTAAGCTGGGGGCTCAGTGAACAACAGGAGAACATCTGGGTGGGAAGGAACCTTCTGGGCCACTGAGTCACACATGCTCATTTCAGGGAGGAGAGTGAGGGCTAAGGATGCAGAGACCTGCCCCAGGCCACACCAAGGTCAGCAGCAGGTCGGGGGCAGAACATGACCCCTGGCCTGCAACCCAGCTCCCGGGGCCTCCGCAGCCTCCTGTGCAGGGCTGCCCTCTGGTCTTTAAAGAAAGCTGCCCTTGGAGGGCTGAGGTGTGCTGGCCCTGTCTCGAGGGCCCAACCCAGTTCAGGCCAGGCCTCCCTCGTGCCCTGCCTGCTCGGGCTGCTGTGAAGCAGCCTCCATGCCCGACAGCAGCAGGGGGCTGAGCTGAGAGCCGGGGAGGGAGAGCCCTGCCCTCGTGGCTGTGCCTGCAGCCCCACTGTTCTGGAGGCTGGGCCCGCAAACCCCATTCGTTCCCCGGGCCACCCTGCCCTCAGCCTGCTCACAGAGGGACTAGTGTGGCCAACAAGGCTGGACATGCTGGCCAGGGGGCTAGGCAGCCCGCTCATCAGAGACACTGGAGCTCCCCGCCGGCACCCAGCCAACAAAAACCGCTGCATCTCTCACCAGACCAGGAGGGTGGGTAGGGGGCTGAGAAGCCTGCCCACCTAGACTGAACTGTGCCAGGGTCCTGAATGTCGCCCAGGGACCTCAGCCCTGGCAGCCTGGCCCCCAGGGCGGTGGGGGGCTGCCGGCCCTTGCCATTCCAGCCTGGAGAGGTCAGGGGGCGACTCCCCCTCGCGTCGGCAAGGGGAAGGCAGGCGCTCTGGGGCAATCACCCAGAACGGTGCATCCCATCCCACCCCCAGCCCGGCTTGCCCCACGCGGCCCTGCTGCTGCCGCCCCCACAGGCCTGCTCTCCAGCCGCGCTCCACACTCTGTCTGCTCGGTCCTCCCCAGGCCCCCCCACGCCGTAACTGCGACACCTTCGTCCCGCGGCCTGCTCTCTGGAGGGCGGCACAGGCCGCTGGCAGCCCGGGGGGCCGAAGCCGTGCTCCGGGGCATCTGTGGGCCCGGAAATTGCGCACAGGCCTGTGTGAATTCTTCTGGAGGGGAGCCGACAATTTTCACCCTTTCTCCAAGGGTCCTTGGCCCCTGGGCTGGGTCACTGTGCCGGCCCCGCTTCCTGCCTCTCAGTACCCCCAGCGGGCCGCCCTGTCTGTGAAACGCCTGGGGATCGAGGGAATCAATGGCTTCTCTGTTCTTTGGAGGGAAGGCATTTCATCACCCTTGGGGGACTCTTTCAGGGAGGCAGGGAGCGGCCAGGCCCGCTCTTTGGGCTCAGGACCCTCCATGCCTCACGGCTCCCCCCGTGTTGGGAAGTGGGGTCACTACGCATGATGGAGGTGTGGGGTTGGGGGGGAGGGGCGGGGGGCGTGCCGTGGGGCAGGAGGGAGGCCTGAGGGCTCTGTGGAGGGAACTGCCCCCCTCCCCCCGGCCCCCCCTCCCCCGGTTCCCGGGACTCCCTTTGTGTGAGCCGCTCTCGCTACCCAGACACCTTCACGAACAGCTCCTGCCTGGGCAGAGGCACAGCCAGGCCGGGGCGAGTGAGTCAGCCAGGGAAATCCCGGCACCCGCACCCACCGCTGGGTGACAGTGCCGCTGACACCTCCGGAGCGGGGTGCCCAGCCCCTCCCGGCAGAGGGCGAGAGAACGCCCCCATTTCCTGCTCCCTGAGAGGGGAGCCTGGCTGCGGGGCAGGGAGGAGTCAGGGCTCAGAGGAGCCCTACAAGTGAGGGCTCAGGCCCTAGGCCTTGCCCTGTGGCCTCTTCGGGGCTCTGGTCCCTTATGCTTGACGCAGCAGTGGGGAAGGGGGTGGGAGCACGGTCGCCAAGGCCACTGTCAGCTCCGGCCCCGTGCCTGTCTTCTCCCCAGCCACTGGGCATCCTGCCTCCCAGGGTCTCAGTGCCTCTAGGCCTTCACGGGCCCACCTCGTTCCTGTGGGGCCCTGGCTAGTCTCCTGCCTGGGCACCTCCACTAAAGGCTGCCCTGAACCCCAGAAAGGGCAGGGTCAAGGCTCTGCCCAAGAGGAGGGAGGCGGGGCCGAGAGGAGAGCAAGGCCAGGAGAGGAGCAGCCTGAAAGGGTAAAGACAGAGAGGACAGGCACAAAGCCTGCTCCCTGCAGGACACCCCATCCCTCAAGAAACCCGGCCAGGTCCCCACAAACCCGCCAGACCGGTTGGCGTCTGGCATTAGTGGTCACCTCACTGCTTCCGGCTGCCTGAGTGTGCAGGGGGCCTGGTGGGCAAGGTCCTGCCGGGCCGGTGCCTCACTGTTGAATGCCACCTACTCCATTACTCCCATCCCTTCCAGCCTGACACCTGCCCAGGTAGGACCACCTTCTGGGCATAGGTAAGGGGAGGGTGATGTTCTGAGTCCGCCCCACCCACTGCCTCAGGTGGGCTCCGAGACCAGGGTGGGGAAGCAGACCCGCCCAGCCGAGGCTTCAGATGCGCTCAACAGGATCTGAAGAAGGAGCCTCTGGGGACTTCCCTGGTGGCGCAGTGGTTAAGAATCTGCCTGCCAATGCAGGGGACGTGGATTCGAGCCCTGGTCCAGGAAGATCCCACACGCCGCGGAGCAACTGAGCCCGTGCACCACAATTACTGAGCCTGCGCTCTAGAGCCCGTGAGCCACAACTACTGAGCCCATGTGCCACAACTACTGAAGCCCATGCGCCTAGAGCCCGTGCTCCACAACAAGAGAAGCCACCGCAACGAAGAGTAGCCCCCGCTCACCACAACTAGAGAAAGCCCGTGCGCAGCAACGAAGACCCAATGCAGCCAAAATTAAATTAAAAAAAGAAGGAGCCTCTGGGGCTATGAACGCGAAGATGACAAGCCCCAACCTTGAGGCACTCACAGTGCAGAATGAGGAGGAAATCCACACACAGGTCAGTGAGTACAAGGCTCTGATGCCAGGGACCCCACAGCAAGGTCAGCTGCTTAGCCCAAGGCAGACAGAGAAGGCTTCCAGGAGGGTGCTCACAGCTGAGCAGGAGTTCACCACCAGGCAGAAAGAGGGGCGAAACCAGGCTCACTCTTTCCGCCACCTCCCCCTGCCCCCCCCCCCCCCGCACACAGAAGCCTCCCAGAAACCCCGGGGGCCAATGCACCTTGTGCAGGGGCTGGGCCCCAGCCAGCACAGAGCCTGTCTCCCTCTCCTCTGCCCTGGAAGCGCTCTGTGCTGAGCACCGCCGTTAGCTCCCAACTCCTGCCTCTAGGCTGCTGCCAGGCAGGGGAGTTGGTGGTTGGAGAGACCCAGAAACCCACCCATTTCTTTGAAAGAACATTGAAAAGATGTAACCACAAATCCCATGAGTTTACTGAAATGTCTTTAAAACAAATGGCTTGAATGGATTTCTCCCACCCCTTCTCTCCACTGAGCCACTCATTGGAAAACAGCAGCTCAAAGGGCCACACTCGGGGCTGCTGGGGCCTGATGGAAACTGGGTCTCAGCTGCAAAGCCAGGCAAGAGGCACTGGGATAAAGGCAGCTTCGGTCAGGAGAAGATGAAAAATGACACACGGGAGGCCACTATATCAGATCCAGGAACGCTCAGATGCCCTCAAGCCCTCTACTATTGGTGGCTTTCTCAGCACCATGGGTCTCCCTTCTTCCTGCTCCTCCCTTTGTCTCTTGCGTTGAGGGCCCCGCCCTGAGCAGCTGCTTTTGCACACACTCTTACTGGGCAGCTGGAACGGACAGGTGGGGTCTTCCTGGACAACACAAATTGCTTAGAAAATCAGGCAAAGGAGCAGGAGTGGGAAGGCATGTGACTCACCAGAGAGGAGAGCTGGAAGGGCCCGGGGGACATCAGAGTTCAAGACTCCCTGACTCTTAGCGATGAAGACTCTTAAGCCCAGAGAGGTGCGCTGATGTGCCCAAGGTCACACAGCTATGGGTCCTTGTCCTCTCGTTGGCTGCATTCCAAGCGTCATTCATTCAACCATTACTTCTCAAGCACATTCTATGTGCCTAGATTCTGGAACGTAGGCTTAGGCTCCTAGGCGATGCCCTGATGAAAACTGAACTCTGCCCCAGAGGCTTGCAAGCCGGGGGGGGGCTCCCATCCCTCGGCTCTCCCCTGCCCACTCGTTCCTCTTGTGTAAAGAGGAGGACGTGCCCCGCCATCACCAGGGAAGACTCAAAGCAGAGAGGAAGTGAAAAAGTGGGAGAAACAGCAGGAAGGACTGTGGAACACTGGGCACAGCCTGGAAAGGAGGGACCAAGGTGAAGGATACCCCAGCGGGGGTAAGTCGAGCAAGAGAAACACTGTCCTGCGAGTCTGGGGCTGCCACTGGCACCTGTGTCCTGAGGACCCTGGACCAGACATGCTTATCTATACCTACTTTTTCCTTCTTATCACAAAGTACATGTTCTCCACAGAAAACAGAAACCAAAAAAAGAGAAAGAGAAAGGGAAAGAAAATAGAAATCATCCATGATCCCTCTAGGAAAATTATTAACTATTAACATCTGTCTAGCTTTTTTTCCCCTGTTCAAATATGGGATCATTCCGTACCTACTGCTTTTTTTCACTGAGCTAGAGAAGGTGAACATTTCTCCTCATTTAACATTTTTCCAGCCCTACCTTCCCTCATTATTGTGGAGCAGTCCATGCCCATGGAGTATGTGAGTTTATTCAACCAGTTCCCTACTGGTGGCCCTTAGGCTGTTTCCCTCTTCTCCCTGTGAGAAAAGCCCCACAGCTGGGCCCCAGGATGAGTGGCTCCAGGCCCCCATGGGGTGGTGCTGGAGCCCGGGGCTCCTGTCTCTCTCTAGGGTTCATTCTCCCCCAGCAGAGGCGGGGCCTTGTGCAGAACGTGGGGAGAGGGGTAGGGATGGGGGTCCTGCCCTTCTCCACAGCTCTCAGACAGTCAGTGATTTCCAGTGACTCTCAAACTTGAATCGGCAGGGAGGAGATGGGAAATGCAGGTTTCCAGGCCCTACCAGACATTCTGAAGCTGTTGGTCCAAGGTAGGGCCCAGGAGCCTGTGTCTGAGCAAGCCCCGTCATGGCCAACCCCAGGAGATTCTGAACCTCCCTGCACTCAGAGAAGCCCTGCTCTCGAGGATGAAGCCCACCAATGCTCCTCCTACCTGAGCAAGCAGAGGCAGCACCTCGGAGCTGGTTAAACTGCAGAGTCCTGGGCCCCACTCCAGAGATGCGGATTCAGTGGAGGGAGGAAGGGGCGCCTTGAGATTCTGCTTTTCGAACCTGTTTCCAGGTGCTGCGGCTGGCTCATGGGCCACACTCAGGAGCGCTCAGCTAAGCCCGTGTGGGTGCCCCGTGTGGGTGCCGGCGACGGGCACTGTGCCTGGAGGGGCGATCACAGCTGGCACGTAGCAAGCACTTCCTAGGGGTCGAACGCTGTGCCCTGGCTGCTCAAGGTGTGCTCCGGGAGCCACGTCCTGAGGAGCAGATCTGGGGTCCCATCCAGCCTCCACGGGCATCTGCATTGGCAAGCTCTGGGGATCTGTGTGCCATTAAAGCAGCACTTTTTAATTTTTTTCGGCAGCGCCTCGAGGCTTGCAGGATCTTAGTTCCCTGGCCAGGGATCGAACCCATGCCCCCTGAAGTGGAAGCTCAGAGTCCTAACCACTGGACCGCCGGGGGAGTCCCTAAAGCAGCACTTTGCTGAGACCTTAACCCCATCCTAACACTCCTCAGACGCAGGTCAATTATTCCCCTGATTTTCCAGCTGAGATTCTGCAGCTGCGAGGTTAACTGACTTGGTTAAGGTCTCACAAGTGCCGCCCGCAGGAGCTGCAACTAGAAGCGGTACGGTCCAGCTCCAGAGCCCCTCACCCCAAATCACGACACCCCCTGCGGGTTCCTGTTCAAGCCCCACAACCACTGTGAGAGGTTGCCTCCGACTCTGCACTTTACAGATGAGACCTCGGAGACGGCGGGGGTGGGGGGGCGGGGGGAGTCAGACCAACCGCTCCCCGGGAAACGGCGGGCCGGGGCGGGGGCGCGGGCCTCCCTGTCTGCTGCGTCTAGGCCTGCGTTCCTCCCTCCCGGCCCACTCGCTCTGCGGCCGAGGCCGGGGTAGGGGTTCCGCCTCCTAAGCCCGCAGGCTCTGCGGACACAGCCGGGGGCAGGAAGTGGGAACCGGGGCGGAGCAACCAGGAGTTCAGTTTGGTCTGAGGACATTCTTTCTTCGCAGCCAGACTCAGCTCCGTGGGCCTTTTGAAAGGCGGCAGAGAATAGCCGTGCTCAGCCCAGCGAGGCCGGCCCCTTTCAACCTTCCACTTGCGCCGTTTCCAAGTACAACTCCAGAGGGCTCCTATAATTTATACGTCCCAGGATGCACTGCTCCAGCTGCTTTATGATGGGCGCTCGTTACACCATCAAGGTTAAAGTACTGAGCAGGTGGTGGGCTGGGCGCCCGGCTTAGTTACCGCCGCCGGAAGCCTGCTGAATGGGGCTCACCCGGGGTGGGGGTGGGGGTCAGGCTCTCTGAAGGGCCCAAGAAATGGAGAAGGCGGCCCCAGAGCACGGGGGCCCTCTGTTAGCCGTTTATTAAACTGCACGGTAGAGTGCGGCAAGGAGGACAATCTCCAGCAGCTCAGCACCGCTGGCAGGGGGCATGGGGGTGAGAGGAAGCCTCCTGTGCTGCCTGCCAGGGCCTGCCAGGGCGGCGAGGTGCAGGGTCTGAGCCACAGACGGGCCCACACACAGGCAATGGCGAAGGAGTGGGCAGGCTTGTCTTCTCAGCAACAGGGTGGCCATAGGGGGCCTTCCTCTTGTAGGAACCTGTCTGTCCTTCCTGTGGTTCACGGGGTCCCCGAACCTGATGCAAGATGGGGGAGCAAGAAGGAACACCCTGAGAGCAGGGGCCAGACAAACAGGGGTCCGAGGCCCAGCCGGCCAGCTGCAGGTACACGGCCTCTAGCAGGTCCCTTCAGTTCTCCAGGGAAGCTGAGATCCTCAACCTGTCCCTCAGCGGTCAAACACACGTGCCTCCCTCCCAGGGCAGTGCCCCAGCACAGAGCACGGTGAGCGCCCACCGCACGAGAGCGGTCGCTATCCTTCGCATTAAATGAGTTACGGCACATAGAGCACTTAGGAAGGTGCCTGGCAGAGAGGACTCGCTTTGCTATTGTTGCTGTTGTTCCATTTGTCTGTTTATGTGTCAGTCCTTGACCTGGGAACTCTCTGAGGAAGCGGTGGTAACTTTTCTTATTCCCAGCTCCAGGCACAGAGTTAAGCGTGCAGTAGCTGCTGGACAAGTGTCCCTGAGAACGGGTGGACGGGAGTTTACAAGTGGCAGGACTATTCCCTGCTCCGCAATCTGGCCCCAGTCCCAGGGACGGTGTCGGCGGAAGACCAAGTTCTCTCAAAGGTATGAGGCTGAAACCACCTCTTGAGAAAAATTCCTTGGCTTCCCAGGAGGAAAGAGACTCCAGATGCGGCTGGTTTTTCTGGCTCCGGGACACTGGGGTTGACTCTGGCCTTCTCCTTCCACACGTCTCTGGAACCGAGGAGGACAGGGAGGGTTTGCTGTCACGGGAACCTCCAGCCTCAGGTGGGGCTTTGCGGCCCTGCAGGCTGGCCTCCTTCTCCAGTCACTGCCCCAACCGACCAGCTCCCAGGGCTGGAACGGACCGGACGGGACTCTGGACTTGTCAAGGTTGCCGGTGTTCTTGGCTGTGAGGCCAAGTCATGACTGCCATGCTCGGGACGCACAAGCTCACCCACAGCTGAGGGGAGCGGGAGGGGCTGGGGGCTGCCACTTGGCACGGGGCGGGGGGGTCAGAGAGTGTCTAAGGAAAGACCTGGCTTCCCCCAAAGGCCTCAGGGGAGGAAAAGGTGGACCAAAAAAAAAAGGCAGCCGGATGGAAGAGGCGCCAAAGGAAGGAAACCAAACTAGGAGAGGGACCAAAGAAGGACGGGCAGCCTCAGAGAGTGCTGGGGCGGGAACAGGGTCAGTGCCAGAGGGACAGAGAGACCCTGCCAGCTCTGAGAAGTGCTAGGGGTGGTGCAAGGGTTGCCTGGCTGCAGGGCGCAGCCTCAGGAAAGGGAGGGTCCTCTCAGTTTAGCACTGCCTGCGGGGACAGAAGAGTGGACAGCAGGTAACACTGACAGTGCTCTTGGTATTGGGTGGAACTTCCAAAGAGGTAGCGTCTCATTTGATCCCGACGGCTGCCCGGCGTGCCACATCCCACTAGATCCCCCATTTTAGAGATGAGGAGGAAACCAAGGCTCTGAGAGGTTAAGTGACTTGCCCAAGTAGTAGTGGACTCGAATAGAGCTTTATGCTAAAGTCCATGTTTGCAGGCCTATGTTACACTGAACTTAAAGAGAAAGAAAATGAATCAGAGGTAGGTGATGGGAGGAACGAAAGGGCAGCATCGTCTTGGAGACTCGGCAGTCCCGAGCGGGCCAGGTGGGCAGTGCCACCTGGGAGGTAGCGCATCCAGCGAGACTGCAAAGGCCAGGACAGTGTCCTCGGCTGCTGGGCCCAGGGCTGCCGGGAGGTCCTGCAGCCGGCCTGAAGCTGCAGCAGGGCAGCTGTCCCAGGGCAGTGCAGGAGCGTGGATGAAGTGGAGCCTGATGTAATCCCCGCCTGCAGAGGGTGGAAACTTGGGAAGTGAAACCAGCTGTCACCTCACTGCAGCCCGGCCACAGATTTCCAACAGTCATGCCAGGCAGGCCTCGCCCCTACCCACAGTCTGAGGCCTCTGCCCTCCTCTCCGGGGCCCGGGGGAGCCCTGAAAGCACACGCTGCGCTCCCCATGCCCAGCTCGGCGCTGAAACGTGCTCGGAGTAAAGCTGACGAGAAAGCAGAGGGTTTCTAGCCAACGCCCTGGGAAGCCTGCCATCGAGAGGCTGACAGTCTCACCGCTTTCCGGAACAGACGCAGGCTCACCTCTTCACCAGGCTTTCCGCATATTTTGAGGGGTGAGGAGAGGTCCCGGCGGCTGCGTGGTGAACTATCCTCCTTCCTCAACAAACCCTGCCTGAAGCGACCTGGTCAGGCTGCCCAGGCGTGTGGGAGACCAGAGGGGTGGTGAGGCCCAGAACCCCAGGTGGGCCCCACGCACTTCCACACAACCCAAGGCCCCAGCGCAGGTGGGGCGGCCTCCAAGGGCCCAGGCATTGGTCAGCCAACCGGGACACCAGACTGCGGTCTGGCCCCCACTCTAGGGACCTCCTGCCCAGCTCTTGGCCCAACAGGGTCCTTGAGCAAGGCCTTCCAGCTGGCAAACCATGGAATTCGCTAGCCCATCCGGGCAACTCAGAGGGTGGGTGCAGATGCCCCGGCCCGGGACTATGCCCCGGCTTAAGCGCTCCTGGCCTTCACGCCAGCTCCTGAAGCTCTGAATCTCACACACAAGCAATTCTAACCCTTGATCAGTACAGTGTCTTTCCCATCCAGCATCACCTCTGAGCATGGGGACAGCCCATGAAGGAGAAGAGAGTATCATTGTTGCTCTTATACAAACGGGGCGACCGAGGCTCAGAAAGGCTGAGTGACTCATCTGAAGTTGCCCAGCAGAGCCAGGGGCAGAATCCAGGCCCAGCACTCTCCACTTGCCTTGCTGTCTCCCTAAAATCACCCATCCTGGGATCCCAGGAGTAGATACTCCTGGTCCGCATGGCAAAGGACGGCGCCCGACACATCAGGCCAGACAGGCAGAAGGTTTGAGGCGTTGGATAAATACACAGATATCTGATACACAGGCCGGAGCAGATGGAGAGAGGTGAGAATTACAGGAAGATCGAGACCAGCACCCTGCATCTCAAGGCCGCTGGAGTCCAGGAGGCCCTGCCCTCTACTAGCTGAGTGCCTAGAGCACATCTCTAAACCTCACCTATAAAATGGGTAATACCACCTGCCTCTCGCGTGGTCACGGGGATTAAATGAGCGAACGCATGTAAAGTGCTTAGCATGGCGCCTGGCGTGTGCGCTCAGTAAGTGCTATTTGCCATCACTGTTAGCCTTCAATGAGGACATGGATTAGCGAGGGGAACAAGCCACGAACATTTAACAACACACGCTCAGAGGGGCGCCGGCGCTCTGCCCCCTGATCACGTCAGGTAGGACAGTCCCGGGGTGCAGTGGGGCTGGAAGAAAGGCGTCACGGGTGGGGGGGGGCTGTGTGGGCCTGAAGGAGAGGCAGGGCTCACAGAACAGAGGGAGGGGTCCTGGTTTCAAACTCTGGCTTCCCACCTACTTGCTGTGTGTCCTTGGGCAGGTAACTCACCCTGTCTGAGCCTCCTGTAAGACAGGGGTAGAAGGATGGGGGGAGTAGAGGGATACCTATTACAAGGAGTAAATGGGATCTCATCTATAGTGTATGTTGTGCCAGGCTGAGTTCCCCGAATTCACAAAATGGAAACGACTGCTATCATTACTGTTATTTTGTGGCTGGGCAAAGGCTCCTGGAGACAGATGCCCTGAGGCCTCCCGACCCCCAAACCTGAGAGGGTTTGGCAAAAGCCAAGTACAGGGTGCTGTCCCTGGGGTGGGGGTGGGGGTGGGGGCCAGAGGAGCAGCCCCACCCAAGCTCACCCCACCGTGAGGCCTGCCCAGCCGGGGCAGCCATGTGTTGGGAGGTGCAGGGTAGACTGTCTATAATGAAGAGACATCAATAATAAATTAACCTCAAGTAAGTCCAGGAACATCAATCATAAATTAATTAAATGGCTCCAGGAGACGCGAGGACAAGATCAATTAGAGGCGGCATCCTGCCTCACGTTACACGGCACAGCCCACCCTCTCTGGCCCCGGCCTGCAGGCTCTGTGGCCAGGAGCATCTCCAGGTGGAGGAACTGGTTCTGAGGAGCAGCTCCCAAAACACAGGTGAAGATAAGCCCCGCTCTCCCCGCTCCCCTCCCACCCCTCTTCCCTCCCCACCCTCTCTCCCCTCCCCCTCTCCCCTCCCCCACCCCTCCCCCTCCCCGCCCTCTCTCCCCTTCCCCCCTCCTCCCCCCCCCACCCCCCAGACTCAGAGAGCTCTCAAATGCCCAGAGGGATTTTGATGAAACTTCCTAGAATAGTAACCTCCTGGGCTGAACTCAGGCAGGAGAAATTTCAAGGGGTAATTTGGTGAGAAAATGACCAAACGCCTGGAAATAAGTGCTAAGAATACTGGAACCCCCTCAGTGGGTCCTCAGGGACGAGAACAGCCTCCTTCAGGGGATCCCCAACAGCCTCCCACTCCCACTCTGGGCCTGGAACCCACCGGAGTCAAAGCAGCTGAAAGTCAAGTGTGGGAGCTGCATCGGAGGCAGGGAAGAGGCCCTGTTCCAGGCCCCGCCTCTACTGACCAAAGTGACAGACCTTGGGGCCTCCACCTCCCCTCCGCAAATCAGTAAGGGTGGCCTCTCCCCGCCCTCCCCAGGGCGGCCCCTGCCCCAGTTCAAGCCCTCCAAACCCGGCACCCGCCCGAGACGCCAGCTGGCCTCCCCACTCCTGCCCCCGGGTCCCGCCGGCACCGGCTGCCAGGCTCTCGCTCAGAACACTTTAGTGACTGCCCACGTTCACGGGCCAAACCTTCAGCCTCGCTGTCGTGGCTCTTGGGGACCCAGCTGGCCCCAACTCACGATTTCAACCTTTCCTCACTTCCGTTTCCGGTGCCCATAGTCAAGCCAGACCACAAACGGTCAGCCCCTCGCTTTCCCAGCCATATCCCCTGTTGCTGCCGTTTCCTCTACAATCACCTGGCTGGCCCAGGTTAAAGGTCACCACCACTTAAGTCTCCCCTGATCTCCTTTGACCGCCGGTAGCATCCGCCTCTTGACGTTACAGCGTAGACCTCTGTGTCCATCTCATATCTTCTCAATAGATTGTGAACGCCCGAATCTATACCGTAGAGGCGCTAGTGTGTCCACTTCATCTTCATGGCCCTCACTGACCCCAACCCTCAGTGGGTGCTCAAGAAATAACTATCGACTCAGTTGGAGTGGACATTCCCCAGGGGCCAACACATTATCTTGCATGTGCTTCTATTAACAGATAGGCCAGATTCCATCCATGCCAAGGGTAGGGTGGAGCTAATTTCTCTTTATCGAGAAAAGGGACATGACCTATGATATCTCCCCTGCTGCTAATGTATGCAGATGATGATGTAACTGCTTTTCTGTGGAAAAGATCCTGCCTGCAGGAGCAAAAACATGATGCTTGCCTCCATCATGATCTCTCCACTCGTCAGGCATGGGATTCTTACAACCACCCCTGTGGGAGGTTTTACTGTCCCCATCTTACAGATGGGGAAACTGAGGTGTAAAGAGATAGCAGGATTCAAACTCGAGTCTGACTTCAGAGTCCCAAGTCGTAAGGCCTCTGGGCTACAGTGCTCTCTTCTGACACCCGGGCGGACTGTCTCCGGCTGACTTCCCAGTGGGCTTGGGGAGGAGGTGGAAGCAGGCGTGTGTGAGTACATATGGGCGTCACAGAGCCACACCCCCAGCCTGGGCGTCCTTCTAAGGAATACTGAGAAAGCAGAAAGGTTGCTCTCGTAAGAATCACATGGAGACGTTAAACTCACCCTCCTGGAGCTGGAAGGAGACCTCCCCCTGACTCCCACAGTTCTCTCCTGCTTCGTGGGGCCCAGCAACACCCCACTGCACACACCCACTGACACCAGGCCAGCCAGACACAGGAGCCCACAAGCTCCCCCACCACCAGGCGCTCCACACCCCCTCAGCCCTCACTTCCCACAGAAACGCTTGCTTACGGGCACACGCCGCTTTGCACACGTGCAATCGCCCGGCAGCCTGCAGTGACGACAGCCCCACCCCTGCCCGTCTCCACCGTGATCCTGCAGAGGACTTGGGCACTCCTGCCCACCGCCCTCACCTGTGGCCAAACCGCTCCCCTCCACATCACCTCCCTGGACCCCCCTCAGCAGCGAGAGGACCCCACAGGGCAGGGGCTTTCCTGGATCCTCCTCGCCTACACACCCAGTGTCCTGTCCACCCAGGGAGATCCAGTCCAGCCAAAGTCGGTAGCAGAAAGGAAAAAGGAAAATCAAGATTAACAGTCTTTAGCCCTACCCGCTGAGATGTAACCACATCCCACAATGTCCTGGGCTCCACGGCTCTAAAAGATTTATCGTCCTCTGACTGCACGCTCGTTGATAGTTCCCCAGCGCCACTCACCCGGTCCACTAGAGTGTAATGTAAAGCTATTCCAGGGAGAAACTGAACTCAGATGGAACGTGGGCCAACAGGCGATTAAACCCTAAGGGGGGATCCCTTTCTGGTCCCGGAGAGAGGGACTGCGGGGAGGGTCCGGGCCTTCAGCTGTGGCCCAGGAAGCCTCTGTCCAAAGATGCCCGATTCCCTGGCACCCCTGAAGCTGAGCCGCTGGGCACCATGATGTGTGAGGTGGCTGAGGAAGGAAAGGTTGCCAGGAGCTGAGTTAAGCAACTTTTGGAGAAACACGGACAAAGAAATAGGAATAGGACTGAGGACCAGAGTTGAAAACAATCTCAGCTCCAGGCAGCCACTTGCCCTCGATGGCCACTCCTGTGTTACCAGCCCCCTGCCCCCGCTGGCATCTGCTCAAAGTCAGCAGCTGTGCAGCACGACGAGGGGTGGTGGTGACCTGGCTGGGCTCCCTGTGGCCTCAAACCCTGAGGACTCGGAAGAAAGCCCTGCTCTGCTTTTGGGAAACAGAGGCCAATTCCTCCTGTCGATGTCTCCGAGCTGCCCCGCCTGCCACCCAGCTCTGCTGTGCAGGGTCCCAGCATCCCAAGCAGATGGCAAGGGGTGGCTGCAAAGGGGTGGCTCCTGGGTCCCCAAACCAGGAGGCTGAGCCACAAGTCAGAACAAACAGGCGGAGGTGTGGTGGGTGAGCTGAGGGGATGTGAATGCGGGATATTCACATCAGGGAGGCCGGAGGCTTCCTCTTAATGGACTTGCACTAGGAGAGCTTTCCAAGCAGGAGCTCAAGTGCTGGCAACTCCTGGGGAGGCAGCCAAAGGGGCCCAGGAGCACGTGGGACAGGCCTCGGACGCCCCACGGATGACCCGGGAACAAGTAGCCGAGGAGGCGCTTGCAGCGCCAGGCAGTGTCCAGGCGGCAACCCCTGGGCAGGGGCCTGGGGGGCCGTGTCCTCTTTCTCTCTTTGTGGCTTGACACTGCAGCATGGACACAGGACAAAAACTTTCTGCCGCGGGACCAAGCTCGTGAAATGGGCTGCTGGCTAAGGCAGACACTCACATGGAATGCTGGAGAAACCGGGCCTGGGTTCACGGAATCGGGCCTTCCAGTGCAAAGCCTTCTAGCCGTGGGGTATGTAATCCAGGCTCTGCAGCCCATTATCAGGAACTAGGCCCCAGTGGCAGAAAGTAAAGCAACTGGCAGCCACCCTCAGCTTCTCCACCTGGGAAGGCCCTTCAGGCAGAAGTGGGCCCGTGTCCTGGGGAATTCCTGCTACACCTGTCTGCCCTCAGAGACCCCCTATGAGGGTGCCCATCACCCCTTCTCCTTGCCCCGTGTATCCGAGGGCATCCCCCATGGGCCCCAGCCTCCTGCCAACCAGCCTCAACCTCGCTCACAGGACCACCCAGCCCTGCATCCCTCTGGTGACTCTGACCCACTGGGCTCTCTCCAGGCCACAGCCCCCAAAACTCTGATGCAGCTTCTCCCCACCCCCATCCTCTGAACCCAGAGCTAAAGGAAATTCTCAAGAGAAAGTGCACACTTCCAAGTCTCGCTCCCACCCAGGTACCCCAGATCTGTCAGCCAAGGACACCTCCCAGCCCTGCGCGGCCACGAGCACGTCTGCAAGCCCCGGCGAAGCGCTCCCTCTTGCTCTGGCCACTCCTGCAGGATGCTACGGTTGCTGCAGCCACGCTCGGACAGTCCTCGGGAGCCCTGGGGCCTGGTTCCTGTTCGGCAGCTGACTCACAGTGTCAACAGATCCCACTTTCCCCACCAGGAGCCCTTACGCTCAGGGCCTCTAATTCCCTATGACAGGCCCTCGACCTTCCAGCTGCTTTCCTCCCCAATCACATTCCATGCCTCCATTTCCTCTGCCTCCTGCCTTGGTCTCTTTACCTGATGATAATCCCTGACCTTTGGACAGCCTTTCACAAAGGGTTTCCATGGGCACCATCTTTCATCCTCTGCGACCACCTTCTGATGTGTCTCT
This sequence comes from Globicephala melas, assembly GCF_963455315.2. Taxonomy (NCBI): domain Eukaryota; kingdom Metazoa; phylum Chordata; class Mammalia; order Artiodactyla; family Delphinidae; genus Globicephala; species Globicephala melas. Next base: position 9,689,073 of record NC_083321.1, read on the forward strand.
GAGAGATAAAGTCACCTGCTCAAGGTCACACAGGCAAGGCTGGAATTCAAGTTTTCTGGCTCCGTACGCACTGGACAACCTCTAGCTTTGAGGAACCTCAGCAGCATCTCCAAGCACCCACTTTGGCAAGTGAGCTGCCACCCCCACCCTAGTCTCCCATACCCTCAACTTGGTCTTTCTGGACTCCTAAAGGTCTTCTCCAGGCCCAGCCTCATTTATTCTTCTACCCCCAAGAGAGCCACAAAGACCTAACAAAGTCCCCCACATCCTAAGACTTCTCTGGGGGTCGTAAATTGCCCTTCTGTGAAGTAGAACACAGGTGACGCTGACTGTGACCCTCGCCCAGAGCTTCTCAAAGGACTGGTGAGGGCAGACGCAATCCTAGCACACTCCTGGTGGCTGCAGACTCGTCTTTCAAACATCACCCAAATGAGCCTCTGGGCCCAAAGGCTTCCAAGCATCATAGAAGAGAGGCAACTCCCAGACACCCAGGAGCGAAGGAAAAGGCAGGGCCCGGGAACTACGGATGGATGCAGCAACACACCTCCCCCCCCCCACCAACGTGGCCCACCTCTCAGCCCTGCACATTCCTCGGGACGCATGTTCAGGGAGAGTGAGAAGAGCTGAGAACTGTCCACCTCTCCTCTCCTCCCCAAAGCTGGATGAATTCATGAGCCCAGGACAATGCTAGGACAGGTCTCCATCTGGGTCACCAACAGCGTCCTCAGGGTTGAAGCATCTCCAGGCATCGCTCTTTCACGTCCATTATAAAGGACACCAACCTTCTCTCAGCTGTCTGCCTTCCTCAGTCCAGTGTACCCAACAGATATTAAAGGTGGGCCCGCAGTGCCAGAGGCAGTGCCCCTCATCATCACCACAGTGGGAGGATGGGCATTTACCCTTCCCATCCACCAGGGTCTGAGGGCCATGGATTCTCCCCTCGCAGGGCCAGGCTGCCCCGGCACCACGCTGTGCCAGGGCCATTTCTTACAGTCACGCTAGGAACTCCTGCCATGCTGAGGACACAAATTCTTCAAGCCCCGGGTACCATCACTCCAGACCATGTCAAGGCCAGAACCATCCGACACCTTAGTAATGAGAGCACTTCCTCACACCCCTGCCAGGGGCACCACCATGCGCCCACAGGCTGCCCACCGCCACTCCAGAACCAGTCCAAGTGTTGTGCCCGTCATCAGTCTGCACTGAGGGCTGCGCCCGCCTCACACCTGGGCAGCCACCACCGCACCAAGGTGGGGGTGAGTCTTCTGACACCCGTGCCGGGAAAACCACGCTGCTTGTGCCAGACCCACGCTGCCCACGCCCGTGCCACGGGTGTCACCATTCCCACACTGGCGCCAGGGGCTCCACGGATCTCACACCTGCCACACCGCGCGCCCTGGACACTGCCCAGCTGCCGCTCACACCGCGCCCGAGTCCGGGGCCCGGCCCGCCGCGCCCGCGGCCCCCCTTACCTCCAGCCAGCCGCAGGGCTCGGCCCGCCGCCGCCACCGCGACCGCCACCTCCATCCTGGGCTCCCCAAGGCCCCAATTCACTAACGCCGCTTCCGCAGGGCGCCGGCGCCGGCGCGAAGGCCGCCTCCGCCCCCCGGGGGACGCTGCGTCCTTTACGTAAACCCCACTCCGCCGCCAGCGGTGACCATGGCGACGACCGCGGGGCGGCAGCGCCCCCTGGTGCCAGGGAGGGGAGCGGCGCCGAGGCAGGAGTGAGCGGAGTCTTCCGCGGGGCTCCACGCGTGGGGGCGGTGGGCGCAGGACTCCAGCCGCCGCTGCAGCTTCGTGGGCGGCCGGGAGGGGCAGGACCGGCCGCGCTGCATGCGGGGAAGGGAGCCGCCTGGGTCCCCCTCCTTCAGGCCCCGCGTGACCGGGTTTAGCGTGGGAGAGAGGCAAAAAAGCATGTAGGATCACTGGAGAACTGGTTCATTTGCGGGGAGGAAAGAGAGAGATGGGTTCCACCTCCTCGGGGTGCTGAGCGCTCCTTGGGGGGCGGGGTGGTCAGAGCACATCATAATCATCTGTGTCCTCCCCTCACCCTCTACCCCTGCAGGGCCCAGCATCGTGCCTGGCATCCAAAAGGGCGCTTGGTCAATTTTGAATTCCTGGAAAATAAAGAAAATTGCCCTTCCTATTCTGCTTCACACGCATCCATTCATTCACTTAACACACCTTCCCTGAGAGCCAACCTTGAGCCGGAGCAGCGCTGTCCAGTGCCTTGTGCTGAGCTCGGGGAGTGAGTGAGCACAAAGGCAAGCAGAGCCCAGGCCCTGCCCTTCAGTTCAGTCCAGGGGGTACTAGACCGTCACGGTACAGGGTGCTTGTGGTGTAGGAGCTCAGCAGAGAGGGCGGGTGGAGCGCTCTGAGGGGCACTTAAGCAAGCCGTGGGGGAGGGAGTTGGGTCTGGAGGCTGAGATGACCCAGCTGGGTCTCAAAGGTGGAGTAGAATTCAGAGGCACAAAGGGGAGTCGCATGTTTCAGCAGGGGGAGTGCCTCTAAAATGTTCTCTGGGCCCTGTCGTCATCCCAAGAAAACAGGGTGAGACACAGCAGTTTAGTGTAAGTGGGAGTGTAAAGAGCTACGTGTGCAGGGCCTGTGGTGCAGTAGCCGCCTGAAAACTATCCGGACTTTTGGGTTTAAGGTGAGACTCTGAGTCCAGGGCAGTCTTCCCCTCTGCTGAAGCAGGTGGGACCTACTTCTGGAAGGAGTTCTGTATTACCCGTGGTTATTTTGAAGGCAAACTCCGGCTTATTTAAAAAAAAAAAGAAGAATGGGGGTGGGGAGAGCAAATACTGGGTGGGATACCTCAGGGGATTCAAGAAAGAGTTGGGCCCTCCCAGCCTCAGGAAGGGCCGGGTATCAGGGAGGCTTTAAGGACTGACTGTAACATAGCAGTTTGGGAGCCTTCTGTCTAGATCATTGTAATTAATCAGAATCAAAACTGCCAAATGTAATGTCCCTTGGTTCAAAGTTCTAGATTCCCAAAAGAAAGAATCTTGTTGGTCCAGCTTGAGCCATGGTCAATCATAGCAGCTACATTCTACCCCCTTAGCTGCCCAGTGCACACAGATTCACACATGTACACACACACACACACACACATACACACACACATCTTCCTCCCATTCATCCAAAGTCATCTTCACCAAACGATATTGTGTTCCAATATTCCCTGGTCGGCCACCTCCAGACTTGCTGTCATGATCAGGATCAAAGTTCAAGGTCTTCAAGGTGATGTCCATGTCTCTTTTTCCTCAAGGTTTATGGTGATCCCATCTGGGCATCTAACAACTGAATTAAAGGGTGCATTTAACTACCACAAACATGTCCTTTGAATCCTCGCTGCTCAAAGGGTGGCATTAGCACCATCGAGGAGCTTGTGAGAAATGCAGAATCTCAGGCCCCCACATCTCAGCAGATTGAAAAGCTCCCCGGTGGTTTGTATGCACATTACAGTTGGAGAAGCACTGCTATTATAAATATGGATGGAAAGGAAAAGGCAATGTATGAAAAATGCTTTTCAACGGTGATCACTGCTGTTTAAAAAGAAAAGGGGGAGGGGTGAGTTATTTAATCTTCAGCAACTCCAGTAACCAACATGGAAATAACCGACTCCAGTAACCATCAAGGTAGCGGCTGCAGTCTTTATTTTTGCAACCGGTTGCAAACTCCTAAAAGGTGTTTAGGACTTTCTTCCTCTAATTCTTTATTCTTTGGTTCACTTGCCTCCTGCCTGCATCTCATTTTCCTGGTGGACCGTTCCGAGTCTCCATCCTTGAGGGCCTGAGCCGTCGGTGATCCTGGCTGTAAAACACCACAGCAGAATTCCGTCTGCCTTTACCACCGGGCGTGACGGTGTAGGAGGTACTGCACAGGGACCCTGCGCGCCACCCATATCCCTCGTGTGCGTGTGTGTGTGTGTGTGAGATGACGATCCCCCAGTGGCCAGGTGGCAGTCCCAGTGTCCAATTCAGTGGAACCGTTATTGTGCCTCCTGGTGGAAATGTTCCTCCCTTCAGTTCTAAGACCACCAGACAATCAAAACTCAGAACTGCCTGAACAGGAGGCAAACGACAGGCATTTTGACAATGGTGAAACTCACATCACCGCCTCCACCCCTAGTTCCCAGACCCTTTGGAGGAAACATACCATAACAGATGTCTGGTTCAGAGCACACATCCACTGGGGGCCTTACCTGGTCCAGCCACCAGGCTGCTCCCCCTCTACTCCAATATCTCGTTTGTCCTCCCCTCTGAACGCCCTCAGGCCCCATTCTGACAGAGTTTGACCAGGTGTCTTTGGAGACAGCTACGAGCGTTGTGAGCAGAGTGGAGCAGGGGAGGAAGACAAGAGTGAGGGTTCCAGAATGGGCCACAAGCTACCGATTGGTCCCGGTCCAGCCGCCAGGCTGTGTTCCCTCAGCTCGGTGCCAAATTCCCGCTCTGGCCTCAGTATCTCTCTAGGTCCCAGTGGGGATAATAACATGTCTCCTCCTCCCAGGGGTGCTGTGTGGATTAACTAATTAATGAGTGTGACATCGTCTGCTTCCACAAAGGGGCTGATTAAATGCTGAGCGTTGTTATTAGAGTAATGGGGGGCGTGTGACAGGCAGAGTAGACTGGAGACAGATCTGCTCCCCTCGCCTCCTCCCCAGCCCCTTCCTCCGTCTGCCCCACGCTCTGCAACCTGAACGTCTTGCAAGACAAAACCAAGATGATTTTTGGCACCCCCGAAGTCGGTGTCTAACTTTTGCTCATTTCCCCTGTACTGGAACATGAGTCAAGGCCCGGCTTCGTAGAGTAATCTGTCTCCGACAGCTGGCACAGCTGTGCCCTGCCCCAGACTCTCAGCTCCCAGCAGCTGCAGGATGGGATGGCTTGGCTAGTGATTGCATCAGGTTAGAGCTGCCTGCAGAAAGACAACTGCAGAATTCCGGAGCTGGGTACCAACCCCCTGACCGCATTGCCCCGTGGTCCCAGCGACTGACTGCCTTTCCTCACAGCCCGAGGGAGGGAAAGCCAATGTGGCATACTGGCTTAAGGCTGGGGGAATTCAAAGCATGCAGTGTTTTGAAGTATATAGTGTCTGCTTATGGCCAAGGAGATCCAATGACTACATTTTAGCTTGGATGCAGGGTATCGGGTAATGGATGAAATCATAGTTCTGTGCATGGCGACTTTAGCCTGGCTCGTTCCCAAATGCAAAAATCCAGGGAGGCCCCTGAGTGAAATAGTGAACGTGACTTTCCCAGTAGTCAGTGTGAGATCATTGCCCGCTCCCAGTTGCTGGGTCCCCCATCTCTGAGTGTTGTACAGTGCTGGCTCTCACCCAGAATCCTGGTACCCATGATGGGGTGGATGGGAAGGAATCACTCAGTCCCACCACCAGGTAAATGTTTGCATCTGACAACCAAGGGGAATGTTGTTTACCCACATAGCACAAACTCAGCCTGCCTGGGGAGGCGAGAGAAAAGCTCTGGAGGCTGAGCTGTCAGACTCCCACAGGGAGAGAAGTTAGCCAGTTGCAGAGGTCTAGACAATGCCTATGAATTGGGGTTTGGGACACCTGGACCCAGCTCGGGATCGTCCTGGCTATCTCATGGCAGGATTTCAATCCTCCTTCTCTCTGAATACAGCTTCTTTCCTGCCTCCTTGTTGCTGCTGCTGTGAGGTACAGGTATGTGTCATGGGGGCAAATAGCCTGGAAGTAGGGGCTGGACCAGCCAGGAATGAAAAGATCAGCCCCCACTGGGATGTGCTGAGGTCCTGTACGAGAAGTAAGCTGTCCCCTCCCACCAGAGGGGCGCCTGCAGCCCATACCTTTTACCCGAGTAAGCATAGTTTGCCGTCAGGGTCTCGACAAATCTCTGTGGTGATGGAGTGATAATGGTGGAGATGCTGGAGGAGGTGAGAGAGATGGTAGTCTAGGTGGTGGTGATGAGAGGGAGGGGAAAGAGGACTGATGGCTTCCAAGGGGTTTTTCCATTCCCACCTCATCCTCCATTCACTTGGGTATCACCGGCACTTTCACTGTGATGCCCAGAGGATTGGGGGATCCTTGCATCTCATTAAACGGGCCTATTTGTAAGTGTCTGCTCCCTAATGAGCATTGTAGTAACTAGTTTTTCTCCTTGGGGCACTAGGGAGCTATGGGATGTAAACACAGATGTCTCGGGGGAAAGATTGCCTGCTTACGGACTAGTGGGATTCATCTGCACTTACTGGACAATAATAACAAGAGTAGAGGGTACTCTTGAGGGTGTCCATCCATCCATCCACCCATTCACCCAACAACTCATTCTCCCACCTGCATCTTCACCCATCCATCCATCCACCCACCCATTCACCCACTCACCCATTCTTCTACCCAGTCTGTCCATTGCCCACTTACCTACCCATCCACTCACTCCTCCATCCACCTACCCGCCCATCTACTCATCCACATATCCATCAACCCACCCATCCATCCACCTATCTTTCCATCCATCCATCCATCCACCCATCCATCTACCCAACTATGTCCTAAATCATGTCCAGTTGATTTTTCCTCCTAAATATCTTTGCAACTACCCACTTCTGTCCATTTCTACGAGTACCACCCAAGTCCAGGACACACTTGTCTCTTCAGGGCCACTGTCATAGTCTCCTAACTGCTCTTACTTCTCATCGATTTTGCACCAAACAGGTAGAGTGACCTTCTATAAATGAACATCAGATTATATCATGTCACTGCTTAAAACCCTGCTCTGGTTTCTTATCACTCTTAAAATACAGACCCCAATTTTTGGTGGGTATACAGTAAAGTGTACAGATAATGAATTTCTACCTGTGACCAGACCCAGACAAAGATACAGAATATTTCCTGTTCTTTGTGTCCTTAATGGTCAATAGCCACCCCCCAGAAGTAAACACTATTTGACTTCTATGCCATAGGTTTGTCTATTCCTGAACTTCCTACAAATGGAATCCTAGAGGACATACTCTTCTGTTTCTGGCTTCTTTTGCACAACATTACGTCTGTGAGATTCATCCATGTTATTATGTGTATCAACAGTTCATTCTTTTTATTGCTGTGTGATATTTCATTAGATAAATACACCATGATTTGTCTGTCTATTCTGCTGTTGACGGATATATGGCTTTTTCCAGCTTGGGGCTCTAGTGAATAAGGCTGCTATGAACATTCTTGTACAAGTCTTTTGGTGGACATTGCACTTATTTCTCTTAGGTTGGGTGGTGGGCAGAATAATGGTCCCCCAGTGATGTCCACGTCCTAATCCCCAGAACCTGTAAATATGTTCGAGTACATGAAAAAGGGGAATTCAGACTGCAGGTGGAATTAAGGTTGCTAATCAGTTGACCTTGAGATGGGAGATTATCCTGGTTTATCTGGGTGGGCTCAGCTTAATCACAAGCGTCCTTATAACTGGGAGAGGGAAGCTAGGTGAGAGAACCAGAGAGCCTCTGGAAGGAACACAGCCCGGCCGACACCTTGATCTTAGCCCGGTGAGACCCAGTCTGGACCTCTGACCTTCAGAACGCTAAGATATAGTTTGTTTTAAGCCACCAAGTTTGTGGCAATTTAAGACAGCTGCAAGAGGAAACTGATACAGGTAGATGCTTAGGAGTGGAATTGCTGGGTCGTAGGATGGACAAAAGACTCAAATTCTTCTTGTGATCTCCACCACCCAGCATGTCTGGCCCTGCCAACGTGTCCACCCCCATCCTGGGCCACTCTCGGCTCTTCTCTCCGCCCTCCAGCCACATCAGGCAAGCCAGCCGTGATGTTCCTCAGAGATACCCTTTACGTGTGCTGCTCCCTCTGCTGGGAAGGCTCTCCCCTCCCCCACTCTTTAGCTGTCAGTTCCCAGGATGCTTCCTCAGGGAAAGAAGGTCAGGTTCCCAGTTACTGATGTGCTATCCGAGCACTCTTTTCTTTTCCTCCAGGCCACTTGTCAAGGTTTGCCGTGACATATTCATTGAGGTGGTTGAGTTTGCCCCCCATCTCCTCCCCAAGACCCCATCCCCAGACTAGAAGCTCCATGTGGGTAGGGACTGGGTCACCCCCATGTCCTTAGCACACAGCCCCAGAGCCTGGCACATCGTAGGCCCACCGCAGCTACCTCCTCCCTATTGAATGAATGAACATCTGTTTGATAGGGAGGGGGAGACGTCTGGGTACAGTGATGATGTCAGAGGAAGTGAGGAGAAGAGGAAGGACGAGGAAGAAAGGAGACAGGAGGAAACACAGAAACACGTACCCTGGAGACCACCAAGGCCCAGATTCTGCCCTCAGTTTCAGTCTCATTTCACCAGCATCCCCAGGGCAAGAAGACTCTTGAAAACCATTCACGAGAATCAAACCAAACCCTCAGGAGTGAAATGTTGATCTCTTAGCGAGAAAGGCCCTGTATTCCTTCACAGACAGATTGATGCCTTTGCAGGGACCTGTGACTCATACTTTCTGCCTTGGAAACAGTCAGCCTGGCCCCTGAGGCAGGAGAGGTGTGATATATGAGTCTGGAGATGACCAAGACTTCAAGAGAGGCAATGGGTTTCCCAAGGCTCCCCAATATGTTAGAATCAGAGCTGGGACCTGAGACCGGGGCTCTTGACTCCTAGCTCAGTGGTGGGGTAGGGTAGGGATGACAGATTTAGCAAATTAAAAAACAGGATGCCCAATTCAGTTAGAATTGCAGATGAACAACAAATAATTTTTTAGTATAAGTATGTCCCAAGTATTATATGGGACACACTTATACTAAATAATTATTGTCATTCATCTGAAATTCAAATTTAACTGGGCATCCTATATTTTATGTGGCAATGGGGCTGCAGGAGTGGGGTGAGGGTTAATCCCTGCTTCACTACTAAGCAGGCCTGTCTGGGGACCTGCGTCCTCATGCTCTCTAGGACATACGGCCTGTTTGTCCCCTGGACAGAGCTGGCCACCCTCTGACCTCTTTGACCTCCTTGACGCACGGTCTTCAGCCTCTGAGCAGACCCCAGCCTCCTGCCAGGACACTGGTTCTCAACTTAAAACCTTAGAAGGGCTTCCCTGGTGGCGCAGTGGTTGAGAGTCCGCCTGCCGATGCAGGGGACATGGGTTCGTGCCCCGGTCCGGGAAGATCCCACATGCTGCGGAGCGGCTGGGCCCCTGAGCCATGGCCGCTAAGCCTGCGCGTCCGGAGCCTGTGCTCCGCAAAGGGAGAGGCCACAACAGTGAGAGGCCCACGTACCGCAAAGAAAAAAAAAAAACCTTAGAATTATCTGCCCAGACTGCACTGCGGGCCAATTACAGCAGAATCCCTGGGGGTTGGACTCAGGCATCAGGAGTTTTCAAAGCTCCCCTGGCGATTCCAGCAGGCAGCTGAGGTTGAGAACCACTGTGCAACAGAAGTCGCTTCTTGGCTGCTAAGGGCACGATAGTTGCAACTTTGTCTCCTGGAAGAGCCTCGGGAAACCCCGCAGTCTCAGCTGCTTCCCTTTGCAAACCACTCTGCTGTAGGCCCTTCTGCTCTCAGCTCCTCTCAGCCTTTTCTGGTTGACTCTGAAGAGTTCCTGTTTCAGAGGAGGACAGTTCCCGTTACCCCCAGGCTCATTAGGAAAACAGGGGTGGGAGCCCCCCGTCTGGGATCCTTGTGCCCCTGCTGGAATCTGGAGCACCCGGGGAGCCTCTTGGGGATCCAGGGTCAAGGCCAGGCAGAAAGAGGTTGTTCTTTGAGCTGATTCTTTGTTCTTTGAGCCCGATCCTTGTGTCTGGGTTGGATCTGCCGGCTGTGGGTGTCTGTAGCACCCTCACACTTCTCCCCCGGAGCACGCAGTTGCTTATATTTCCTCGTCACGCCATGTTTGTCCTCCCCACTAGACTCGGCTTCAGGAGGGCAGGGGACGGGTCTGTATTCTGTGTTCCCGGACCTTGGCTGGTGGCTGGAGCAGGGGCTCAATGAATATTTGTGTAACTAGTGGATGAACCCTTAGCAATTATGAACTCTCACCCTGTCCTTGTACAGATAAGGAAACAGAAGCACAGAGAGGGAAGGGACCTGCCCCAGGTTGCACAGCATGGTGGAGGCTGAGTTAGGACTAAACCTCAAGACTTTGATTCCTGTTCCAGGCCTCTTTCCACTCAGTACAACATAGGAGTGCCCCACCTCTACTCCCGCCCTCCCCACCCCTCCCAGCCCTGTTCTGAGTCATCAGCTCTTCCTCCTTTCAAGCTCTCCCCCTACAGACACACACACACACACACACACACTCACACACACTCTCTCTCTCTCTCTCTCTCTCTCTCCATCCTCTTCAAAGGCTTCCCTTCTGGGAAGGGTCAGGGTGACCCTCACAGTGGGTGAGGAGACAGGCAAAGGGGGGAGGAGACATATATTCTGTAGAAAACACCAGAAGTCCCTCTAGCTTGAAGCCTCCTCTACCAAACAGACTTGCAAGGTGTGGAGGGAAATCTATGTGGACGAGCTTCACAGGATGGACCTTGCCCTCCCCCTCCCCCCTCCTCTCACCCCGGAGGAAGGACTGAGCTGGCCCCGAGCTCAAGGAGCCTGCTTCTCCCCAGGACAGTCCCAAGCTGGAGAGTCCGCAAGCAGGGTTTGGAGCCAAGCGGAGCCAGCTAAACAACCCCCACCGCTGTTTTCCTGGCTGTAAAACCCTCAACGAGGCTCAGTTTCCTAACCAGGAAGATGAGTCTAATAACACTGCCCGGCCTGGGGGTGGTGAGGATGCCGTGTATGGCGCTGGGCACCCCATTAGGTGCTCAGCCAAGGTGCTTTCCCGGAGTCTTTGCCCTGGGGTCTCAGCGACAGTCTAGGCTGGACATGAGCACAGTTAGTAGAAACTCAAGGCTGATCCCCTGATTGGACAAACAGATGTCATCCATCCTCATCCTGAGCTGTGAGTCAGAAGGTGGCAATTTCATGAAAGAAAATGGGTTCCCAATGGGCTCTAAGGGGATGCCGCACCTTTCAGAGACTTCCCTGCCTTTTTCTTTTTAACTTTTTTTTTTTTTTGGCCACAAGGAGTGGCTTGTGGGATCTTAGTTCCCCGACCAGGGATTGAACCCCGGGCCCCCGGCATTGGAAGCTCAGAGTCCTAACCGTTGGACATCCAGGGAATTCCCTTCCCTGCCTTTTTAAAAAAAAATTTGTTTTATTGAAGTATGATTGATTTACAATGTTGTGTTAGTTTCTACTGTACAGCAAAGTGATTCAATTATTCATATATATATTCTTTTTCATATTCTTTTCATTATGGTTTATCACAGGATATTGAATATAGTTCCCTGTGCTATACAGTAGGACCCTGTTGTTTTCCTTGCCTTTCGAAGCCACGTCAAGAAGGGTAAGCCAGCATTTGTACTGCAGGTACTGGAGGCAGGTTTGTGATGGGTCTTCTTGGGAGGACAGATATCAGAGGGGACAGAACCTGATGGACTGCAGTGGGCAGGATGAACTCAGGAAACCTCAGGACTGGCCTTTGCTCTCAGACACCGTTTTCTTAGCAGTTTAAAAAAATTGTGTATGTGTGTGTGTGTGTGTGTGTGTGTGTGTGTGTACGGTGAAATATACATGATCTAAAATTAACCATTTTTAAGTGTATGCTTCAGTGGCATTAAGTACATTCACAGTGCTGTGCAACCGTTTCCGGAACTTCTTCATCACCCCATCCAGAAACTCTGTGTCGTTAAACAAGAACTCGCCATTTCCCTCTCTCCTCAGCCCCTTATAACCACTGTTCTACTTTCTGTCTGGATGAATTTGACTACACTAGGTACCTCCTATAAGTGGCATCACACAATATTTTTCCTTCTGCGTCTGGCTTTTTTCACTTGGTCATAACGTCTTCAAGCCTCATCCGTGTTATAGCATGCGACAGAATCTCCATCCTTTCTAAGACCAAATAATATACCATTGTGTGTATAGACTACATTTCATCCATCAGTGGGCGTTTGGGTTATTTCTACCTTTTGGTAATTTGGTAATTTGGTAATTTTGGGTTTCTACCTTTTGGTAATAATAACAATGATAGTGCTGTGAACATGGATGTACTAATATCTGATCAAGCCCCTGCTTTCAATCCTGTTGGGTATATACCTATGTCAAGAGATAAACTGAGGCAGATTAAAAATTTTAATAATTTGAACAAAAATTGATTCGTATCAGGCAGCATCCAATCTAGCAGATAGAAAGGAGCTCTGAGGAGCTGAACAGAAGGAAAGACTTTTATAGGCAGAAGGGAATGGGAACAAGCAAATTACACTAGGCAAAAAAGCAGGTTGGTTATTGCAAAACTACTTCCCTTAAGGGGTTGCTAGGGGTCTATCAGGAAGAGGACCTAACTAATACTGGTCAGCGATTCCTGATTGACTGGTTTAAGATTCCATTTCTGGGAAAGCCAGAACTAATTCAGTCTCAGTTTGGTGACATGGGGTTTAAGCAACTTTATTTGGGGCCTGTTCTCTTGTTTTTAACACCCAGAAGCGGAATTGCTGGATCATATGGTAATTGTGCGTTTACTGTTTTGAGGACCCACCACACCGTTTACCAGAGCAGCTACACAGTTTACATTCCCACCAGTAATGCCCAAGTGTTCCAATTTCTCCACATCCACGCCAACACTTATTTTCTGTTTGTTTTTGTTTATTTTTTGGCCACACGGCATGGCCTGTGGGATCTTAGTTCCCCAGCCAGGGATTGAACCTGGGCCCTTAGCAGTGAGAGCATGGAGTCCTAACCACTGGCACGCCAGGGAATTCCCTGTTTGTTTATTTTTTATCATAGCCATCCTAATGGATGTGAAGTGGTGTCTCACTGTGATTTTTAAAATTTCCTTCTTTCTTTATTTGTGGCTGCGTTGGGTCTTCTTTGCTGCCCGTGGGCTTTCTCTAGTTGCGGCGAGCGGGGGCTACTCTTTGTTGAGGTGCGCGGGCTTCTCATTGCGGTGGCTTCTCTTGTTTCGGAGCACGGACTCTAGGCGCGCTGGCTTCAGTAGTTGTAGCACGCGGGCTCAGTAGTTGTGGCTCATGGGCTCTAGAGAGCAGTCTCAGTACTTGTGGTGCACGGGCTTAGTTGCTCTGCGGCATGTGGGATCTTCTCCGACCAGGGCTCGAACCGTGTTCCCTGCATTAGCGGGCGGATTCTTAACCACTGCACCTCCAGGGAAGTCCCTCTCATTGTGATTTTGATTTGTAATGTTGAGCATCTTTTCATGTGCTTATTGGCCATTTCTAAGTAGGTATTTTTTTCTTTTTTATTCTTATTGAGGCATAAGTTACATACAATTCTTCAGTGTGTGCAGCTTGGTTAATTTATTAAACAACTGGGTAACCATCATAAATATCAAAATTTAGAACATTCCAGCATCCCAGAAGAGTCCTTGAGGCTCCGCCCCTGTCAGTATTCCAGGAAGGAAACTACCATTCTGACGTATATCACCATGGATAATGTTACCTGTTGTAGAACTTCAAATAAATGGAATCATAGAGTGTGTTTATTTTTGTTATTGGCTTCTTTCACTCTTTGTTATATCTCTGAGATTCATTCATAGCATTGCATACAGTAGTAGCTCATTCTTTTTCATTGCTGTGTAGTATTCCATTGCATGGCTATACAACAATCTATTAGGATTAATCATATGAAATTGCAAATCTTCAGCCTCTTAATCTGCAATATAGAAGACCATTTCATAAGTTTCAATCTAACATTTACCCACTCTATAGTTGACAGATATTTGCCGCTATGAGCATTTGTTTATACGTCTTAGTGAGCATACGCATGCACCCATTTCTGTTGAGTATATTCCAAGGGGTAGATTTGCTGGGTCATAGGATATACGTACGTTAGGTTTGGTCAATTCTTCCAGTTTCACAAAGTGGTTTTACTGATTTACACACCTACCAACCATGTATGAGAGTTCCAGTTGCTCCACATCCTTGCCAACATTTGGTAGGGTCTCTCCTTTCAGTTTTAGCCAACTTTCCAGCTAATGTGACCCAACTTGTTCCCCTTCCCACTCCCTGCAGTGACTCCATTGGTCAGAGCTGATTGCCCTGGGCTGGCCTCTGGTCTGAAGGCACCTCTATACGGACTAGACAGAAGGTCAGTTAACCCCCTGGTGGGGGTTGATCTAAGCTCCACCCCATGGAGTCACACTATAATGAGTATTTGATGCTGTGACAGATACATAAGAAATATATAGGGCTTCCCTGGTGGTGCAGTGGTTGAGAGTCTGCCTGCCGATGCAGGGGACACGGGTCTGGGCCCCAGTCCGGGAAGATCCCACATGCCGCAGAGCGGCTGGGCCCGTGAGGCATGGTCGCTGAGCAAAAAAAAAAAAAAAATATATATATATATATATTTGGTTATTCAGATGGCCAAACATATATTTCTCATATATTTGGCTTTTGTCCATGGTTCCTGGCTCGCAGCTCCCAAAACCCTTGGAATTTCCTTTGCAGTAAGAGCAATGGGAGCATCTTTTAAAATAATATTTGGGACTTCCCTGGTGGTGCAGTGGTTAAGAATCCGCCTGCCAATGCAGGGGACGCGGGTTCGAGCCCTGATCCGGGAAGATCCCACGTGCCTCAGAGCAACTAAGCCCGTATGCCACAACTACTGAGCCTCCGCTCTAGAGCCCATGAGCCACAACTACTGAGCCCACGTGCCGCAACTCCTGAAGCCCACGCACCTACAGCCTGTGCTCCGCAAAAAGAGAAGTCACCGCAATGAGAAGCCTGGGCACCACAACCGGAGAAAGCCCGCGTGCAGCAACGAAGACCCAACGCAGCCAAAAATAAATAAATAAATAGATTAAAAATCATCACAATAATATTTGGTCTCTGGTCCTCAGTTCCTGAACCCTCTCCACATACATAACGGTGAAATGGGTGTTTTGTTTTTTCATAACCAACCCCTTTCCACCACAACTGGGTCTATGTTAATGAGGTGACTTCTGCAAAGTGCCCAATGGCAGCTGGTTGTCAGGGGAACCACCATGAACAGAGGGCGAGGTGGGGCTGATTCCCAGGTTGGGGAGAAGGACTGGGGTTGAATCAGTCACAATGGCAATGAGTGAATCAATCACGCCTAAGTAATAAAGTCTCCATTAAAAAAACAAAAGGGATGGGGTTTGGAAGAGCTTCCAGGCTGGGGAACCAGGATGCTTCCACGTGCCGCCAGGCCTGGCCCCAGACTCCCCGAGGACAGAAGCTCCTTTGTTTGGGGCCTCATCCTCTTCATCTGGCTGTTGACTCGTGTCCTTTAATATCCTTGGTGACAAAGCTGTAATCTGGTGAGTAAACGGGCTTCCTGAGTTCTGTGAGCCGCTCTAGCAAATTAACTGAACCCAAGGAGGAACTTCTGATTTATAGCTGGTCGGCCAGAAGCACAGGTAATCACCTGGGCTTGTGACCGGTAGTCTTGTGGGACTGAGCCCTTAACCTGTGGAAACTGATGCTATCTGGGAAGATGGTGTCAGGACTGAGCTGAATTCTCAGACGCTCTGATGGTGCGGCAGAATTGCTTGTTGGTGCAGGGAAGCCCCCCACACACATTGGAATTTGGTCCAGGAATCTCAAAAAGTGTGGCATTAGGACCACCCAGTCAAAGCCCTTCCTCAGGATGTATAGTACCAGCAGGGAGCCAATGATACGGATCAATACTGTTGTGGTGACCCTAAGCGCCCCCCGACCGTGGGGTGATCTGGGGCCTGGGAGAACTATGTGACGGATGCATCGCCTGCCCCTACTACGCCTCTGGTTCCCACCCGTGCCCTTAACCCAGCATCGTCTATAGATCCTCAAGCGTTGTAGCTGGAAAGCAATCGGCTTCTGCGTATGTAATGTTTTTCAATGTATGTGGATCCCATTGTGATTAACGACATTCAAGTTTACTGAAAGCTTTTCAGTATTCGCAGTCGTCTTTGTGCTATATTTTCTTAGTGAATTCACAAAAATACAACTGTTGGTAAATGGGGTGGGAATAGGTGACACTGAAATGTAGGAGTTCAGAAAACAAAAGCGATCAGATGGCCCTGGATATCAGCCAGTAGGACTATTTGGGGGTAACCAAAATGTGGGAGGAGATGGAATGTTTCAAGTTTTCCACCTCCCTCGAGTCACCTTCCCCAAAAGATCCAGCTGGAGCGGCTTGAGTCCCTCTTCTTTGTACTGGGGAAGTCCGGCATCCTTCTCTGCGTCTCTGAGAATCCCCAGTAGATGCTCACGGTCACTCTCCTGGTTTCTCCTGGTCCAGATTTCTGCAACCTTGTCTCAGGTCCCCCCTGCAGCGATTTCTCTCCATGGTGCTTCTCCCAAGCACAGGCCTGGCCCTTGCTGTTGGCGTGATCAAGCGGGACCACAAGGGCAAGACTGTCCAGGTTCAAGGCCCAGCTCTGCTATTGACAGACAGCTGCCTGCCCTTGGGCAAGGTTCTCTGTCCCTCTGGGCTTTGAGGTTTTTTTTGTTTTTTTTTTTGTGATACGCGGGCCTCTCACTGCTGTGGCCTCTCCCGTTGCGGAGCACAGGCTCTGGGCGCGCAGGCTTAGCGGCCATGGCTCACAGGCGCAGCCGCTCCGCGGCATGTGGGATCTTCCCGGACCGAGGCACAAACCCGTGTCCCCTGCATCAGCAGGCGGACTCTCAACCACTGCGCCACCAGGGAAGCCCTGGCCTTTGAGTTTTTCATTATAAAATAGGGGCAAGTGTGGCCCCTCCTCTTTGGGCTGGCTGAAGGGCACATGAGTTGATGTGGGCAAAGCCTCCAGTGTCTGGAAGTTACAGGGCATGAGCCATCATTTTTACTTACCCCCCACTGAGTATTACTATTTATAACTGATTTTATGGAAGGTCTGGGGACAGAGGAGGGGGATTACAGTGCAGCATCAGAACAGTTTACAGCTGAACCACGGACCTCACCATGTTTAGCATCTCTTGTCCATGCCCATCTCAGGAAGTGTCTCACCAGCCCGCTGCCTCCTCTGGCCCAGATCTGACGCCATTTCTTGGGGCTTGTTCACCATCCCGTTTTCCATACCCTCCTCCCACTTCCATAGGCTTCTGCCCCCTTCTCAGCCACCAGAAGAAGCAAAGTTGGGTTTTCAGGGCATCTACATTTTGGCTTCTGTTGCTGTCTTTGTAGAACAGGCTCTAAGACAATGATGCTCAGTGAGACCCAGACAGCCCTGTTAGGAAGGGTCAGGGAAATCTGTAAGGGCATTTTTCTTTGTCACAATGTGTGTGTAACCAGTTATTATATATAAACACAAAGTAATTCTGCATGCTTCTAATACACACAGAATTTTCCAGTAACACGACTATTACGTACACGGAAGGAAAAGACTGTCCTTTGTTTTGTTCGGAATTTTGCCAAGACTTGTTGCCCATTTCCCATCACCAGTCACAGCATGGCTCGTGGTGTCTGAGTCACCATCAGGACCACCTGGGTCCGTCTGCCTCTGTGGCTGTCATATTCCCAGTGGTCCCACTAGGATCAAGTGTCAGGGCCACGTCATCCCATCTCCTCTGCAGTCGGCTTGTGCGTTTTCACTGTGAAATGCTGGGTTTTTTTAATAAATTTATTTTTTATTTTATTTAATTACTTTTGGCTGCGTTGGGTCTTTGTTGCTGTGCGTGGGCTTCCTCTAGTTGCAGCAGGCAGGGGTTACTCTTCGTTGCAGTGTGCAGGTTTCTCATTGCGGTGGCTTCTCTTGTTGCGGAGCACGGGCTCTAGGCACGTGGACTTCAGTAGTTGTGGCACGCAGGCTCAGTAGCTGTGGCTCGCAGGCTCTAGAGCACAGGCTCAGTAGTTGTGGCGCACAGGCTTAGCTGCTCCATGGCGTGTGGGATCTTCCCGGACCAGGGCTTGAACCCATGTCCCCTGCATTGGCAGGTGGATTCTTAATCACCGCGCCACCAGGGAAGTCCCTGAAATGATTTTACTATAAATTACTTTCCTTTAATTTCTCCTTCATATTATAGTTAGGATACTACACTGATTTTTTTTAAAAAAGCACTTATGAGGGCACGTGTGTTTACTTAGGAATTTCATTTCGGCTTGGTAACGGGGGTAGTTACAAAATATTTGTCATCCAAAGGGGCCTTGGGTCTGCTGGGGTTGCCAGCCACTGCTCAAGGGCCCACCTTTGCATAATTAAGAGCCCATGCCTGAGCTCTTGCCAACCAGGAGTGATTTGTTTCTGAAATGAAGTTCTCAGCTCACTTGAATGTGGAGGCTGCTGCCGTCATTTATTCTTTTCAACAGCTCTTTTTCCTCTCCCTGTAAATGTTCTTTTTTTTTTTTCCTTCCCTGTAAATGTTCTGGGTTAACCATCCCACTGCTGGTCCCGTCACTCCTAGGCCACTTCCTCCTTGGTCTGTGCTCACGAAGTGGCCTCAATGGATGGTCCCAATATCTGAAGGTGACTGTGCCACATCTGGACCTAAAACCGGTCTGTGGCCCCACATTTGACTCCCTCAGCCTGGCCCGCAGGGTGCCCGCTGAGCCTGGGCACAGGGCACGGCCTCCTCTCTGCTCACTCCTCCCTCCCACCTTGCCATCCAGCCTTTGTACCTGGGCCCAGGCTGCTTCCTCTGTCTGGATGCCCGAACCTCACCACCACTCCCAGCTCCATCCACCTGAAACCTGCAACTCACACTGGGACTCAAACCCACGCAGCCGGGACTCAAACCCATCAAAACTCTGATTGGAAACAGGAGGGAAGGGGGGAGGGCACAAGCTTTGAAAAAGTGACATAGCCCGAGGATAGGACATAAACGGATTAGAACCAAAGGAGTCCAAGATGGCGGACAAGTCCACTAGACCTTGAACTTCAGTATACACTCATTGTAGCATGTCAGCAAGCTGAATGACATACCCACAGGCGCCATGACAGTTCCAAGGCAGACAATAAGGATCAGAAAGTGGGCGGTGGGGCTTCCCTGGTGGCGCAGCGGTTGAGAGTCCGCCTGCCGATGCAGGGGACGCGGGTTCATGCCCCGGTCCGGGAAGACCCCACATGCCGCAGAGCGGCTGTGCCCGTGAGCCATGGCCGCTGAGCCTGAGTGTCCGGAGCCTGTGCTCCGCAAGGGGAGAGGCCGCAACAGTGAGAGGCTCGCGTACAGCAAAAAAAAAAAAAAAAAAAAAAAAAAAAAGTGGGCGGTGGCCCAATCCCCGGAAATCCCCGCCCCTTCCCCAAATAGCTGGAATACTCCTCCCACTCATTAGCCTATGAAATTACCCAGCCCTATTAAAAACTGACCACCCCATACCCTGGGGCCACTCCCACCTTCTGAGATGGCCCACTCTGTCTGCGGAGTGTGTTTCTCTCTAAATAAATCCACTTCTTCCCTATCACTTTCTCTCACTGAATTCTTCCTGCCATCAAGAACCTGAGCTTCATTAAGTCCTGAAAGCAGGCGTGTGATCTCAGTTGGAAGACCATGGATTTGGGCCAGGTTCGAGTCCTGGCTGCTTGGGTTCGAGTCCCAATCTGGGTTTAGGCTGGGTTAGAGGCCCGGCACGTGGGTTCTGGTCCCAATCTGAGGTGCACGGTTTCACACCCAGGGATGCCTTATTCTCTTCGATAGAAACTCAGTCCTGAAGTTCCACTGGTAGAAGATGGGTTTCCTCTGAGGCCTGGAGTTGAGAAGGGGCGCAGTGGCCACTGGGGGACGGAGAGCAAGATGCGGGTTTTAGAGAATTCAACAAAGAACTCTCCTCTTTCCCATCCAAGCCTGGAACCCACTGAGAGAAACACACAGCAGCCACCTAGACAGAGATCAAAATATTTCCCTCTGGCTGAGACTTCAGATCGGTGACCAAGGGGGCTTCCTACAATCCCACCCTTGAATCTGACATTCACCCGCCAAAACTACCCAGTCCCTGGCCCAAGTGGGGATGCAGTAAAGGCTTCCAAAAGAGAAGGGGCTGGGCTGGGTGTGCCCAAGAGCTCCTCTGAAACTTGACCATCAGATAAGTCACTTCTCTGTAGGGGAGAAAGAGGGAGTGAGCTTCATGGGAGAGGCTGGAATGTTACTGTAATTCAAGGGACACTCCTCCATGGGGGAAACACGATGGGAGGGAGGGAGGGAGACACCAGTGCCTGATTGATGTGGATAGCAGGTCCCAGACTGGGCAGGAGCTCGGAGAGGAGGCTGAGGCCAGAGGGGACTGTGTAGAGAACTTCTCTAATTTAAAATAACCTTTGAGGGACTTCCCTGGTGGTCCAGTGGTTAAGACTTCATGCTTCCAGTGCAGGGGGCTTGGGTTTGATCCCTGGTTGGGGAACTAAGATCCCACATGCTGCACGACTCGGCAAATAAATAAATAAAAGAAAATAACCTCTGATTATCATCAAAGCTGTATATGTGCATTGTAGAAAGTTGGAACATGCAGATAAGCAAAAATAAAACAAACCACTCCATTCCTACCATCTGGGAAGGATCGCTGTAAACACCTTCTTGTCTGTCTTCCCAGATCTCTTTTTATGAACATATATACATATATATTTTTAAATTTTATTTATTTATTTTTGGCTGCATTGGTTCTTCGTTGCTGTGTGTGGCTTTCTCTAGTTTCGGCGAGCAGGGGCTACTCTTCATTGCGGTGGCTTCTCTTGTTGCGGAGCACGGGCTACAGGGGCGCAGGCTTCAGTAGTTGTGGCTCGCAGGCTCTAGAGCGCAGGCTCAGTTGTTTATGGCACACGGGCTTAGCTTAGTAGCTCCGTGGCATGTGGGATCTTCTCGGACCAGGGCTCGAACCCGTGTCCCCCGCATTGGCAGGCGGATTCTTAACCACTGCCCCACCAGGGCAGTCCCTATATTTTTATTAAGACAAGCTCAAAATGTCCCTGCTGCATTGTAATCTGCTTTTTTTTTAAATTAACAATCTCGACCTCTCCACCAATACATTTTTATCTTGTCTAGGGCACAGCACATATTCAAATTCCCGCATTGTCCTCCAAACATCCTTTGAGCTGATTTGTGTAAACTAGGGTGCTACCAGGACCCTCTGGTTGGCTGCACTTAGGTCTCTTTGGGTTTGGCAGGTCCTTTTCTTATGACAGTGATTTGTGAGGACTAGACCGGTTGTCTTGCCAAATGCTCCACCTTCAGGATTTGTTTCCCTGTTTCCCTCTTGCCTTGTTAAGTTCATCCCTTTGTCTCCTGTACTGTCAGGAAAATTGTTGGACTCCAGTTATGAGACGTTTTGGATGAGGACGCCTGGAGGGTGGTTGGTGGTGGTCTCCTTTGCAATGCATCACACCGGAAGCCGCCTAATATCTCGTAAGGGATGCTGACTTATGGTCGCCATATCTTAGAGGGCTGGGCCGAGGGTCTTCCCAGCTAGAAGCCTCCTTTGAGCTCCCTGCTCTCATTTAAGACATAGAAACTGAGATCCAGAAAGCAGCCTCCTGGAGCAGATGCCCTTACAGTTTACAGAGGGCCTTCTCCCTCCAGGAACTCCCTTTGTAGCTTCGGCACAACCCTGAGATGCAGGAATTATGATTCCCATTCCGAGGAAACTGAGGCTCCATGTGGCTAAGAGACCAGAGCTGGGACGTGAGCCCTGGGCTCTGCCTCCGGGTCCTTTCTCTCCCCTACACCAGGACACAGGACTCGGCCTGCCCTTTTCCATTAGGAAACACCTCGGTGTATCTGGCCCTTGAGCCCTCTGGGCTCAGCCTATGGGTCCAGCCCAGGGCACGTTGCTACCCTATGAAGGCCCCATGCCTGTCCTTGCCTTTTGGAGGCACAGGCCTTCACTCTGGGCTGCGGGTAAAGGGGACACAGCTGTCTGGACCCCAGAATGTGCCAGCTCAGCAGGGCTCAGATTTCCCTCGGAGGACAGAGCCTTTCTGCAGGCAGCAGAGGACAGAGGGGAGACCTTGGCGTTGGCTGCCCTGCTGCTCCCTGGCTCTCCTTCCCGCAGGATCCTGCTTTAAGCGGAGAGTAAACCGAGTCTCAGAGAGTTTGCAAAGCCTCTGGCCTTGGGACACACAGCTGGACTGGGCAGAGCCAGGACTGGAATGTGGAACCTGGCCTCCCAACTTGGGGCAGCTTCCATGGCATCCCATCCCCCAACTCCATCCTGGAGGGAGGTTCCCACTCATCAACCAGGCCCAGCCCAGTTAAAAACTGGGAGAAGTAAAGAGAGCACTGGATAAGGAGCTCCGGTCGCAGTCCAGCCTGCTGCCCACCAGCCATGGCTGTTCATTCATTCATCAACGTGCATCGTTTCCTGACAGGCACCAAGTTCGCACGAAGTGTGGGGATACAGAGATAAAAAAATGTTTTGGAATCAGATGGAATTGTTTTCATACCTTGGCTCAGTGACTCACATGTTATATAACCTTGGACAAGTTATTTGACCTCTCTTAACCTCAGTTCCTTTATCCACAAAACAGTGATAAGATCCTCTGGTTGCTTTGTGGAGAGAATTAAACACACGCACGGAGAGTGCTTAGTGATAGGAGCTCACACTGTTTACTGTTTACTACGTGTCAGGCACTGCTTTACGCATCTTACACAAATTAATTTGTTTAATCTTCACAGCAGAGGTAGGTATTCTTATTAACATCCTCATTTGACAGATGAGGTACCTGAGGCCCAGAGAAGTTAAGTGACCTGTTCAAGGTCACACAGCATGTAAGTGGTGGAGCTGGGCTTTAAACCCAGGCAAACTGGCTCCAAATTAACCTATGCTTGTAATCACTACACTTAGACTAAGCCTTGGCCACAACCTTCATAAGCATTGGATGCTATCACTGGGACGCAGAAGAGAAATGCTTTCTGTTCAGACTCTCCTTGTCACCATGCTTGGTCCCTAATGTCCTCTGGGGCCAAAAGAGCTTGGGGCTGATATGTCTGTCCACTGCACAGTCTGAGAAGCTGTATCAGGCGATGAATGCGGCAATCGTGATGTATAACAAGACATGCCCAGCCTCAGTGGTTTAAAAGGACAATCGTGACTTCTCACACTCATGGGTCTGCAGCAGGGTTGGGATTGGCTATGTGGCTCTGCTCCAGGCAGCAGGTCCAGCTCAGCTCAGATGCATGTCTCATCCACGGCCCAGACTGAAGGGGCCACGCATCTGGGATGTGGTTTTCCAGGGGCTCTGACAGATGTGCAAGGGTAGGGAGCAAGCTCGGCCAGGAAAGCACGTTTCAAGCCTCGGTTCACCCCATCCCCCACCAGTCAAAGCAAGTCACGTGATCGAGCTCACGGTCAAGAGCGGGGAGGGCACCCCACCCACCACAAGGCCCCCGTGAAGGGGTATTGCCAAAACCACTACAGAGCAATGAAGAATTGGGATCAAAATTTTAAACTCCCAAGAAAGGGAAGGGTCTGGGGCTGGGTGACTCAGCCTGGGGCCGACATCAGGCTGGGAATCTCCCAGAAGCCTAGAGGCCTGGGCTACATCCAGTTCTGGAAGCTCCCAGCTTATTAAAAAACCAAGACATGCTAACAGGGCTTACGATAATTGTGGCACACTTTAGATGTTTACATTGAACAAATTAATGCTTTTAGTACACACACAAATTGCTAAGCAATATAATTACGCTATTCACAAGAAAATTATAGGATTTATTAAAATTATTAATCGCTGGTATGACAGGCGGCGGGGGCCAGCAATGGGCCACAGGTGTGAAGTTTTCTGATTCAGTCAGGCCAGGCTCTCTGTCACTGGACAGATGACTTCCTTGGGAGACAATTCCCCAAGCCTAATCCTGAGGCCCTCATTGTGCATTAGAAACACCTAGGAAGGGACTTCCCTGGTGATCCAGTGGGTAAGACTCTGTGCTCCCCATGCAGGGGGTCCGGGTTCGATCCCTGGTCGGGGAACTAGATCTCACATGCATGCCGCAACTGACAGTCTGCAGGCCTCAACTAAAGATCCTCCATGCCGCAACGAAGACCTGGCACGGCCTAAATAAATATTTTTTTTGTTGTTTTTTTTGTTTTTGTTTTTGTTTTTTTTTTGTTTTTTTTTGTGGTACGCGGGCCTCTCACTGTTGTGGCCTCTCCCGTTGCGGAGCACAGCCTCCGGACGCGCAGGCTCAGCGGCCATGGCTCACAGGCCCAGCCGCTCCGCGGCATGTGGGATCTTCCCGGACCGGGGCACGAACCCGTGTCCCTTGCATCGGCAGGCGGACTCTTAACCACTGCGCCACCAGGGAAGCCCAATAAATATTTTTTTAAAAAAGAAAGAAAAGAAACACCTGGGAAGCTTTCGTAAAATGCTGATGCCTGGGTCCCACCTACAAAATTTCTGGTTGGATAGGACCAGGGTAGAAGGGCTTGGACACCAGATATTTTTTCAAAAATTCCCTGTGTAATTGTGATGTGCAGCCCCAGGGCTGAGAGCCACGGGATTATGGGGTGGGAAAGTCTAAGCCAATGTGTGCTAATGAGATGTGAGGTTAGGTTTACTCAAGGCTTTGGGGAAAGAATCTTCCTTATTCTTGAGAGAGAGCTCTCTTCTGATGAACATGAACAGGGAAACATACCGCCCCCTGCTACCGATGACATCTCGCTGCTATGAGGGAAGCTGGCCTCAGGACAAAGGGGATACAGAAGAAAACAGAAACAGCCAGAGCCTTGATCTCACCATACCTGAAACCTACTAACCTTCAGTTGTACAAGCCAATAAGAATCTCCTCTTGGGCTTCCCTGGTGGTGCAGTAGTTAAGAATCCACCTGCCAATGCAGGGGACACGTGTTCGAGCCCTGGTCCAGGAAGAACCCACATGCCACGGAGCAACTAAGCCCGTGCGCTACAACTACTGAGCCTGCTCTCTAGAGCCTGCGAGCCACAACTACTGAGCCCATGTGCCACAAGTACTGAAGCCCGTGTGCCTAGAGCCCGTGCTCCGCAACAAGAGAAGCCACTGCAATGAGAAGCCCGCACACCGCAACGAAGAGTAGCCCCCGCTCACTGCAACTACAGAAAGCCCATGCGCAGCAACAAAGACCCAACACAGCCAAAAATAAAATAAATAAATTTATTTTAAAAAAAGAATCTCTTCTTGCTTAAGTGAGTTCGAGTCTGGTTTGTGTCACTTGCACCTGCAGGCACTGAATAATGAAAGCGCTTCTCATGCAGGGCTAGGGGGAGGACCAAGAGAGATGCTGCGTGTGAGTGCTGCATAGACATTAGCTGCAAGGGGGTGCACAGAGAACGGCTGCCCTGGGACAGGAAGTCCAAAGGCATGTTGTATTGCAGATCCTAGGCCTGGGGCCCGTGCAGGGCAGGTACTTGATAAACATCTGCCCAATGGGATGGACGCTTTATGCTTTCATTTCCCGTTCAGTAATGCCCTGGTCTCTGCCGGATGCAAGGGGAAAGAGTAATCTGATTATCTGATTAAAGTAATATGGCCCGCGTACCAGCAACTCCACGGCTTAAGCCACAGGGGCAGATCTGTGTAGGTAAGAGGCTTACCTACACCCAAAGGGTGAAATAATCCGGCCAGCGGCGGAGCAATTAATTAGACGTACGCTTACTAAGAGCCTACTGTGTGCCAGGCACTGTGCCAGGCTGAGGCAGCCGAGAAAGCCCCAAGGCCTTTGCTCCCACCAGGAAGCCTGCGGAGGTCTTTGAGGACAGGAGCAACACCCCTGACCCTTATGTATGCCGTCCTCTACGTGCCTGGGCCAGTACAACAGGGGATGTCCTGATAGACATTGCTCATGCAATCCAACGAGCCCTCTCCCCTTCCTCATGTCCCAGGGGTGGGGGTAACAGGGACTGAAAGCCACGATTTTGTGTGTGGTGTTTTTGAAATTATTATTTTTTGACCAGGTAATACAGTTCCACGGTTCAAAAATTAAAACAGTATAAAAGGGCAGGGTCTGAGAAGTCAGTCTTGTCCCCACCCCTGTCCTGTGCACCCCACTTTCCCGTCTCTAAGGGCAGCTACTTCTTTAGTTTCTTGGGTTCCCCTTCTGCAGTGGTTATAAGGCCAGCTGTAATCTGTTGTGTACTAGCTGTAAATATTCTCGTTGTCACCTTGCCTTTCAGCATCATTATGATAAAGTACAAGTGGACACAAAATATATTTTCTCCCTTCCTTCCTTTCACACAGAAGTCATGAATACACTGTTCTGAATGTTGCCCTTTTCATTAAAAAATATCCCAGTGCCCTTTCCCTAGCAGTATAGAAAGCATCCTCATTCTTTTTTACAGCTGTATAGTATTCCTTTCAAAGATTATTTAACCAATCCCCTATACAGTGCATGTTTAATTTGTTTCCAATCTTTTGCTATATAATAAGCAATGGTGTAGGGAGTAGCCTCATACGTCATCCATGAACAGCTCTACCTATAGGATAATATGCAGATTCAGGATTCCTGAGTCAAAGGGCAAATGCATTTGCAACTTTGATAAATGCTACAAAGTTGCGTTTCGTAGGGCATATTGAATTCCATATTGAATTCCCACCAGGAATATATGAAAGGCGTTTATTTTTTTAAGTGAATCAAATAAAATACTTTTCTTCCTAAAAACGAAGACATGCTCCTTGTGTGCAACTGGGAAAATACAAACACAAAGCAGAAAGCAAAAATTATATTTGCTCCAGCTGTGCAGAGATCACTCCTATCCACAGTCTGGTATATTTCCTTCAAGTCTTGCTTCGTATCCTGCATCCTATTCCATAATCTGATTTATTCACTGAACCAATATTTTGTAAACGGTTTCTCTTGTTGGTAAATATTTTTTTCTACCCTCGGAGAGGTGGTAGAGCTGAGATATTAAGCAAGTGGACCCTGGTTCAAATCTTAGCCCTACCACTTTCTAGCTCCACAGCATTGGGCAAGTTACCTAACTGTTCTCTACTTCCATCTCCTCATTTAAAACAGGGATCCTAAGAGCACCTACCTTATGCGGTTGCCCTGAGGACTGAGTGGGTCAGCACATGTGAAATGCACAAGGAGGGTTTGGCACTATAATAAAAGTGAGCTGATAACTGCATCATTTTTGACTGCATGGTATCCCCTTGGATAGAAGTAGCACCGCTTACTGAACAAGTTCCCTATTGTTGGACACCCAGGTGATTTCTGTTTTTCACTGTTCAGCTATGTGGCAATGATGCAGCTTTGTGGATACAGCTTTGCCTGGGTCCTTGGTTATCTTTGTGGAAGGAAGTGGGGGACCAGGTATGACCCACCTCTCACGGCTGCTCAGGTTCTGTCCCACTGTGCCCCCTTTGGAGCTTCTGAGGGTTGATTTTCACGTCTCTGCCCCTCTGGGTGTTCCTTCATGCAGGCATGAGAGGCAGTGTCCTGGCTCCCTTTTTCCTCTCTTGGCCCCTCCACCTGGGTAAATCAAGTCACCTGTCCTGGCCAAGAGAACATCAGAGCCTAAAACCATCTCTTAACTGATGAATGGATTTTTAAAATGTGATCTAGCCATACGATAGAGTATTATTCAGCAATAAAAAGGAACTGGTACACATTACAACGAGGATGAACCTTGAAGCTATAAAGGTAAATGAAAGAAGCTGAATACATAAAGCCACATACTGTATGATTCCATTTACATCAAATGTCCAGAAGAGGCAAATCTGTAGAGACAGAAGGTAGATTAGTGATTGCCACGGAGAGCGGATGGGGAGGGATGGCTAATAGGTACAGGGTTTCTCTTTCGAGTGATGAAAACTTCCTGCAATCTGATATGGAATGCTTGCACAACCTTGTGAACATACTCAAACCCAGTGAACTGTACACTTTAGAAGGAGGAATTTTCTCTAATAAATAAATAATAAAAGGCAATTGAGTAGAACTGGGCACAGGGAGCTGGAGGGAGACGCACAGGCTTAATACCGAGCAGAATAAAGTTTAGTCTCTGTGTCATGGCCAGCAAGGCTCTCCCCAGTCCTCCTTGCACCTTAGAATCACCTGGGAAGCTTTATAATCCCAACGCCCTGGAAGCACCGAGACCAAGGAAATCCAGTGAATCCCACGTACAGCCGGGACTCGGAACAGGTGCCCACGGGAGCTTGAAAAACAACAACAACAGAACAAACGAAGTGAAACATCTGGCCTGTCCGAGAAGGGCTCTGATACCCAGAGAGGTGAGTCAGTTTTCTTGACAAGTCACAGGCTTCCTCACTTGGCAGACATATTACCTCTTGCATAAGGGCATGGGCTCTGGAGCCAGGGAGACCTGGGTTCAAATCCCAACTCTTGCTTAATTACCTAAACCTCCCTGAGTGCCGGTTTTCTCATCCACAGGCTACTAGTATCTGTTCCTCAGGGATCAGATGGATGTCACATGCGTAAGCACTTGTTTTATGAAAGTATCTAGAAGTTTCCAGCGTGCTCTGAGAAAAGCAAGGGAGCATAACCCCTAACCCAATGCATTTGCCCTTTTATACGTTTAATAATCATAATAATTTAAAAATATTGCTCATTCCAGGTGCTTTGTGGGAGAGGGGGTGTCTTGCCCCAGGTCTCCGACTGACCCCCGCGTTCTCTTCTTTGTGGGTGAATGTGGGAGTACAAGGCGGGGAGGCAGCCTCTGCAGCTCTCCTGGTGGTGGGCTTCTCCGGGGTGGTGAGCTTCTCTCCTCTTTGCTTCCACAGCACCTAGCACAAGCCTTGACACTTAACAGGGACTCAAGAAATATTGCCACAGAGGATAGCTCCTGGACAGAGCTGCCACATTCCTGGTGGGTTTCACAAGAAGACTGCAATCCCCCATGAGGCCACTAGGGGTCTCCACGCTCCGCACAATGGCTCCTCTAGGGTCCCTCCAAGGGTTCCGCTGGCCTTGGCTAACTTGGGAGAAGGGTCCGCCCCGCTGAGCACAGGCTAGATGGCGACCCGCTTGGGCTGCCATGCCCTGGCCTCCAGGATGCCACCCGTACCCCTTGATCCCTCCTGGGGTCAGATCACAGATGACGGTGAGGATCAGCTTCTGAAACTGTCCAGCACAAGGTCAGTGTAAGAGGGAGGGGTCACTGTTGGGGGGGGGCTGTTCATGGTGGTTGAACACCTACTAGGCGCTCTTTGTGCCAGCTCGTTTTCTTTCATCCCCACAGCTGCCAGCCTGTGAAGCGGACGTCATTTTCTCCATTTTATAAATGAGGAAACTGCAGCTCAGAGAAATGAAGTGGCAGAGTCATTGATGGGTCTGGATGCTGGCTCTACTGGGCCTGGCTCCAGAGCCTGTGTGCTTTCCGGGACCATCTGCCTCCCTCAGCTCCCCTGCACCTCACGCCTGGCTTCTGGAGGGACCGACTGTCCCTCACCTCACACACTCAGTCACTCACACACACAGCACACTATATACTCACAGTCACACACACACACACACACACACCACGAGCCCCCATCCGGAATCTCAGAGACTGGCCAAGATCTTAGCCCCTCACACCAGAGGGGGTGAGCGTTGAGGAGCTATTACAAGAAGATCAGTTGCTCTAATCTAACCGTCTCTCTATTTTCTTTTTTTAATTTTCTTCCCTCTGAATATACTTTGCATCAAGGGCTTGTCTTCTTGGTTCCTATGAGAACGCTGTGCTTTTCTTTAACTGCAGGTTCACTTATGTTTTATTTTTTTCCTGGTATTACAAAAGGAGTTTGTGCCATTGCAGAGAAGCCAAGAGAACAGAAACTCCCCCATCCTGAAACTGCCCCCTCCCCCACGGAAGAATGTCCTTCCCCGGCACCCCCTTTTCCTACCACAGCCCTGGGACCCCCCGTTGTATCTGAGCTGATTCCCCAAGAAAGAACTCCCAGGCTGACAGTCAGAGGCCGTGTCCTCATCCTGCCACTGGGCCCTGTGTGTCCTTGGGCAGGTGCCTGCCTGTCTTGGGGTGGGCACAGGGATGATCTCAGAGGGCCCTAACACTCAAAGACTCTGGGGCTGTCAGGAAGGGTTCAAAGCCCAAGGCAGCCGCAAGGCCCTCCTCTCATGCAGGACAAATGAATCTGGGCCTCGGCTAAATGAGAGGGGGCCGTCAGGAGCTCCCGGTCACAAGGGGGTCTCCTGGAATAATCCGAAGACCATGGAAGGCAGAGTCAGGGAAGCCCGCATCCAGCTCCAGCATTGAGCAGATGGACAACCTTCCCGAAGAAAGACCGCTGAGCCACTGTAAGGACCTGGGTGTCCTATCTCCTGATCAGGGCCAGCTTCACGGGTGTCTAACCTGTGCAGTGGCTCAGGGCCCCAAGCTTGGTTTAATGGTCTGCTGTCACCATCTTGAAATTCTTTTTTTTTTTTCTTTTCTTTTTGCGGTACGTGGGCCTCTCACTGTCGTGGCCTCTCCCGCTGTGGAGCACAGGCTCCGGACGCGCAGGCCCAGCGGCCATGGCTCACGGGCCCAGCCGCTCCGCGGCATGTGGGATCCTCCCGGACCGGGGCACGAACTCATGTCCCCTGCATCGGCAGGCAGACTCCCAACCGCTGCGCCACCAGCGAAGCCCCATCTTGAAATTCTTAATCATTTTTTAACAGAGGCCCCACATGTTCATTTGCACCGGGTTCTGCGAATTATGTAGCCTGCCCTGCTCCTAATAATAATACCTATTACTGATAAAAAGCTTGCTGTATGCCAGGTACTGCGTGCTTCTGCTATTTGTAATTCATCTGTCCCCCACAGCACCCAGGTGTAAAGTGCCTCTCTTCTACCTGGTCGACCTGGATCATGACGTTTACTGGTTGCTAGGCATATTACATATGCTGATACTCCTAAGGCCCTTAGCGGTGCCAGAGGTACTATTACCGCCCACGTTTGATACATGAGGCACTGAGACCCAGAGAGGATAAGCAACTTGCCTGTAGTTGCAGAGCTAGTTGTGAGGGGTCACCTGCTGTTTGAATCCATGCTTGTAGCCCCTAGCCCTCCTGCCATTTTTATGGGGAGCCTGCTGAAAGCCCCTGTCCCTTCCTGCCTGGGTAGCCAGGGGCCATTGCAGGAGCTCTGCAGCCCCGGCCCCGCCAGCTTCCATCCCAGCTGTGGTGAGTGCCCAGCGGTGCCCGGGGGGGGGGGGTGAGCTGTCAGTTTCCATTCCCTCCGCCTCCTGATTCTCTGACAGCTGCTGTGCTCTGCCACCTCCTGTGCGCAGGTGCGCGATCTGCTCCCCCGCCCAGGCACAGAGCCGTGAGGCCAGGAAGTGTCACTTTCCATTTCTCCTCGCAGTGCTGAGCTCCCGTGCATTCTGGGCTGCAGCTGTGACTCCAGGGGCCCTGGTCCGCCAGTGCCAGTTATCACTGACATGACAACCCAAGCGGAAGGGTCTGATGCGGCTGGAAATGGGGTGGACATACCAGCACTCGGAGATGCTACTGGGGTGAAGAAAGCAGGCCCATCAGTGAAGAATTCAGGGTGTGGGCATATACGGTCCTGAGTTCAAGTCCCAGATCCGGCACTTACCAGTCCTATGACCTTGGGCAAGTTACAGAAGTGAATTTCAGAGTCCCCTTCTGTAAAAAGACAGAAAGAACAGAGGCATCCCTGTTAAGAACTCAGACGCGACACACTGATGGGAATTCAAACCCCAACTCTAGCAGTTCTGAGCGATGGGAATTTGCACGAGTCACTTCACCTTTCTGAGCCTCGGTTTCCTTGTCTGCCAAGTAGAGATAATCCCTGTGGCAACCTCATGGAGTCCTGGGAGGCCTGAGCCCTTTTCCCAGTGTCTGGGGCTTAATAAGTGTTCAGTAAGCCATTATTACGACCATGACCTCTCAGGGTCATTGTGAAGACCAGATGCGATTGCTGGGACGTCACAAGAGCTGGTGGCCTGCTGGAAGAGTCAGTGTCAGGCCAGGCCGGGGAAGGAAGAGGGCCAGGGCATCATTCCACAGCTGGGCTGTGAAGGAGACAGATTATGTCCCACACGGAGGCCAAGCCCCGGGAATTTGTAGCCGAGGCCCTGGAGAGCTGACCGTGAGGCAGGTGACTGAGGGGCTAAGCCTGGTGTGGGGAACTTATTCAAGTTCAAGACTGTGGCCGTCGGGTGGGAGAGACAAACCAAGCCCACTTCAGCCTGGGCCACCTCCCCAGACTCTCGACTACCCCTGTCTCCCCCAGCCCCCAGCCGACCCACTCTGTACACCCTAAAGCTGGGCCTGAGACCCTGTATTCCTCACCGGCCCCCAAACATGCCGTCACTGCTGGTTTGGGACCAGACTCGAGGAGCCAGGATCCAAAACATTATATAAACATAGGTCATGAAAATTCATAATAATGTGGGTCACTGAGTTACTATTTGGTCTGACTTTAGTAGACCACAGGGCCCTGTCTGAGAGACAATTCTCCCCAGAGGTCAAGGGGAACACCCCGTGAAGGTCAGAGGTCACGAGCACCTGAATTTGCTCCTAAGAGCAAAGAGACAGGGAGAGGGCCCCTTTCAGCTTGGTTAACGTGGACAGTGGTTTCCAAACTCTGGGCTGCATGCCACCTGGATCAGAGCTACTTGGGGATTCGAAAACATACAGAGTCTGAGTCACGAAAAGACAAATACTGCACGATTCTACTTACACGAGGCGTCTAACGTAGTCAAATTCAAAGAGACAGAAAGAGGAGTGGTGGTCACCAGGGGCTGGCGGGGTGGTGGTGGTGTGTGTGAGCTGTTTAATGCATGTTGAGTTTCAGATCTGTAAGATAAAAAAAGTTCTGGAGATCTGTTTCGCTACAACGTGAATTTACTTAACACTACGAATGGTACCCTGAGAGACGGCCAAGATGGTAAATTTTATGTAGCTTGCTTTATACCACAATTAAAAAAAAAATTACTGATTCTGTCCCTGACTCCTGAGATCCTATCTAGGTAGAGCTGAGGTAGAGCTTAGCAATCTATTTTTTAAAACTCTCCCCCAGGGATCGGGTGCACAGCCAGGCTTTGGGACCCCTGGTGGCAGGGAAGCTATACCCTGAATGTCCCCCGAATCTGCCCACCTCCCCCACCTCGGCCACCCACCATGATGAGGAGAAGTCCCCTAGGCCTTCTCTCCCTGCCTCCTTCTGCCAGGCAGCTGCCCCGTGACCTTTCCAAATCACAAATCCGATCCTACACAGCTCCATTAAAACCGTCGCACGGCCTCCTGTTGCCCTTAGTACAAAATACAAAAAAGTGCAGCCCTCTCAGCAGAGTCAAGGAGTCAGGTGTGTTCATGGCGCATCACACCAGGAAGCCTTTGGAGCTATGGCAGGGGTTTGTGCAAGGGCCCTGGGGCACCAGGAGGCAGGGATTAATCCTGCCTCAGGGAGGGGGTGGCAGGAAAGTTTCTCAGAGAAGGAGGCACGGTGCTGGGCCTTGGAGGGTAAGCTGGTGTCTGTCAAGGAACCGGGGTAAAGGGCCAGCTAGACAAAAGCCAGGAGGGGAAGGACCTGAGGGAAGGGGATTGGGGGAGGGGGGAGCTGGGAGAACAGTGAAAGATGAGGGGGGAAGAGGTCTGTGAGGGGCTGAGCAGGGAGAAGGTGAAAGTCCGTTCAGCTGGGACCCGGTGGGGGAGAGCTTCCAGGGCTGGCTCCACCCTGGCCTCCTGGAGCCGTCAGACGCCCAGCCTGGATCGGTTTACCAGCCTCAGGCCTAAGTGAGTCCTCACTGCTCCACACGCTCGTGGCGGCCTCCCTCTGCAAGGTGCTCTGCCTGGGAGGGGGTGCAGCTCTGTTTGCTTGGAACTGCCACAGCGCCCCAACCATCCACTAACACCCCTAGCTCAGTTCACTTCCCAAGGGCCTGACCCTATCCTTTGGACGCTCTGTGTGTGTGTGTGTGTGTGTGTGTGTGTGTGTGTGTGTGTCTTTTCAGGGTCATGTGATCATGCAGTCTCTGTCTTTGCCTGTCTGTGCATCTGTGTACCTGTGGGTGTTTTTTTTAATAAATTTATTTTTGGCTGTGTTGGGTCTTCATTGCTGCACGGGGGCTTTCTAGTTGCCGCGAGCCGGGGCTACTCTTCGTTGCGGTGCACGGGCTTCTCACTGCGGTGGCTTCTCTCGTTGTGGAGCACGGGCTCTAGGCGCGTGGGCTTCAGTAGTTGCGGCACGTGGGCTCAGTAGTTGTGGCGCACGGGCTTAGTTGCTCCGCGGCATGTGGGACCTTCCCGGCCCAGGGCTCGAACCCGTGTCCCCTGCATTGGCAGGCGGATTCTCAACCACTGCGCCACCAGGGAAGCCCCACCTGTGGGTGTTTCTTAAAAGCTGGGTGTGCCACAGCGCGTACAGGTGTATGAACGTAACCCCTTCAGATTCTCAGTGAGGACCCAGGGCCTTCCCAGGATGAAAGAGGGGATTCTGGGGGCCCAGAATTATGGAGCCAGCATGAGGGAGCTGGGGGTGGGCTGTGGGAAGTCTGCAGCCGCCCCCAGATAAGCACACAGCCCAAGTAAAAAAAGGGAGCCTGCCGTGCAAGCACAGTGTCAGGCTGGGCTCAGGTCCCCTCCGGTCCCCTCCGTGGCCCCAGGGTCATCCCGAGCCCCACCGTAGAGGAGCTCAGGAGCTCAGGAGTGTGTTTCAGGAAGGGCCCTTTTCATGAGAGACCAAATAAACTGGTCCTCCGGGGCTGGGGCTGGGGCTGGGGCTCCCCTTCCACATCTCCCTTCTCCCCCTGCGGAGGCCTCTCTCCTCTGACCCCACAACAGACACATGCAGTTTCTCTCCTGCAGCAGAAGCAAGGGCTCACCCCGGGGCCTGGCTGAGCAGGGATCTCACGGCACCAGCTGGAGGGACATGACAGCTGCCTCCGGGCTCACGTGAGGCTTCCGTCTTTTGGGAAGGAGATGGGAACAGAGATATCCCTCCCAGCGCTGGAAAAGATATCACATCCCATAATGGTTGGCAGGAAGGTTAATTGGACACGGTCGTAAGCTTGTTCCTGGGACAGCCATGCTAATAGCACTAAAACATCTGAAAACGCCCAGAGCCACACGGAGGAATTAACAGGCCTGGAGAGTCCAAGGTCACATTGAACAGCACCCAGGAGTGGAAGGAGCACTGAACCAGGAGTCTGAGCCCCCAGCTCCTCACCCCGGCTTGGCCACCGGCTCGCTGTGGCCCTCGGTCAAGCTCCTCTCTCTCTGGACCTTGAGAAACATCGCTGTGTGCAAGGAGGAGTGGCCGGGCCACCCGGCTGAAGCCTCGCTGTGGTCCCAGGAGTCATATCGTTATCGTCAGCTCCGTTTGAGGGATGAAGAAGTTGAGGTTCCCTGAGGAGAGGTGACCTTTGCCAGAGCTGGCAGTGATGGGTCAGTACTGGACCCCGACTCCAAGCTGAGAGCCGTTCATTACCCCACTGGACTAGAAGCCCGGTGAGTGTTCTCTGCCCAGGTAGACATTCCCTTGGTGTCCACTAGGAGGCGCCCCAGACCACTCCTCCTGCTTGGCACCAGCCCCTTCTTCTTCAGCCCGTGTGGTCTCCCCTCTCACCCACCCCGCCCAATGGGTGCGCTCTGAGCTGGGGGGGCTGGGCTGCCAGCTCCTGGGGCAAGGTCAGAAGGCACACTGGTCCTCCGTCTCCCAACCCAACCCCTACGGAGCAGGCTCCTTCCAAGGCTGAGGGAGAAAAGAGAGGGGTTTCAAACCCACAGGGCCCATTGGTTCCTTCCTTGGGTCCCTTGGGAGCCCCATGTGCCAGATTGGGGTCAGCTACAAGTGTCAGAGGCTCAGAGAGGGTTAGTAACTTGCTTGAGGCCATACAGCCAGATTCGTCTGGTTCTAAATGCCGGAGCCCAGTCCTGGTTCAGGGGAGGCTCTGGGCACGTGCACTGGACTCAGCCCTTCAGGTGTCCCAGGGCAGGTAGGAAGGTCCTTGTCGGCTGGGCCTGTGAGCCCTGGTGGTGACAAAAGGGCTGAGCCTTCCCCAAAATGTCCCTCGGTCCGGGCAGTCAGGGGCGGGCATGGAGGCTGGTGAAAGGGCAGGGGAGGCACTCAGCTGGCAGCTGGCGGATATCCTTGGCACTGGTGTCGACATCTTTAACGGAAAGTGGATGTGCAAGTGGGAGGTGGGAGCGGAGGGGGAGTGCGTCGGGCTCAGGAGCCCCAGGTCACTCTGGCTTAGAATTCAGGTTCGTCAGCGTATGGGAGTAACGAGGACGCTGCTGACTGGGGAACTGGGGTGGGGAGAGGCCTTCGGAGATGGGCTGAGAAGTCGGTCATCTGGGGAGGGGTGTTGAGCAACGGACCCAGTGTCAGCTGGTGCAGAGCTGACAGGAGGGGCTAGGCTGGGTGAGGGGAGGTGACAGTGGCAGAGTGTGGGGCTGCGGGGCCCTTCTCTCCCTGTTTGGCTTTCTGAAGCGTGATTGCTTCTCTACCACCCAGGGCGGGTGGCCTGTATCAGCCAGGAAAAGCAGGAAGGAAGCCGAGTGTCTGGGGAGAGAGCCTCCTAGCCTCCCCAAGGTTACAGCCAGCTCCTGCCCTCTCACCCAGTCAGGGCATCCCAGCCAGGACCCTCCCCCAGAGCAGGCCTGAGTCAGCCCCCTCCCCAGCATGGAGACATCTATGCCCATCCCGTTACTCAGGGCAGCAGTGGTGGAGGCAGTGTCAGGCCCAGGGCTGGGCTCTGGCCCCGGGGGATGAAGATGAGCACAGCCCAGCCCCCAGGACAAGCGGCAAAGCTGGGGAGACACGCGACCACCCACATGCACCATGATGGGGCTGCTCCAGGTGTGGGAGCTCCGTCTCCCCCATAGACAGATGAATGAGGGGGGCTGTCAGGCCAGAAGAGCCATCTTGGAAACACCCAGCCCTTCCCCAGGCAGGTCACAGAACCTGCTCTCCCAGCCTGGGGCCCCTCCCTCCGTCCCGGCAACATGTCCAGGGGCACCTGACTTGAACAGGCTATAAATAGAGGATGACGGAAGGCTCCGGAAGCCCAAGGGAGGGCAGGAGAGAGGGATTCTGATTCTCCCCAGAGGGGCCCAGTGAGGCTGCAATGACAAGGCAACATTTCCGTGGTGAGTCTTCGGGGTTGAATAGGAGTCGCCCTGGCAGAGGAGGCCTGGGAGGAGGAATTCAAGCAACAATCTGGTTAAGCAAGAAATGGAGCCGCCGGGGGCTCAGAGTCGCTGGGCGAAGGCTGCAGGGGGTTGTGGCGGGTGAGGAAACCCAATGCCCAAGGGCCTTGGATGCTAGGGTGAGGGCTATGTTCTGGGAGCCGCATCTTGCTCTCAGAGTAGCTCTGGTTTTGTGATGGGGAGTCAAGAATAACACATGAGAACAAGCTGAGGGCAAGCCCAGGCTGCCTGGAACACAGTGCCGGAAAGTACATGGCCATCCTTCCCCAGTGGAATGGGAAGGATGGTGTGCTAGAGACCGCTAACTACTCCCCCCAATCTGTGCTCCTGTCTTCTTTGCCATAGTCCTCCTGATTTTTAGCTACGCATATAACCATCTGAGATAAAGACATTTCCCAGCCTCCCTTATAGCTAGCTATGGTCACGTGAATAAGCTCTACCACTGGGGTGTAAGAAATGTTATTTAAAGACAGAGGTTTGCACCCTTTCTGCCTCTTTTCTTCTTTCCACTGGCTGGAATATTCATATGATTGCTGGAGCTGAAGCAGCCACCTTGGATCACGAGGTAGACACCATGTGTTAAGGATGACCCAACAAGCAACCAGAAGGAAGTGGTCTGGGTTCTGATGTTCGTGAAGCCGCCACATCAGTCCTAGACTAGATATGTCCAAATGTTGTTTACTTGGGAGAAAAGAGACTTCTATATTGTTTGACGCTCTGTTTCTTTGAGCTTTTCTGTCTCATTCGGCAGAACGTAATTCTAAACAACGCACAGGTCAGAAGTGGACCTTGAGAACCCTTATACCCAATTGTTCTACCACTGCAATCAATCCGTAAACAAAACAAAACGAAAAAGGAAAACCCCAGGGGTTTTTATAGCTGTTAAGCAGTAACAACAGGCACGGTACAATTCCATTCCAGGTATCAACCCTCATCCACTGGACCCTTTCCAGAGTCTCCCTTCCCTGTAGTTCCAATAAGATGCTTGGAAACGCACTGCTTTTATTGCAGATAAGTTACAACAGCCCGAGAAAAAGCCAGACTACCTGTTCTTCTGGATGCCGTGACTCAGGGACCCCGTCCTCTGGCCTGAGAGTCACGCGCTCAGAGAGGCACCAGAGGCTTGAGCCACTCACGGTTGGAGGAGTAAATACATGAGAGAAACTTTACTTATAGCCCCCTGGGCATGCTTGGGTGGGTCCTTTTAACCCCTTTCCCACTAGACACGGTTGTGTGGTCTTATCTCTGTCATGATGAAATGATAATGATGAATAATGATGACAGTAAGTTGCCGCTTAATGAAGCCCCTCTAGCATTCAGCTCCGTCTGAGACGACTGGCCCAGTGGCCTCTCCCCCTCAGCTGAGATGGAGAATACAGCCCTCGGCTAAGGAGTTAATGGAGCCCTTTACGGGAATAGCCTCCTTACGTGAGTGAGGCAGCAGTTGTTAAGGGCCTGGGCGCTGCTCTTATGGTCATGCCGCTTACTGGATCCAGGCAGGAGCCCTGTTGAGAAAGGGAAGCAGCTGGGAAGATGATGTTTTCCTCCTCGCCACGCGGCTCAGGCTGTTCTGTCTCTGACTTATGTTTGCGCTCAGTGCGGGAGGCCGGGGTGGGCCAGCAGGGGCTCTGCCAGGACGACCCGGGGCTGTCACTAGGGCCAGGCCTACCCCGCCTCCCTGCGCGGGGGTGCGGGTGGGGACTGCCTGGGCCATTCCTCGTTATCCTGGCTGCTGGGGGAAGGTCCCTCCTGGTGGCCGGGATGCAGCTTCCCAACACGGGGGCGGACAGGGGGAAAGGGAGAGGTTCTTTGCACCAGCTATGGCAGGAGAAGGCAGGAGGCTGAGATTAAGAGGGGCTGGGATGAAGGAATACCTGGGTTTGATCCCGGCTCCACCAGCAGCTCTGGGATTCGCCCAGTGATCCATCCTCTCTGATCCTCAGTTTCCTCATCTAGACAATGAGGAAATTCACAATACCTTCCTCTTTGGGCCGTCATGAGGATTGAATGAGTTAACACACTTGTCAAGTTTTAGGATGGGCGCACAGTGTATAAAATGGGCTGGAAGAATATTAGCTGCTAGTTTATTATTATGATTATTACTATTATATATTGCAAGAGAGAAGCTCAAACTCAATGAGACCCCTCAGTGAAGGGAGCTTCCGGTGAAGAATTTAACTCCTGAGGTGCTACCTGAGCACACACCTTGAAAGGACACCTCTCACTTTGTAAGGCTGTCTA
This sequence comes from Globicephala melas, assembly GCF_963455315.2. Lineage (NCBI taxonomy): Eukaryota > Metazoa > Chordata > Mammalia > Artiodactyla > Delphinidae > Globicephala > Globicephala melas. The sequence continues at coordinate 9,728,296 of NC_083321.1, forward strand.
ATTACTCCATCCCAGCAGAGGAGAAGGTCTCATCCATCCAGGGAGGTGGAGGAGTGTAGTAGTTTCTAGCACAGACTCTGAGGCCAGACTGCCTGGGTCTGAACCTAAGTTCTGTCCTTCCAGAACATTCCTTAACCCCTCTGTGCCCCCGTTTCCTCACCGGTGACACAGGATAATGAATCAGTGAGACGATAAGTACCGCATGAGCTGGGATAACAGCCGGCGCTGGTGATGTGGGAAGACCAGGAGCCAGGGCAGTAGCGGGGTGGCTGCCCCAGCGCCTGCCTCTGTGCCCCTGAGGAACGGTGCTCAGGAGCTCCAGCGTGGCCAAGAAGCAGTGTGTGTGTGTGCGTGCATGCGTGTGTGTGTGAGAGAGAAAGAGCTGTACTCACGGAAGCTGCCCAGAGGGGCCACACCTACCTCAGGTGAAACAGGAGATTCAGGTTCCATCCAGATTTCCCACCCGCTGGGGGGCCCAGCCATGTGGGGCACAGGGTGGGTGCCTAGTCGCCTGCCCCACTTCATCCTCTCCCCACCTCTAGGAGGCTGGCGTTTACTGTCCCATTCTGCAGATGAGGAACTGAGGCCCAGAGACCCAGAAACGGGGTGTCGATCCCAGCCTTGACCAACCCTGGAGGCCGCCACCCCGACCAGGACATCCCAGCCTCCCGGCTCCGGGGTGAAGCCACTGTCACCTCCCTGGGGTACAGAGTGGGCCAGGCACACCTTCCTCGGCTGACTCTTCCTCCAGCTCCAACCTTCTACCCCAAGTCCCTTTTATAGTCCCACCTGCTGGCTCCCCCTTGCCTATTTCTTCCAAAGAGCAGTGACTTGTAGTTCACAGAAACTCTGTCCTGCAACCTTAAAGGCTCACAGAAGGAACAAGTACGCCCTCCCCTTGTGGAACTTGTCTTGGAGCCTGGGAGGGGATCGTGGTCTGCAGCAGACACACTCTGCCCCTGGGGAACATGGGGGGACCTGGGATGGAGCCAGCTAGGAAGGCTTCCTGGAGGGGGTGGGCTTTGAAACAGTCTGTTGGGCACCCACTTGGTGCTACATGCTTTATTTGCATCATCTCATTTCAATTTCACAACTACATTACTTGGGAGATCCTATGATTGTCCCCATTTCTCAGATGAGGAAACACGCCCAGAGAGGTTTGCTGACTTGTCCAATGTCACACAGTTGTCAGGTGGAGAGTAGAAGCTGAGAGCCCAGGGCTGTGTGTCCCTGACACTCCAGCCGCTGTCTCCGACCCTCCCTCCCGGGCATCCCCGTCATTAAGAAGGGCAGGGGGTGGGCAAGTGGCACTCTGCTCTGTCATGACTTGGGGGCCCAGCTGGCGGCTGTGGCAGGAAGGATCCTTCTAGGAGCCCAGTGTCCCCAGTCAGCCTCTTAGCAACGTCCCTGACCCACCCCCAGGGCAGTGAGAGCAGGTGCTGGGTAAGAAACCCTGTCCTGGGGCTCATTTTCCTGCCTCTGCCGAGGGTGGGGGGCTTGGTGGGGAGGAACCGGGTCCCCAGTGCCCAGGCTTTGCTGGCTGAACTTAGGTGCTGGGATATAGAAGGAACAAGGGTGAATAGGGACGTTGTGTTGATTTCCAGCTGCCCCTCCCATCCCCTGAGCATTCACACGCCACTCGGGAAGGAGGGAGGAGGTGTGGGTGACACAGAGGGGAGGAGTGGATGGACGGTTGGGGCCAGAAGAGGTGGGGGGACCCACAGCCTTCGCTCCAGACTCGAGGGCTCAGGAAGCTGGGGCTGCTGCCCCAGGACCCTGCAGGGGGGATCACAGGCAGGAGATTTTCAGCCAGATACCCCAACGGCTTCCTCCGGTTCATATCATCCGTAGACGGCAAGTCCTGCCCTGGTAGCAGTGACCCTCTTGTCATTGGCAGTGCTCTGCCCAGGGGGACGTCCACCAAGTCCTGATCACACACAACATGCAGCAGGATTTCCGTGTATGTTCTCGGCAAGTCCTTCCAACAGGGCCATAAGGAAGGCATTGCAATCTCATCTCCCAGAGGAGGACCCTGAGAAGTTAGCTGCCCAGGTTTCCACAGCTGAGAGTTGGGGGTCCAGGTATGAACCAGGCAGGCTGGCTCCAGAGCCTGAACTCTTAGCCATGGGCTACAGGCCACGCTAGTCCACTACAGTGTGGTCAGTTATCACTCTGTGAAGCAGAGGATTACCAAGAAGGCTTTGCAGGGCTTCCCTGGTGGCGCAGTGGTTTGGAGTCCGCCTGCCGATGCAGGGGACATGGGTTCGTGCCCCGGTCCGGGAAGATCCCACATGCCGTGGAACGGCTGGGTCCGTGAGCCACGGCCGCTGAGCCTGCGCGTCCGGAGCCTGTGCTCCACAACGGGAGAGGCCACAACAGTGAGAGGCCAGCGTACCGAAAAAAAACAAAAAGAAGGCTTTGCTGAGAAGGTAAGAAGGGAAGGAATTCTAGGCAGTAGGAACTGACTCTGCAAAGACTAAAAGGCAGTCTGGGGAGTTCCCTGGTGGTCCAGTGGTTAGGACTCCACGCTTTCACTGCTGAGGACCCGGGTTCAATCCCTGGTCGGGGAACTAAGATCCTGCAAGCTATGTGGGCAGCCACAAAAAAGAAAAAAAAAAAAAAAGGCGGTCTGTGCATCCCGATGTGCACAGGCTGGTGAGGAAGGAAGCACAGGCTTCTGTGTTGGGTCGGTAATAACTTGCTGTATCTTTACAACTATTAAAACCAGACCTGAATCACCCAGTTCAAAAGCAGGCAAAGGAATTGAAGAAGCATTTCTCCAAAGAAGATCGGCAAATGGCTAACAAGCACACGGAAGATTTTCGACACCATTCGTCGTCACGGAAATGCAAAGTGAAACCACAATGAGATCCACGTCACACCCTCTAGGATGGCTAGAGTCAAAAAGTCAGACAATAACTAATGCTGCTGAGGATGCGAAGAAACCGGAACCCCTGTGCACTGCTGGTGGGAATGCAAAAACATGGCGCAGCCTCTTCGGAAAACGGTTTGGCAATTCCTCAAAGAGTTAAATATGGATTACCATAGGACCCTGCAATTCCACTTATAGGTACATACCCAAGAGAACTGAAAACATATGTCCACAAAAAAATTGTACACGAATGTTCACAGCTGCATTATTCATAAGAGCCAAAAAAGAGCAAACAATCCAAGTGCCTATCAGCTGATAAATGGATATCAGCATGGGGTATCCATGTGACGGAATATTATTCAACCTTTAAAAAGGGTGAAATTCCGGCACACGGTACAACAGGAATGATCCTTGAAGACATTATACCAAGTGAAAGGTCCAGACACAAAGCCCACACACGTGATTCCGTTTATATGAAAAACCCAGAATAGGCAAATTTATAGAAACAGAAAGTAGATTAGTGATTTCCAGGGGCTCGGGGTCAGGGGAGGATAGGAAGTGACTGCTAAGGGGGCAGGGTTTCTTTGGGGGGTGATGTTCTAGAATAAGATGGTGGTTGTAGATGAACAACTTTATGAATATACTAAAAACTACTGAATTGTACACTTGAAAAGGTTGGACTTGATGGTATGTGAATTACATATCAACAAAGCAACCCAGATCTGTCGCTAATATTTGCAAGAGCATAGCTGGAGATACACATACCATATGCCTGAATGTTTAAAAATCAAGCAAACAAGCTATCAAATAAAATATGTTCCCTTCTCTTACCTTGACAAATATACCTCCATAGTGGCAAAGTTGAAGACTATGTATAAAGCTAAGTTTCAGGGCTTCCCTGGTGGCGCAGTGGTTGAGAGTCCGCCTGCCGATGCAGCGGACACGGGTTCGTGCCCCGGTCTGGGAGGATCCCATATGCTGCGGAGCGGCTGGGCCCATGAGCCACGGCCGCTGAGCCTGCGCGTCCGGAGCCTGTGCTCCGCAACGGGAGAGGCCGCAACAGTGAGAGGCCCGCGTACCGCAAAAAAAAAAAAAAAAAAAAGTGTTAAAGCTAAGTTTCATATATGTTTGAAAGCTGGCATGTTTGGGTATTCTGTTGATAGAACAGCTCTGTTCGAACAAGTGATAAAATAAAGACATACATAATTCATAAATTATTATAGGTTTATTCCACAAAAATGTTCATGCCTTCATTTCACCAAAAATACTAACTTGCTTTCTACTAAAAGGAGTGATCTGAAAAGACTAAAGAAATAAAATATGTTTTCACGAAAATGATAAATTATAGTAAATGTAAAATTTTAACAATATTTTTCAAAAAAGATATTTATTGAAATCAAAAGGCAGAATACAAATTCTAATTAAGAAAACATAAATCAAATCTGAATTTTTATTAATCTCTTGAAATCTTAATTAAATGTTATGAAACATTTTTGAAAAAATAATGTTCTTAGCAATTCTAGTGTTCAATGCCCATCTGGCTGGTAATGGAAAGAAATGGTGTCACACTCCATGCACATTACATCTAAATTTATATGTATAGATTTAGGAGTAATAGAAATTGTTTAAACATTACAAGATAAATGTTCCTCGGCCACCACGGGCATCGTTGTAGATATTGCATTAATTCACAAGAACTGCTGGAACCCAGAGTTAGTACATGAAGAAGAACCAGAAAATGACTCTCGACCCCTAGTCTGAGGGTGGGACTGAGGGAAATTGCAGACCTTCCCTAGGTCTCCGATTCCTTCGGGTTCATTCTCAAGAATGTTTCCACGAGGCTGGTACCCATTCTGCATGTTTTTTTAAACTATGGCCTCAGAGACACAGAACCTCTAAGCCAATAGAGACCTGAGGGATGCTTCAAATTCTAGCCCAATGCCTGTTCCTTCTGGCTTGTCCCTCACCCTTCCACACCCCACACCTCCTTGTGGCACAGTGTGGCTTTTCAAGCCCCGGGGCCGGCCCTCGCTTATCCCCCAGGCTCCTCTCTCTCCTCTGCCCCTCATGCTACTGTTCTGAAAGCCCCTCGCTGCCCAGCCAGCAGGCCTCTGCCATGCGGGTCCCACTCCCGGGAATACTCCTTCTCCTCTCCCTTCTCTGGCAGTGGCTCTCACGTTCCCCTGGCCCCGCTCCTCTTACCTAGAGGATAAGCCCTTAGAGGGTAGGAACCTGCTGCCTGGCTCAGGGTTCCCTCCCAGAACAGCGCCTTGGCCAAGTTGGCTGAGCAAGGAAGCGCAACCCTAAAGTGCTAGGAGAGGTGCAGGGCCCGGTTTCCTCCACAGCCTCTTCCTCTGTGGTGATATCTCTGAGAACAAGTGGTTTCCTCCCAGAGGGGCCTGGGGCCAGGTGGGCGGCACCTCGTGGTCCCCTCATGATCTGGGTCGCTGAGGCCAGAGGCCCTGGGGACAGACTCCTCATTGCCTGGTCCACCGTGAGCTCTCTGACTCCCTCCCTCCCAGGTCCCCTCTTTCAGGCTCCCCTGACTTCCAGCCCTCAGCCCCCCAAGCTCAGCACAACTGCACGTGACAGCTGAGATTCAGGGAAACTCCAGGCCACCCTGTCTAGCAAGACCACCCTCTCTCCCCGTACTGTTCTTTGGCCAAAAGACAAAATGATCAAGCTGGTTCCCTCAACCTGAAGGTGTGAGGTGAGGAGAACAGAAAGCATACACTGGAGCTCACAGACCCAGGGCAAACTCCAGCCTCACCACCTGCCAGCTGTGTGACCCATTCTGACCTCAGTTTTCCTCATCTATAAAATGGGAACAGTTACAGTTCTACTTCATAGTGTTGCTGTAAGGATTAAATGAGATAATGCTTCATATAGAGGGTATAGCAAGCCCTCAGTATGTGGGATTGTAATGATGATGATGATATGACAATTATTATTATTATTATCGTAAACTTATATAACCTTGATCCTTACTATTCACTCACTCAGTCAGTCAACAGGCATGTAATAGTACCACCAGGCACAGGGTCCAAATATCCTACAGTGGCCTAGAGCAGTGGAGACGTCCACAGACAGATTTAAGTCTGCATCTGTGAGAAACACATTTGGGCACAAGTCAAAGAAAACCTAAAAACTGTGGCTTAAACATTTCAGGGCTTCCTCTTCTCACATAACAAGGAATCTAGAGGTAAGCTGCCCAGGGCTGGCCTCATGATGTCTTCTACCATCCTTAGATGTTGGTTTTCAAACTCATGGTGCCACAGTGGCTGCCATACCTCCAGGCATCATGTCTAAGGTTCCTTGCAAGAAAAAGGGAGGTTGGGACATCCCTGGTGGCACAGTAGTTAAGAAACCACCTGCCAATGCAGGTGACATGGGTTTGAGCCCTGGTCCGGGAAGATCCCACACGCTGCAGAGCAAGTAAGCCTGTGTGCCACAACTATTGAGCCTGTGCTTTAGAGCCCGTGAACCACAACTACTGAAGTCCGCGTGCCTAGAGCCCGTGCTCCACAAAAGAAGCCACCGGGATGAGAATCCTGTGCACTGCAACTAAGAGTAGCCCCTGCTTGCCACAACTAGAGAAAGCCTGCACGCAGCAACGAAGACCCAATGCAGCCATAAATAAATAAATAAATAAATTTATGTCAGAAAAAGAAAAAGGGAGGTTGGAATCAAAAGGAACCCTACCAGCCCAGTCTGCCTCTTATTAAAAAAAAAACAAATACTCTCCTGAAATTCCCACAATCAACTTCTGTTTATGCCTCATTGGTCAGCCATAGACTCAGGGGAAGCTGGGAAATCGGGGAACATGATTAGCTCAGGTAATCCCTGATCCATCCATGAGGATAGGGGACAAGGCAACCCCGAAAAAAACTGGAGTGTGGTTAGCACGGCGGGGTGATGGGTATTACGTGGGCAGTCAGCAGCGTTTCCACAAGTCACATGATGGAGGGGGCTTGAAGCTCATCCTTCCCCATGTGTATATTAGGGCACCAGGATTTACAGGGGGAAGTGACTTGCCAAAGGTCACACAGCAAAGCAAGGGAGTACTGAAACCCAGGCCTTCAAAGCGCACAGGCAGAGCTCTTTCCACTGTCCCCCCTGGCCAACATGATATGACTTCACTGACAAACCCCCATTAGAGGACTCAGGAGCTGGTGACCCCAAGGCTCTGGCACCCAGAATCGTTCTGGAGGAGGAGAGACATGGACCCTAGTGGGAGATGAAGGAGACCTTCCCTACTGTCCCCATCCCCAAGAGGCAGGGCTGGCTGCTCGGGGTGGCTGGCCGACAGGCAGTTAATTACCCTTGTCACCCACTGTTTTCTGGGTGAGACAGCCATATAATCTGCCTGTCAGCTGGAGAGAGGGGGCCCCCCCTCCTCCATCCCCTGCTGAGGTTGACACTTGGCAGGCAGGGGGTAGCAGGGCAGCCAGTGAGGGAGGCGGTGATGGGGGGCCAGCTGGTAGGCAGATAGACATGTGAGAGAAGACAGTGGGGCTAGGGGCAGAGCAAGGATGCCAGGCGCCACAGCACCGTCAGGATGGGTAAACTGAGGCAAGACCGAGGTTACACCCCTGCCCCAGAGTGAGCTAACGTGCTGTACTTCTCTTGTGGCTGGGTCTCCAGGCTCCTTGGGAGACGTCCCTGGGAGGCCCTAATGGGGGCCGCCCCACCCCACATGGGGGCAGAGGGCAGGGCAGAGGATGCTTCAAGTTGGAGGAAGCAAAGGAGGGCATGAAAGGCATCTCAGGCAGAGGGGGCGGTATGAACAAAGGCATGCGGGACCGCCAGCCTGTCAGGGTCCGTTTTGCTGCAACTCCCAGTGAGGGGCAGCTAGAGGCACATGGTGGGGGTGGGGACAACTTATGCAGTAGCTGCTGCGAGGGGGTGAAACCCGCCAACCACCATGGGGTCCTCTTTGCGCTCCCATTTCACAGGTGAAGGGGCTGAGGCTCAGACGTCACACAGCTGGTCAGCGGCAGAACAGAGATTCAAGCTCAGCTCTGCCTCCCTCCTGAGTCTGTGCTCTCAGCCTCCACATGGCTTGGCTGCCTGCAGCTGGAAGGGAGGATGAGGGGCTAATAGCAGAGCCCGGACTTCGAGAACGGGGAGCCATTGAAGGTCTGAGCGAGAGGAAGGTGATATGGTCCCATCTGTATTTAAGAGGATCCTTGCTTGTCTTTCTAAACGCCACCCCCAAAGTCCATAGTCTTGATTTTCCTCCTGTTTCCTACATGGAGATGGAGAGCGGTGGTTAAGTGCGCGGGATCCAGAGCCAGACTGCCTGGGTTCAAATCCCCTCTCTGTAATATGCCAACCGTGTGACCTCAGGCAAGCTATCCAAACTTTCTGTCCCTCAGTTTCTTCATCCGTAAAAGGGGCATCCTAAGAGTACCTACTTCATAGTTTTGGTGTGGAGATTTAAATTGTTATCTAAAAAGTCTTTTAACAATGCCAGGCAGGTAGCTAACACTCCACAAAGGTCAGCGACTGTTAGTTGAGCGCGCTGGCTGATTCTACACCTGTTTGTTAATGAGTCCCAACTCCCCTTGCTACACTGTAAGTTCTAGTAGCTTAGGACCCCGTCACACTTTGTATTCATTTCCCAGAGCTGCTGTAACAACGTACCACAAACTGGGTGCCTGACAACCACAATAATGTATTGTCTCACAGTTCTGGAGGCCGGAAGTCTGGGGTCAAGGTGTCAGCAGGGCCCTGGTGCCCTTGAAATCTGTTGGGGGGAATCCCCTCTTGCCTTTTCCTAGCTTCCAGTGTTGCCAGCAATACTGGTGTCCCTATGCATGCAGATGCATCTCTCCAATCCCTGCCTCTGTTGTCACATGTGTCTGTCTTCACATGGCCATCTTCCCTCTTCTTATAAAGACACCAACAGTCATATTGAATTAAGGGCCACCCTACATCAGTGTTACCTCCTCTTAACTTGATTACATGTGCAATGACCCTATTTCCAAATAAGGTCATATTCTGAAGTCCTGGGGGTTAAGGACTTCAAAGTATCCTCTGCAGGGACACAGTTCAACCCATAACGCTCATCAAAGCTCCCCAGCACCTGGTCCTAGAGAGGTAAGTGGGATGGACAATAAAAATGAATAAATGGGGTCTCTTGGTCGCGAGCCCCCAGGGGTAGGACTCAGCATCCCCATCTCCATGTTCCTAGGAGCCGGGGCAGAGGAACCTTCCTGGAGGGCCTTAGATGGATTTTAATTTACATGCTTCTTGGGGAATTTTCCCAGACGGCTGGGTGACCGAGCCACCCGTGACAACAGTCTTCTGGGGCCAGGAGGGGTAGGGGTGGGCCCGGGAAGGGTTTCTGCCCCTCAGAAGGGCAGGTCTGACTGCTGAGCCCAGAAAAGCTGACAGTGTGCTCAGCACTGCTGTCAATCAGCACAGACGGGGTAATCCTCGGGGAGATGCCAGTTGGGGGCGAATGATGTCTCAGTGACGCTGCTAATCTGGGGGCTCAAGCTGCCCGTGAGTCAGGCGGTGACTGGGTTGAGTAACTGGGTAACTGATGCTGAGTCGGGGGACAGGGGGCTCCCCCTGCTTGGGTGAAGAGGCAGGGCCCACCTCTCAGGCCCCCTGCCCAGCAGCCCCTGGCCCCCTTGCCCCCTGACCCTCCCGCTGTTCTATAAGACTCCAGCATCCAAGGGACAGCCAGCCAGGCTGAGCCCAGAGGCCTGGAAGGGGAAGGAGGACCGAGGCAGCGGCTGTAAAGGTCAGCCCTTGGGGCCAGGAATATCCACGATGCAAATGTGGAATTTACACTCCCGAGTGCCCGCTGGCCGGCCTGCCGGCCTGTCTGTATGCCAGCCAGCAGCCTGGGCAGCACGGGCACAGCAGATGTCCTGGGCAGTGCCCAGAACCGGGTAGCTCTGGGATTCCCCACTGCTGAGGACACCTCCCCAAGGAGGGCCCTGGGGTATGGGGAGGGGAGGGGCCTCAGCAGGGCCCGGGCAGGGCTGCTCTGGCTACTGGGGTGGGGCGCATCCTGCTGGACCCTGGCTGTCTGCCTGGGATTTCCACCACCAGTTCTACTGGCTCCACAGCTGAGAGGTCCTAGGGGCCAGACAAGAGCAACTGGACCCCAACCAGCCCTCCTTTCTGCTTCTCTGGCTTCCCTCAGATTCTGTCCAGGGCCAATTCCCTTCCATGAGACTTTACTGACCTTTCCGGGCACCATCGTTGAGCCCTGCTGCAGGCCAGGGCCTTTCCTTTAGACTCGCTAATATCCTGTGATTATCATCCTGCTGTCCCAGGAGAGGAAACTGAGGTTCAGAGAAGAAAGTCCCTTGGCGAGATCACACACGCACGGAATTGTGGGGCTGGGACTCAGACCCGGGTCTCCATCATCTCCGACATGCAGGGAGCAGGTTCCTACGCTTTGCTCGGCCCCACCAGTCCTGGCCACTTAGCCCAGAAGACCTGAAAAGATGTCCTCCTCACCCTGCACCAGGCACCGAGAGTCTGTGCGTGTGTCACACTCAGCTGTGCGGTACGCAGTGCTCTGCAGTGAGCACCGGGCCAGGAGTCCTATGTTCAGGACCCGATCTGCGCCGGGCTTGCTGAGTGACCTCGAGAACTTCACCTAGCCTCTCTGAGCCTCGGACTCGGCAGTGACCCAAGGGCGATGGTCAGAGATCTTTCTAAGTCGGCCCCCTGCCCACTCCTCCGTGTGTCTGGAACCCCCAAGGGCTGAAGTGACCTTCTTCTCTCTTTGCTCTTTCAGCTCCCACCCGCCCCAGCCGCAACCAGTGCAGAGCTTGACACCCCGTGGGTGCTTGATACAGCTCATCCTTGCCTGAGTGACACACCCGTCACTCTGAGTCCCCTGGGAGGCTGTCCACAGCCTCCTCGGAAGGCTTCCAGGCAGAACACTTCTCAGGGCTCAATCTTCGTTTGCAAACTTACTCATTCTCCCTCTCTTTCTCTCTCCCTCTTTCTCTTTGTCTCTCTCTCCCCAGCCCTCACGCACATACGCACATGCACACACACATGCACACCCTTGTCCCAGGGAGCCCTTCTCCACCGTCCATCATGTCACGTCACATCACACTCAGCCACTGGACCATCAGAGCCTCTAATGCTATTGACACTGCCCCACCGTGCTGGAAGGGTCGGCCCAGAGTTCAGAGCTGTTCTTGGGCCTTTGGGGCTTGAAAGGGGGGAGCAGGAGAAAAAGACCTTAGTAGTGAAGGCCTCACAGTCTCCCCAGAGCCGCCTGGTGGGTGGTATAAGGGGAACCGCCCCTCCTGGGCAGCTGGAGTCTCCTCAGCCTTCTTGGGACTGAGGCCAGCCTGGAAGAGGGGGCAGGTCAGGGAGGCACTTGACGCTTGCTTGTAGGAGGTGTGGGTGAGGTGAGGCCAGGAGGCGGCCACACAGTGAGGTGGACTCCTGACCCCTGGCTCAGTGCCTTCCCTCCCCCACCTCTGGGCCTGCTGGGGAGGATCAAGAAACATTCACCAGCTGGTTGTCGGTTGTACCAGAGAGAGGGCGTGGACTCAGGGAGCAGAGGAGCCAGGCCTGAGGGACCCAGGGCCCAATGAGCACAGGCCGCTGAGGCTGTGGGTTGCCTGGGGAGGGGAGGAGGGGAGGGCTCTGGAAAGACAGAGGCCTGGGGGAGCCGCCCGCAGAAATTGCTGCTGCGAAACGTACCCCCGTGGGTGCCACGGGAGCTGGTACTGGCTCTGCCCTCCGGGGATGCTGACCTGCCTGGAGCTGAGGACCAGCGGAGCCCACCTCCTGCTGAGCCTCTGCCCTCGAGGGCAGCGCTGGGGCTCTGGGAGTCCTTCTCAGGGAGGCCCCACCCCAGCCAGGGCTGTGGGGAACCAGGTCTTGTCCATCACCTACTCCTGGGGAGGAACATCCACGGGTGGGCCCAGAGCCCAAGTGGGGCTGGGGAGGGCAAGGAGGGGGGGTGGCCCTCACCCTGGGGACTCTTCAGCAGCCCAGCACTGGATGGCAGCCAGAAATGAGGAAGGAGCATGGGCTCCAGGCAGACAATCTGAGTTCAAATCTCTCCTCTGCCTCTTCAAGGCTGTGGGATCTTAGGGAAATACCTAACCTCTCTGGGCTTCCGTTTTCTCCTGTATAAAATGGGACAACTGCTATCTGCTTCCAACGGTGCTTTGTGAGAAATGAACATAACATCACATGCAACACGTGTTTGGCACGGGGCCTTCCTGCTCAGTAAACAGCCACCGATATATTTGCTGTTCTATTTATTTATTTATTTATATAAATTAATTTATTTATTTTTGGCCGCGTTGGGTCTTTGTTGCTGCGCGCGGGCTTCCTCTAGTTGCGGCGAGCGGGGGCTGCTCTTCGTTGCCGTGCACGGGCTTCTCATCGCGGTGGCTTCTCTTGTTGTGGAGCACGGGCTCTAGGCGCATGGGCTTCAGTAGTTGTGGCACAGGGGCTCAGTAGTTGTGGCTCGTGGGCTCTAGGGCACAGGCTCAGTAGTTGTGGCACACAGGCTTAGT